>NC_057840.1:37630248-37934533 GCF_910594005.1 Cervus elaphus | reverse complement strand
GATTGAAGGCAGGAGGAGAAGGGGACAACAGAGGATGAGATGGTTGGATGGCATCACTGACTCAAAGGACTTGAGTTTGAGCAAGGTCTGGGAGTTGGTGATGGACAGGGGAGCCTGGCGCACTGCAGTCCGTGGGGTCGCAAAGAGTTGGACACGACTAAGTGACTGAACTGAGCTGTATTACCCAGCACATTATAAATATAGTAACTGATACTCAAAATGATAAATGAGACATCATGAAGAGGCTAAATTATACTTAGAAACCTCTTTTAAAAAAAAATAGGGTAAAACAAGTTTTAGAAATATTTAGTAGAGACAAGTTTAGTAAAATAAGGACCCACACTTAAAATCATAATTTTTCAAAGATGGGGCTTCCCTCGTGGCTCAATGGTAAAGACTCCACCTGCTAACGCAGGAGACACTGGTTCAATCCCTGATCCAGGAAGATCCCACATGCCACGGAGCAACGAAGCCCGTACACCACAACCACTGAGCCTGCGTTCTGCAACGAGAGATGCCACTGCAGTGAGAAGCCCACCTACCGCAACTAGAGAAAAGCTCACTCAGCAATGAAGACCCAGCACAGCCAAAAGTGAATCAATAAAAACAAAACCTAGTAATTTTTCAAGGATGTCAGTATGCGACTGACTAAATGTACAGAAAAGATTGGTGTAAATACAGAGACCAACAAGTGAGAGTGAAAACCTGCCCAATTCTCTAGAAATTCTAAGTACTACGGTCTTCTACATTCACTACTTTTTGTCAAATGAGGTTAGAAACTCATCAGATTCTAATCTACAAATAAAAAGGTACAAAGATTTCATTTTAAAGAATGGGTAGAAATGTCCTGTCTCTATGTCACGTATATGTTAAAAACTAAGCTAGAGGAATATTAAAACCACAATTGAACAATTAGAAATTCCAGTTAAATTTATGTCACAACACTATTCAATCATGTACTCTGGGATTCTAAAAAGTGTTTTATCCTCACATTTAACTCCAGACTACCTAGACAAACCGTTAACATAGAACAAAGCTGTAAAACAGGGATAAAATGACCTGAGATCCCATATGGGAATTGTGAGAATTAAATAAAACAGTGTGGACAATCAGGGGAGTATCTGGCACACAATGGTATTTCTCTTTTTCCTTTAACTGATCCCAGATTTTCCAAAATAATTAAAATAAGGAGAAATGAAATTGGGAGATGGGCTCTAAGTAAGTAGGATAAGTCTCTGTGAACAGTGAATTCAGAAATGGCTTCTGAACATTTTTCTGATTTTCAGAAAAAATGAACAGTTCTTCCTAATTAACCAACAGTAACATAAAAAGGATCCTCATGTTGTCTAACAGCACCAGAAGAAGGAGTTTAAAAATATAAGAAAAATGAGTTAACAGTATCAAAAGGTAGGCTCTGTATCATATATACTCTCTTTACAATAAAGTCCTTTGGTCCAGTATTATGCCAAAAAGCTAAGAAGCTCTCAAAAACTGGTAACAGTCATCCCAAAAGGATAGAGCAGTAACATGAAAGGTCTCTGTACAAAGATGAACAAACTGAACTTCAAAAAGAAAAGTGAATTTAACTACTTGAAAGCATAAACCCACTAATCCATGTACGTTACTAAAAATGAAGGGGAAAAACATAGAGGGAAGGGAGTAGAGAAGAAATAAGAGAAATTCTTCCCTACCTTCAGCCACTGGGTATCATGGATAACAGAACCCATTACTCTGAAAGATGGCACTTGCAGTAAAGAATTTATCATCTACCCTGGGTCTCCTGTCCTTCAGGTAATGAAATATAATTTACACAACAAATTCTTGCTAAGAAATGTGGAAGGGATCATAAAATTTGGAAGATCACTTTGCAACTAATAAAAGGTAGGTTCTGGCAATAATAATCAAAGGATGAAAGCATCAGACGACAATGTGAAAGGCGACTTTTAATGACCAGGTTCCACCATCTGAATGCTCTGACCCATTCTGACATCATTAAAAGTGACCAAGAAGGCACTGCATGGCTCTTGATGTGAAGTAGTATCAAGGCCACAGAACCCCACTTGGTAAGTTTTCTTACCAAATAAGTTGAAGCATGTTCTATACAAGCCTATGGTGCCAAAAACTTATCTGCAGGAGGTTCAAGAAGACAGAAAAACAAATTCGATACCACAAAGAAGCAAAAAAACCCAAATCCATTATTCGGGATCCTATTAGAGAAGTGAGGGCTTCCGAGGTGCTGCTGGTGGTAAACAATCTGCCTGCCAATGTGGAGATGTAAGAGATAGGGTTCGACCCCCGGGTCAGGAAGATCCCCTGGAAGAGAGTATTGCAACCCACTCCAGTATTGTTGCCTGGAAAATCCCTTGGACAGAGGAGCCTGGTGGGCTATCAGGTCATAGGGCTGAAAAGAGTCGGACACAACTAAAGCTACTTAGCACAGACGCACATAAAGATGAACTACTTTTCAGCAAGTCAAAGACATGAAGGATTTTTTAAAAGGGGAATGTGGGTGGAGCTGCTCCAGATTAAGACATTTTATACATAAAACAAAACAAGACAAAAAACCAAAGATACGAGAATTTTGATTAAAATAAAACAATTACAAAAAAAATTTGATACAATAGAGCAAATCTGAATATGGACTGTCATGCAATACTGTTGATTTGTCAGAAATCATTTAACCCAAAAAACAAAAAAAATGCATTTGTCTGAAAACCTTCAGAACAAAAAAATTAACAATAATTCACAAGAATGAGAATCAATGTCAATGTATGACAAAACCCACTGCAATGTTGTGAAGTAATTAGCCTCCAACTAATAAAAATAAATGAAAAAAAAAAAAAGAACGAGAATCAACACATAATTTTTAAAGCAGAAAACTCACACGTTGGAACTACTGGCGGGATAGTAGGTGGTGGTACAACAGGGGGTGGAACTGGAGGAGGCATGAAACCTGCATGGGGAAAAAAGAGCAAAAATAAAATAACACAAAAAAAGTTACTTTCTTTTAAATCAAAGATTTCAACAGCTATAGATGAAATTCTACATTCATTATATAATCATTACTACAACCTCGTATTTATGAATATATATTCCATTTAAGTAATTATTTTTATATACACAACCTTATTTGACACTTAGTAGGCTAAAAAGTAAAAGCACGGGGATCCCTGTCACGAGCATGCACTATTTGTTTACTCATTCGTCTAAATACTGTGGCACGCTCTGTGACACTGCAAAATCAAACATTAACTCAAGCTGGGCAGCCTGTTTCTATGTTAGCTTGATGACTGCATGGGGGGGAGTTAAGCATTGTATTTCAAGCTGCTGGTAATATTATATGCAATAATGTCACCTGTAAAATGTGCTACTGTATTTCTCTGATATGCATATATATATGCTGTTTATCCACTAGACCAGAATACTTGCATTAATTTTGTGTGTTACTATAGTTTGTTTTGAGCACTGAAACAAACCTTAATAAAAATAAATAAATAAAGTAGATTTACTACTGGCAGTTTCATGATTTTAAATATCACATGATGCAACTGTAAACCTGCTTCTCTGTATTTTTAAAATACAGAGCTACCATTAAATTCCATTAGAAAAAGTGGCTAAAAATAATGGGGAAAAAAATATGATTTTCAACAAATGAATGCAAACGTGTATAGTGTTTGAAATACCATGTATTTCTTGAGAAAAGAAATCGTCTGAGAAATATCTTCTGAGAAAAGTTTAATATTCAATGACAAATACAGAAGATATTTTATGAGTAATTCTCTAATATTTAAAATATAAAAAGGTACAGTTCTTACTAAAATCTTCATCTTCAAATTACATATTAAACTATAATTTAAAAATTTTATGTTACATGACAAATTACAACAGACAGTGAGTTTAATTTTTGGTTTTGTTTTCAGTTTTTAGGAACTGTATTCAACAATGGCTAAGGATTTAAATTACAGAAATCAATTCAGTCATTCTTTTCAAAATATACAAATAATTTATAAAGTTCAAAGAAACAGAAACAATTTTGAAAAACAACATGTATCATTTGATCCCTTATTCTTCCAAACCTCCCATGATCTAATAATAAAAAGCTCTAAGCTCTCTATATCTCTTACATATAAGCAATTAATTATATTTAATTGATATGTGTTAAGTAATCCATAGTTTTTACACGGAAACAACGATTTAAGGACCTTTTTGTTTACTAATAATTAACTAGGTCAAAAGAACTACTACAAATTCAATTAGCACTTTAAGATATACTTTAATTTCTAATGTCAAACTGGAAATCTAATAATTTTTAGGATGGCTAATCTACATATTATTAGATCCAGAGTGGCTCAGATGGTAAAGAATCTGCCTGCAATGCAGGAGACCTGGGTTCAGTCTCTGGGTAGGAAAGATCCCCTGGAGAAGGGAATGGCAACCCACTCCAATGTTCTTGCCTGGAGAATTCCATGGACAGAGGAGCCTGGTGGGCTAGAATCCATGGGGTCGCAGTTGCCCATCACTGAGCAACTAACACTCTCACTTTTTTCAATCTATATATTTGATGCATCCTTTCTGATAAATGGGTGATAACTATAGATTTCTATATAAAAGATATAGACTATAGACTTCTATATATTTCAATGATTTTAAAAGATTCATTTCTTTTCTCTGCCAAATGCTTCTTGAAAGTGTGGTCTGTGAACAACAAGCACCAGCTGGGAACTTGTTAGAAGTGCAACTGTCCTGCCCCACTTCAGCTCCACTGATTCAGAAGGTGGCTGGGCCCAGCAATCTGTGCTTCAACACGCCCTACAGGTGATTTGGATGTAAGCTCTGGTTTGAGAATCACTGCTCTTATAGCATTCAAACTTCGAAAGAGAACAATTTAAATGACAGAATTCTAAACAGAGTTCAAATACAAGATGAATTCTTACCAGGCGGTGGCTGTGAAGGGTTGAAACTTGCTCGGAGAAAGGGAGGCGGAGGAATTGGGCTGAAGCCGGGAGGAGGAACCGGCATTGACACAGGAAACGCTGGTGGCACTAAATTAACCGCAGGCACTGCTGGAGCTACTGGAATCTGGGGATAGAAAACAAAGAAGTCCAGGCACCAAGTTATCCATCTGCAACGATTACATCTTAGGACAACCAAAGGTAAAGGATTTCTGTTTCACAGAAAGGTAATGAACATCGTCATATTAAGTTGCTATATTTTTTTCCTTTCTGTATTCTTACAAGTGAACCTACTTGAAGTAGAAGACAGCATTTTTCAACAGAGTGTATGTGGAGATTGTGAAATCTACCTTATACTCAATGCAAAAATATGGGCACCTCCTTCAACAGTGAATATCATGCTCAATCTTAAACTGCCATCTCTCACTAAGTTTGTAACACCTAACTATGTTATGCAATCTAATCACCATTAGGAAGCATGTCGCTCACTACCAGCTTTAAAATGGCTGCAATTTCTCATTAACTTGCTTTCTAATCCTAACCATAAATTCTTTTACTCATAACAGATACAATTCCCAAATATTTACCTGCATTTTGGTATGGCTGGCTGTACTTCTCTCCTGAAGAAAAGTGAAAGTCTCTCAGTCACGTCTGACCCTTTGTGACCCCATGGACTATATAGTCCATGGAATTCTCTAGGCCAGAATACTGGAGTGGGTAGCCATTCCCTTCTCCAAGGGATCATCCCAACCCAGGGATCGAACCCAGGTCTCCCGCATTGCAAGTGGCTTCTTCACCAGCTGAGCCAGCAGGGAAGCCCACCTCTCTCCTGAAGTTCACATTACATCAATGGTTTATTCAACACCTCAATTTTGCTGTCCGGAAAGACTGCTCAGACTTTCACACGCACAAAACTGAACTCCCTCTCTCCTTCCCAAAGCCACACTTCCACAGTCTCGCATTCTCCGGCAACGGTAACTCCACCTTCCCAACTTCTCAGACCAAATACCCTGCCCCTGTTCTTTCCCACAACTCAAATCCAATTCCGTGCACTGGTCACACCATGACAATATACCTAGTTCCGTCCGTTTCTTGTTGACTTCACTGCCATCGGTCTCATCTGAGCCCCCATCATCTTTCGTCTGAATTGCCGCAACTGTCTTTTAACTTGTCTCTGCTTTTATCAGTGCTCACTATTCTGTTCTCAAAGCACTTGCCAGTGCAATCCTTTAAAGCCTGATGGGAGTCACTTCTTTCTTCAAAATAGTAGGTCCCCCATCTAAGAGTGAAACCAAAGTCCTCCAAGAAGTCTCACTTTCACTAGGCTGCCTCTCACTCACTACTCTTGCTCACTTGTTTTTCCTGGAACACACCCATAATGCCCCCAGCTGTGGCCTCTGCACTGGTTGTTCCCTCTGCCTCCAAAGCTTTCTTGAGATAGCCACATGACTAACTGCCTCAGCAACTTTAAGTGGTGCTCAAATGTCACTCTCAATAAAGTCTACCCTATTTTAAATTTTAAACTCCTACCGAGGCACTCCTGACATCATAGTTTTATACTACCTTCTCCCTTGCACAGTATCTTATAAACTTACTAATTTCCTAGTTTCTGTCTCGTAATGAGAACAAATGCTCCAGAAGGGCAGGGATTTATGTGTGTTTTCTTTCCCTGAGGTATCCCCTATCCCAGGTGACTAGAACAGTGAATGTCACAGAGCAGGCACTCGATAAATTTGTTTAGTAAAGAAACATTTAAAAATAAATTACACCTTACAAAATGGAAATTTTCAAGATACTTATATTTAACGTTAATCTATTTTGGACAATTTCTCCCAAGTTTTATAAAACAAAACTATGAGTGAAAACAGAAATGCAGGGCACCGCACTGCGCAGTGAGCCCCAGCACTGACCTGTAACACAGCGACGGGCGGGGGGAACACCTCCGCCTGGGTGGTGACCACTGTCTCCTTCTCGGCTGGAGGCGGGCTCTGATTTGTCTGTGCCGGCTCTTTAACAGGCTCTGAGCTCTTCACCGTTTCCCACTCTAAACAAAACATTTGACATTGATTTCCTCTGAACAGATGCAATTTTTCATTTTCTATAACTATGAACACATTTACTCCAGGTCCGAATGGTCCTTCCTGTGCCACGGCTCATCTTCCAGAAGCATCCACAACTCTAGGTGGTGTGGACAAACTCTGTTTGGTTCTGCTGAGATAAATCCGATTAGGATACTAAGGAGCTCAAAACAACATGAAATGAGGCACAAATCAAAGATGCTAAAGTATTCAGTCTAGAGAAAACATAGAAGGGACATAAGAGACATATCTCCAAGGCTGCCCGATATAAGAGGAACCAACCTTATTCTATATTTTGTCACAAGGTACAAGGGGAGCCCAACAAGGAAAACATTAACTCAATATAGAAAAATCTTCCTGAAAATACTGAAAAATGCAAAAGCAGAACAAAGAAGCTCCAAAGGGTCCGCTAAAGGTTCTTCATCTCCCTTAGAGTACACCCATCAAAGTCATCAAAATGACTAGTAAGACTTCCCATGACCTTGCTGCTCTGTCCCCTCTGACTTCATCTCCTACTACTCACTCCTCTCTATACTCAAGCCATTCTGCTTTTGTGACCATTTAACAGACTTTGCATTTGCTGTTCTCTCTGTACGAACCACTCTTTCCCAGAAAGCTGCACATCTCACCCCTCTGAAAAATCACCTGCTCCACTAGACCCTCTTCAACCACTTAAAACTGCAAAAGCACCAAAGTCATGCTGCCTATCCCCTTGCTCTGTTTTTTCTTAGGGCTTACCAACAGCGAAATAAACTATTAAGTTTATTTACTTTGTTTATTATCCATTTTTTTCCACACTAGAACATGGGTTGGCAAACACTTCTTACTCTAAGTATTCTAGACGGTGCGGGCCATGTGTTCTCCACTACAATGACTCAACTGTTGTTGAATTGTAAGAGTCATAATCAACAGGCAAACACAACTGACCACGGCTATGTTTCAATAGACCTTCATTTACAGAACAGGCAGCCAGTAAGATCTGGCCCATGGACTGCTGTCCATCGCTGTACTGCAGTCTGCACTCTGAGAGGAAGGATTTTTGTCTATCTCACTGCTATAATCACAGTTCCTAAAATTATGCCTGGCACACAGCAGGAACTGAAATATGCTTTGAATGAATAAGTGTTCTGGAAGAACAGCCATCCAAGTGAGAGAGAAGGAAATGGCAAGAATACAACAACTGAAAAAAAGTGTTTGAAAACATGTGCACTGGCCAGAGAATAAAACACTACTCTGAAAATTAAGCTAACTTTAGTAAAAGAGCTAAGATGTCAAGAAATGAGGTATATCGTATTTCAATTCTTTCCCAAGTATCCATTATCCTGTGAATTTTTAAAAATAAAAAAGACAAATTTTTAAAAAGAACAGGTCAGATTATCACTTGGTTATAAGCTTTCTAGAGCTCCGTGAATCTCAGCTACAGCTCTCTAAACCAAGATTCTATTCCTGCCATTCTCAACACAGATACAAATCAAAATACTATAATCTAGGAAGTTTTTTTAAAGAAACACCATCCTAAATCCCCAGTTCTCATTTAAACTCAAGTAAATAAAACAATTAGCCTAAAGATGCCTCCATATTCACAACTCTCTCAAAGACTGAAGCTTTAGAAAGAGGCATATATAAGAAACGCTACATTTAGAGGTGTAGAACACTACACTCTGACACTTATGAACAGATCCCAGTAAGCATATACATTGAACAGAGTAATGGCTCATTTTTTTCCCCTCTTCTGTACAAGGGGGAAAAAATCCAGGAAATAACACAATTCACCCCATCACGCAAAATGTTTAGCAGTTACAACCCTTTCAGCATACTTTTAAAATAATAAAACTCCCTGTAGGGTTCTTACCAGTATTTACAGTTTCCTGATCAATCATGCCTCCTTCTGCAAAACCTTCCAAGTCATCCACTTTAACTTTTTCCCACGGTATATACGTAACTCCAAGATCCACATCCCAGAATTGTTTGTATTCTGTTTTTACACCTTTGTTTAAAGCCCAAGCAATCTATGAGAAGAAAAAAAATTTTCATTTATACTATTTTTTAAAAAAAAGGTAAAACATACAAAATTATAAGCTAACAATGTAAATACAAACAAAATTAGTTTCAAAAATCAGCTGGACAAAAATCACTGCTGGAATAACAATAATCAAGGAATTTTTTTCCATGTATTTTCTGATTTTCTTTGTAAAATGAAACCTGCATTAGACAGTGATGGTGTCTGTAATATGGGGTTTATTTCCACTTCTTAGTATGACCTTAAAACAATACATTCCTAAAAATAATCCAAACCTACTTTTCACCATAAAAACCTCAACTTAATTAGATATAATTATTTAAATAAAATCTTATAATTAAGCAACTAGGTATTTAGATAATTAGCTAAACAAAATCTTGGTAATCCATGAAAGAAGAGGCCAGTGACACTTCAGCTTACATAGAGAAACTCTATGCCATAAAAGGACAAAGCATGGGTGTATTAACTCCTTTGAAAGTAATTTTAAATTTATTAATTCAGTTACAGAAATTGATAAATTATCTTCAAAACAGCAGAAAAAAAATGTGAATTACAAGATGTTAAAAAGGAGACATCAAATAGTATAATTATGGGGTAGGATTAGGAAGCACTGGGAAGAAATGAAAGAAAGACAAGCCTGATAAAGTTCTGCTCATAAAATGGTGTCCTGGTTGACTAAAGAGTACTGTGCAAAAAAAGTTCTTTTATTCAAAGAGCTGCTTGAATAAGGTTTTGTTTGGTTATTGTTTAACCTCGAGCTAATTCTATATTTTAATAATACTGAAATAATAAATTTCTGCCAAGGTTTAGCCATAACGCTAAAAAAGGCTTCAATACAGGAAACAGAATTCTAACGATCCAATAAAACAAGAGCACCATGTGTCCCCCAATCTCACCTTAATGACCTTGGATCCAATTTTATAAGACCCGGAACTAAGTTTCTGAAGAGCTCGAAATGCATCTTGTCGATGAACCATGCAGACATAAGCACAGCCTCTGGGAGGAATCATCTGTTAAAAAATTTTTTTTTTCTTTAGAAACGGTATAAAGGAGGGCAAGTCATTTCTGGAATTTTATGGTTTTAATAGAACAGAACACTGATTCCTGATAATACTGAATCATTTCCCCCCTTTTTTCCTCTGGCTGTTTATTGGTACAATTCATATACAATTACTTAAAAAAAAAAAGTTCAGAAGCTAGCTGGCACTCATTCTAAGCCTGATATACGTGAAATCTAGAATATTACATGTCAATCAAAGTTTCACTACACAATGATGAACTATTAAAACAAAATAATTTGTAAAGACATGTATATAATACCACCAGATAAATGGAAAGTAATATTGGATGGCCAACATATTTGAAGCATGTAATTTATTTACAGTAGTATTTATAATTTTCCAAATGTTATGTTGGGTACTGTGAGGATTTTTGTTTGGCCAAAGTATTTTATCCTTAATATAAAGTCCAACATCTACAACAAATAATAAAACAAAAGCTTTTCAATTTTATAAAACTTAACTTTGCCCAACTACTTCCAGACAAAGGTTTTAATATGAATAGGAAGATAGCCTCAGCATATTGATCTCGATTTTTGTAGCATTTAACTCCTCTATAAACTACCAAATCATAAAATTATCTTTAATGTATTAATTCAGAAAAATGCATGGAGTATTTCACTTTATGAAGAACTTAAAAGGTGTTCTACCACTTTATTAGTAGTCATTACATAAGCTCTAGCTGTGAAAATAACCTTTCCCTCAGTCTTGCTAATATTTCAATCTATCAACTCTTAATTCCAAACTTCTCAAAAGAGAAGCTTACCTAACCCCTTACACAATTCATCTTTCGCAATGTAGATCCAACCCCTCCCCAAACCACCAAAAATATTTCTTCAAGCTAATGACCTACTAAATTCTAAATCTAATGGACCCTTCTCAGTCTTCAAATTCCCCCCAAACTGAAAGGTTTATTAAGTCTTCCATTAATTTTTCAAATCCTGGATTTTATCACTAGTCATTTAGTACACTTCACTTCACAAAATAACTTAATGCCTATTACTTGTAAATAATACACTATTATAAGGTAAGACAGAAGAAGAGGGAGACAAACTGATGTCCAAATGACTGTGGTACAAGAAAGACTAGACATGTCATATGCAATGTGAAATACAAAACGCTACTTGGATTCAGGATCTGTTCGGAGCAATGATTCCTGGTTTTGCATCAAATTCACCTGTGTAATTATGGTACTTTGATAAGAATCCAAAGATACTGATCATGGGCATCCATGTTTTTTCAAATGTCAGCCCATGTCTGATATGCAGCTAGAGCTGAGAACCACTAGTTTAAACGTAGTGCAAAATCAGAAAAAAATTTCAGAGGTTACATGATTACACACTCTGAAAGATTACTTAAGTTCTGACAGGTTGAAATTTAAAAAGACAAAAAGAGAAGCCTTCAAACCTTTTATGGTATCAAAAGAGGAATCTGAAATACCTAAGTTGAAACACTCAACCAATTATCTATTAACGAATCAGTTATTTACTATCCATGTAACTCAGTGAAATCATTTAGGTTCCTCTCTGGTAAAGTAACAATATATAAATTACTTATTAACCAGCTTCCTGTGAGGCTCCAATGAGGGCACACCCCATTGAAAGTAAAATACAAAATGGTCAAATTCAATTTAAACAAACACTGCTGTTATTAATACCAAAAAGTCAAGTTTGGCCGTATAAGGAATGTTGAGACTGTAAGGACTCTAAGACTAGAAAGGAAAAACCAGTCAATTTCCTGGTAAATAATGATGAAAAATATCCAAAAGTCATTAAAGTATAGTAACAGTGAATAAAATCAGGGTTAAAGTCTCCTCAAACAAATGACTACAAAACATTTCATGGCTTAGTTTTAGCTCCAAGGAGAAACATTAGCCCTTCAGGAAGAAGAAAACATTGAAAGAAGGGGGCTGGGTGCACAGAAAGAATCACAGAGGAGTCAGGAGCTCAGGTCGCATGGGCTTTCTTGCCCCAGAGTTTGCTGAGAGGGCGAGGTGGGCAAGGGGAGGAAGGAAACTGAGACCTCCCGTTCAGCTGTGCCTCCACCATCACCGACGTGCTCAGGTGCAAATAATGACAACTCTAACTCAGTTTCTCCATTTTCATTAAAAAAGGGAAAAAAAGGATTAAACCAGATCATACATATGGTTCCTGATGACTCATTTGATGTTTTTAGTACTACCACACTGCAGTAAGGCCCCTAAAAATATTCTGTAAGAATTCCATTAAAAAAAGAAAAATTAATTAAGGAGATAGCAGGAGAACAAACACAAAAATGATCAGAGCCAAATAATCCTCACAAAAATGTGATTGAGGGCAGATACAAAGTGACTGAAAACTCCCTATATTTTTTCCGAACCTTACACTATCATATGTAAGAACTGAAACTTACATTAATGGACTCAATCTGTCCAAACTCTTCAAACAGGTTGGTTAGATCTTGCTGTGTCGCCTTCTTGTCCACCTGACCAACCCACAGAGTGGTACTGCATACTGCCAAGACAAAGAGACAAATGACCTAAATCACATAGGTAAGTTACTTCTTTCAAGCAGCTAACGAAAAGCACTAGTAACAGTAATAAGTTAAAATTCAAGATAGCGTATTTTAAATACTTATTAACTGATATTTTTATTTGTTATGTTTAAAATCAACTAAAATGCCAGGTACCCATTCACATCTATGCCAAGACAACATCCTGGATTATCACATATTCTCAAGCTTGACAGCACACACTGGTGGATATCTGAGACACACTCTAAAAGATTCCCAGGTAAGTGGTACAGAAGATTGGGAATTGGGGTAGTTTAAAAATTCTGTAGGTGATCCTAATGTGCAACAAAGTTTCAAAATCACTTTTCACTGCAATCCTATTTGGGAAACTTTTAAGTATCTTTGTGTGCTGGAATGAACAGTTAAATCTGAAAATAGTATCTTACCCTTAAGAAAAGAATAACTAGATAAAAAAAAAAAATACAAAAAGGAAACGGCTGATTCAGAACTCAATTTGTTACCATGAAAGACCCAGGGATACTAAAAGTCGGAAGCCACTTCCCTTTAATAAATAAATGCTACACATGAGACACATCTGGCCTATTTTTGGCTGCACTGTTCATGCCATCAGAAACATCTCCTTTCCCTGAAAACATTTACTTTAAAAATACTTACAGCTGATATATTTGCAGAGTTTTATTATATTTGGATTTGTGTCAATGTTATTTTAAAAAAATGTCTCCAGCTTTTGGGTTACTGTTTTACTCTAAAGCTAATTCAGCCCCACATTAAAATATGACCATTGCAAGGTATTTACCAAATGTGGATTTCAATCAGGCCTCTCTACTCTGGCTGGTCAGAACATGAATGTCTTCCAGACCTATGACAGCTTTGGGACTCATTCAGTTAATAGATCCCTGGAAATTGTTCTCTCCCTGCTGTTTGTTCTGGGTCTCAGGCAGCTCACCTGTCCATTCAACCAAAGTCTCAAAGGGCAATGTATTAGTTTTCTTTTGTTACTGTAACAAGACACCACAAAATCAGTACCTTAAAACACAAAAAGGTAGTTTTCTACACCTCTGGTGATCTAAAGTCAGTCAACAAGTTGCCCTCCTTCTAGAGGCCCTCAAAGCAAATCTGTTTCCTACCTTTGCTGCCTAGCTTCTATAGGTAATCTGCATTCCTCAGCTCATGATCCCAACACCCATGTTTAAATCAGGGTTAGGAGAGCACCAACATTATTAATCATTTACTACTGGTTCTCATAATCAGGTAAGATTCTGGAAAGACAGCCAAGGCTGGTTCAGATTGCTAAAATGTAGTTAGAAGATGCTGTCACCTTTAATTGCATGCCTGGGTTTCCAGGATGCTTCAGCAAGGTAAGCTGTACCAGTTACCCATCTATCTCTGTGGCAGAAAGAATTTATTTGGAGATCTTCAGAAATCAGACAACCTGATCAGTGGTCAGCTCTTGGCAAAGAATGACAATTTGCTCCATTTTATGTACTTCACCCATCTGCAACCTGTTCGTTCACCCCAGAAGTCATAACCGACTAAGAATCGAGCGGGCAAAATCCCGCGCTAAGTAGGACTTGTTTTCCTACACTTCACATGCCTGTCAAGTCAGTGCTCCTGGAGGTTTCTCCCAAAACAAACCCCCACTACTACCAAGTCTGGTCTAATCATACATTACAGATTAACTATAAAGAAGGGAGAGTTTTTACAACAGAACTCTCTCTTTCAGTACTGATCAAGTTTATAATTAGCTTTAAATTGGCATGCTTCCCATAATAATTACTCCTATAGACCCGGTGTTCAAAATTGGTTAGGACACTACATATGGAAATCATGGTGTCAGTGAAATATTATAGATACAAGGCCTATTCTACTTTGTAAATCATTAGTCAAGTCATATTTTTAAACTAGTATTAAAAAAAAAAGTCAACTCTCATTGACTTCAGTATTTGAGTAGAAACCTGTTACTTTTCTTTCTCCTCTATCACATTACAAAAAGCAAACCAGTTTTCAACTTCTCATTCTGAAAAATCAGGTTGAAAGATTGTGTATTAACAGCAGGTAACTATTTTCTCAATGTTACTGAAACCAAAGCTTATAAAGTACATCACTTACCACTTAATGTTTTAGATCTAATTGGAGGTAATCCCTTCTTCTGTCGCTCTTTCTCCCTCTCTCTGGCTCTCCTTTCACTTGAGTATGAACGTGATGATTTCCTTTTTCTTTCTCTAGAGCGGGAGCGTGATCGCTTTCTGTGCTTACGCTTTCGAGAACCAGATCGTGACCTAGACCTTCGTTTTCTTGGTGATCTACGAAAAAAAAAAAAAACAAACCCTTATTTTACTAATGACAACTTAAAGTATCAAACATGCACTTAAATCTATACTGCTATACTGCTTAGGTCCACATTAGACACAGATGTTTGTCTGCAGTGATTCTTATTGAGTCTAGGTGATACAAGGAAGAAGAGAAAGAGAGTGTAGTGAGGGTCTTACTTTCTCTTAGTGTCTAATTTACAAACCAGAGTCAAGAACAGGGATGAAAGACGGAAGAAAACAAGATTCTTTAGGTGACAAAGATGTTACATTCTTAAAATTAGGAAACAGTGGTTCAATAGTAGACCACTAAACATTTCTGTTTATAGGTTTTCACCTTCTAAAATCTCATGGTACTTGACTTTACAACATAATGTGATACTGAAATACTGTTTCTTTTTTCCTGTCAATCATATGCCACTGAACTCTATTCAAAATACTGCTGTGTTGCAAAGACAAAGAATTTGCTAAGACAAAGACGTTTTCAGGACTAGCACTGTAATTCCCTGGAGAGAAGTTTAGAGAAAGAAGAACTGACAGGCTCTCACTTGCAAGGGAATTCTTGAAAATAAATTCCTAAAACGTCCAAGTAAATACAAGGAAGTTCTTAAAACACACAAGAAACGACTGAAAAAGCCATCAAAGATACTGCCCCTCTTCCAGCATTTACTGTTCAGGCTTCCTGGGGCATTCATGTGCCAAAAACACATCACAAAAATGTTACAGATTACAGTTTATAGCAAAGATAACATATATTTAAGACTGTTCAAAACAAAAACAAGAAAATTTACCAAGTTAAGAATAATGCATCTTAACTCAAATTTGACTGAGCATGTACATTAATGAGCCTTAACATGGCTAAGCCCACAGAGAAAACCATTTCTAGGATATGTTTTTTGAGAGCCCGATATGCTTACTGTTAATAAAAACAATTTTTATAGTTTGATTTTCATAATCATTTTTGGTATTACGAGATGAAACAGAATGTTAAAAAAAAAAAAAATGGAACTTCTAATACTATTCCTCTATTGTGTGATTTAACTGTTGTTCAGGGACAATTATGTCCTAAGCTGACTATCAACATAATATTATTAACTGCAACCATATATAACCCCAAATCCAAGTCTCACGATATTGCTGTGACTCATGTAAATAATTCAAATAAAAAGCCACAGACATGACCAACTAAAAACAAAGCAAAACTTTCTGTTTTTGAAGTTCTGAGTTACTTTCTCATGAGACAATATGTTACTCTCAAACATATTAAGAGTAACATTTTTTTTTTCTCTCAAACATATTGAGAGAAACATTTTCTTTTACCTTGATGCAAAGAAACAAAGGATGCAAAAAAAAAAAAGGCCAACATTTTAGAAGTTTGCACACAGCTATTTTTAAGTAGTACTGCAGAACCTTGAACGCGATCGGGAGTGTGTTCTTGATCTTGAACGAACAGCCACTTTCTTTGCTTCCTGTTCAAAGATCTCCTCTTCCACTGCATCTTGCACTTCATCTATATCCATATCCTTAAAAGTCAAAGGAACACAAACAAAATGCCTGGCTGAGAGTCAGTGTTTACTGATCATTTCTGCATTCCAAAATATTCACCATAGTAACATTAATGCCTAATAGTAAAATGGTTACAATGCACAGCTTAACATGGAGGAAAAAACATTCAGGTTTATATTATTTTAGATAAAATAAAAAATATTACCATATTTTAAGATTTTTTTCTGAAATCAATTTTATAACTTTATGACCCAGGAAAACATTTACTTTTTACCTGTTGCTGAATATCTATGGAATCATCCAAATTTGCTTCAGGTTCAAGGAAATGCTGCTGACTGCTCCCTTGTGATGGTGATGCAGAATGCTCTGACCCAAATGTTCCTTCCTGACTATCCTGAGGAGTTGCCTGTTGAGAATGTGCACAAACACGCAAGCATTGGGAAATAATGAATAATATTATAAATGAAAATTTACAGGCGAACATCACAATCAAATTTTTAAAAAGAAACCCAATATCAAAAGGATCCTGTTACATCTTTAATGATCTAAAATGGCACTTTCGTATAAATCCAAGTTTACTTCAAAGCGTAGAATACCCCCATAAAGGGGGATACTGTAACATTAGAAGAGACTGATAAGATTAAGAAAATCTCTAAACAAAAGTTTTCATTGTGGAAAAGATAAACTATCACGAATAAAGGGACTGTATCATGAGTGAAATATAAAGAATTAAGTCACCCACTATATATACACAAGCAAAAGGAAAGCTCAAACCTGAATATCAAAATCACTGATCCAGTAAAATCAGTTTAGAAATTGGGTCTTTTTCAACCTCCACCTCTATGAATTCACAAAACAATATTCCGAAGTACTCAGAAATGTAAAACATTTCAGAAAGACTAAACAAAAGTTAGGCAATGAAGCCTAACTATAGGAAAGAACCAAATTTAAACCTCTCCCCAAACCTGGGACAATTACAGCAACTTGATACAGGGACTCTGCTTGTGTGATGCTAATCTGTGTGAACTTGCTTAGCAACTGCATAATACTATGATGTCAACTAAAACTGAGAAACTGATTATTATGAAAAAAATGACTCCCTAATTAAACATCCTAAAACATGATCTCACAGGTGCTAAAGACGAATAAAAAGAGTCCCTGGTGGTACTCAAGTTGGGAACTACTGAATATCATAATTAACAGAAAAGAGTAACTCAAACTACCGTTCCCTTCCTACAAATCTATGACTAAGAACAAAGCTACTCTCGCTGTGAATATGTCTCTGTGTGCAAAAGGAATACAGTACGGTGATGATAGAGAATACTGTATTATAAATTTCAAAGTTGCTAAGAGACTAAATCTTAATTGTTCTCACCACAAAAAAGAAGTAATTATTTGACATGATAGAGGTGTTAGCTAACAAATAGAGGTACTCATATCTCAATATATAATCATATCAAATCAATATGCTGTACACCTTAAACTCACACAATGTTATGTCAATTGTATCTCAATTAAAACAAATTTTTTTAATTACTCTTATTCTAATGACATTTAAACTGAAAGAAAAGCAAACAGTAGAAAAACTGAGTCAGGAGGGAGGAGCCAAGATGGCGGAGGAATAGGACGGGGAGACCACTTTCTCTCCTACAAATTCATCAAAAGAATAACTGAACGCAGAGCAAACTTCACAAAACAACTTCTGATCGCTAGCTGAGGTCATCAGGCGCCCAGAAAAGCAGCCCATTGTCTTCGAAAGGAGGTAGGACAAAATATAAAAGATGAAAAGTGAGACAAAAGAGCTAAGGACGGAGATCCGTCCCGGGAAGGGAGTCTTAATAGAGGACGTTTCCAGACACCGGGAAACCCTCGCACTGGCGGGCCTGGGGGAAGTGTTTGAATCTCGGAGGACAACCTGACTGGGAGGGAAAAACTGAGTCAATAAAAGCATAGAAGAACCATTCCAATGTATTAATTTATGAAGGAACAGGCTCCCCAAAGACAAGTAACATTTTCAAGGTTTAGAAATAAATTAAAGCTAAAAATCTTGTTAAGTAAATGCCTGCTTTATTCCACACAATTGACCAAAAGTTGGTAAATAAGTATACTTTTGAGAACAAATTTAAGTGTGTTTTAACTCTCTGACATAAACCACAGCAAGATCCTCTATGACCCACCTCCCAGAATATTGGAAATAAAAGCAAAACTAAACAAATGGGACCTAATGGAACTTAAAAGCTTTTGCACAACAAAGGAAACTATAAGCAAGGTGAAAAGACAGCCCTCAGATTGGGAGAAAATAATAGCAAATGAAAAAACAGACAAAGGATTAACCTCAAAAATATACAAGCAACTCCTGCAGCTCAATTCCAGAAAAATAAATGACCCAATCAAAAAATGGGCCAAAGAACTAAACAGACATTTCTCCAAAGAAGACATACAGATGGCTAACAAACACATTAAAAGATGCTCAACATCACTCATTATCAGAGAAATGCAAATCAAAACCACAATGAGGTACCATTACACGCCAGTCAGGATGGCTGCTATCCAAAAGTCTACAAGCAATAAATGCTGGAGAGGGTGTGGAGAAAAGGGAACCCTCTTACACTGTTGGTGGGAATGCAAACTAGTACAGCCACTATGGAAAACAGTGTGGAGATTTCTTAAAAAACTGGAAATAGAACTGCCACATGACCCAGCAATCCCACTCCTGGGCATACACACTGAGGAAACCAGATCTGAAAGAGACACGTGCACCCCAATGTTCATCGCAGCACTGTTTATAATAGCCAGGACATGGAAGCAACCTAGATGCCCATCAGCAGATGAATGGATAAGGAAGCTGTGGTACATATACACCATGGAATATTACTCAGCCGTTAAAAGAATTCATGTGAACCAGTTCTAATGAGATGGATTAAATTGGAGCCCATTATACAGAGTGAAGTAAGCCAGAAAGATAAAGAACATTACAGCATACTAACACATATATATGGAATTTAGAAAGATGGTAACGATAACCCTATATGCAAAACAGAAAAAGAGACACAGAAGTACAGAACAGACTTTTGAACTCTGTGGGAGAAGGTGAGGGTGGGATGTTTCAAAAGAACAGCATGTATATTATCTAGGGTGAAACAGATCACCAGCCCAGGTGGGATGCATAAGACAAGTGCTTGGGCCTGGTGCACTGGGAAGACCCAGAGGAATCGGGTGGAGAGGGAGGTGGGAGCGGGGATCGGGATGGGGAATACGTGTAAATCTATGGCTGATTCATATCAATGTATGACAAAACCCACTGAATAAATAAATAAATAAATAAATAAAAAACAAAAAACAAAGTGTGTTTTAAGCACAGTCCCAGCTAATGCTTTCAAAGTGGTACAATAAAAATAAAATCCTTAACAACACAGCAAGATAATAGTCCATTTTATCCCGAGCCTTACTGTTTGGCCCTACTTCAGTACTGCTACATCCTTCACATCATGTATTTCTTAGCTCACCACCCACCTGGAGCATCCCATCTACCATCCACCTCACCTCTGTCTTCCATCTCTGATTTTTTGCCTAATAGTCTGGTTGGTATAACCAGCAGAATCCACTGCAACCAATGTTAGATTCTGAGGTTCTTTTTGAGCAGTTTTACCTATTTGAAAAGGCTGTGGTTCATGTGGTTCTTTATTTTTTTCTTGGAGTTCTTATGAAGAACAAAGAGAAAATTTACTTTTTTTTAATTTACTTTTAAAATTCAACTACAGGGCTTACCAGGTGGCTCAGTGGTAAGAATCCGCCTGTCAATGCAGGAGACACAGGTTGGATCCCTGATCTAGGAAGATTCCACATGCCACAGAGCAACTAAGCCCGTGAGCCACAACTATTTAGCCTGTGTTCTAGAGCCGGGGAGTCGCAGCTTCTGAGCCCATGTGCTGCCAACTACTGAAGCTCACATGTCCTAGAGCCTATGCTCTGCAACAAAGGAAGCTGCTGTAATAAGAAGCTAGCTCATCCCAACTAGAGAAAAGTCCAAGCAGCAAGGAAGCCCCAGGACAGGAAAAAAATAAAACTATATTTAAAAGTTATGATAAAATTAAACTACAATTTACTTTATGATCTTGCAATTAGCATTAGGTCGACTGGACCCTTAACTACATCTAAGGTCTAAGCTATGTTATGGGACCTTAGAGGTGTTTTTCTCCTATATGCTGAAACATTTTGCTATTTCATCATCCTAAGAATTATTCCACTATTACTCATCAATTATTCCCAACTGTGAAAAAAAACCTAAAATAATAATTTAAAAAGTGGGGAATTGTTGAGAAGGGTGATTCAACTGTGAAATAAACCTTCCTTCGGTTTTACTGCATCACCAAAAGTACTGCACTATATTTCAAGAAGGTATAAATAAGAATTGGATCACAGAAAAAGCAAAAAAAAAAAACCCAACCATGTACTTCTGCCTGACTATGCTAAAGCTTTTGACTATGTAGATTACAACAAACTGTGGGAAATTCTTATATGGGAATACTAGACCACCTTATCTGTCTCCTGAGAAACCTGTATGCAGGTCAAAAAGCAACAGCTTAGAACCAGACATGGAACACCGAACTTGTTCAAAGTTGAAAAAGGAGTACATCAAGGAGGTATATTGTCACCCTGCTTATTTAACTTATATGCAGAGTACATCATGCAAAATGCTGGATGAAACACAAGCTGGAATCAAGATTTCTGGGAGAAATATCAGTAACTTCAGATATGCAGATGATACCACCCTTATAACAGAAAGTGAGGAGGAGCTAAAGAGGTTCTTGATGAAGGTGAAAGAACAGAGTGAAAAAGCTGGCTTAAAATTCGACATTGAAAAAACTAAGATCATAGAATCCGGTCCCATCACTACAGCCAACAGATGGGAGAAAAAGTAGAAACAGTGACAGATTTTTATTTTCCAGGGCTCCAAAATTACTGCAGATGGTGACTGTAGCCACAAAATGAAGACACCTGCTCCCCAGAGGAAAAACTATGACAACCCTAGACAGCGTATTAAAGAACAGACACATCACTTGGCTGACAAAGGTCCGTCTAGTCAAAGCTAGGCTTTTTCCAGTAGTCATGTATGGATTTGACAGTTGGACCATAAAAAAACCAGAGAGCCGAAGAATGGATGCTTTCAAACTGTGGTGCTGGAGAACATTCTTGAAAGTCCCTTGCATAGTCAATCCTAAAGGAAATCAACCCTGAATATTCACTGGAAGGACTGAAGCTGAAGTTCCAATACTATGGCCACCTGATGCGAAGAGTCAACTCACTGGACAAGACCCTGATGCTGGGAAACACTGACAGCAAGAGGAGAAGCAGGCGACAGAGGACAGGATGGTTAGATAATATCACTGACTCAACTGACACGAATCTGAGCAAACTCTGGGAGACACTGAAGGACAGGGAAGCCTGGTGTGCTGTAGACCATGGGGTCACTAAGTGTTGGACAAGACTTAACGACCAAATAACAACAATAAAAAACTACTGAAGCAAAGTAAGTTACATACTGCTGATATCCCACTGAGAGCTCTTTATTATTAAGTGACTGAATCTTCTATAATTTTTTTATTTCTAACACTCTGTTTAAAGTTCTTTTATTAGTCTTATCACTTTCATCATGAGCATCTCATTCTGAGTTATCTGACATCTTTTGGATATCTGCTAAGACAGTTACCAAAACCACAACTCCAACTTACTCAAAATAACAGAAATCATTTCTTTTATGACATGATTGTTAGTTCCTCATGATTCAACCATTTTCACAAAGTTCTCCCATTTTCCACCAGCTTTCCATCATTAGACAAAAGACCTCAAACCCTTACCCAAGTATGGTCAGGGCTCCAAGAAATAGAGCAGCACTAGCAATCCTAATCCTCCTCTTTACTCTAAGACACTATGATAACTTAGGTAGCCACGCTGAGCTCAGCGGTGAATAGAAACACTTTAATTTTTCTGCATATTCCACCCCATCTTAAATAAAAACATATTTAAATAAAAACACTTCATCTTAAAAACGTAACTGGTTTGATAGAGTCAATTACACAACTGACAGAATTTAACTGTTGCTCTGTTGATATTTACTCTTCAATTTTAAATTTGTGAGAGGTTTTAAACACTATTCATCTTACGCCTTAGAAAAGTTGCTTTTTTTCTTCACTGCCATTTTTGAACAAGGAAGCTTTTAAGAACATCTACTCCTTTCAAAGAGATCCTATTACTATACCTTCTAAAATTGTGGAGATGATGTATAAAGCAATCAACTAAGAAAAGAATTCTTTTTTTCTTTTTCTGCTAAACCTTCATTTTATTGCTTTTGCTAAAACTTTTGAAATGAAGTTAGAACTAAGGAAATTCAACAGTGTCACATTTATAGGTGAGTAAATCTGCTTAGATAAACTTCCATTACTACTACCTCTTGGCTCTGTAACAGCTCTGAAGTTTCTTATATCACTGACAATCTGTTTCCTTTCCTTGAGTCACAACTTGTGTTTTTAAATAATATTCAAATGTTTTTTATTCTCCTTTGTCCTCAAGTTCCTAAATTCTCAAGCAGATATATTTTATTTTCCTGACATAAAATAATGCACCTACTTTTATCAGAATTATTTCTTCAAAACAAGGTAAGGAATTTCATTCTCATGATTCCAGGTATAAGTTCCAACATACACGTATCAACAAAATCCATTACCATTTGCATTGAAAGGACAACATCAGACCCTAATAGTGTCTAACGTTTGCTATCAAAACTAATCTTCCTCTTCCATATTCCCATAATCCTTCACTTATACCTCTATTACAAAAACCATGCTTCTGCCTTGTAACCATACAGATATATATACTCTACTAGAGAAGAGCTTACTTGAGGCAAGATGCTTCTCGGTTCTCTGAATGTATCATTAGATACAACAATGCTCATACTTTAAAAACATCTGTGGTATTGTATTAAATTCATTAGCGCCAAAAAGATTTGATTAGAAGAAGTTATGAGATTCCCAGAAACTCATAATGTAGACAGTTTTACATCCGTAACTATTTCTCAAATAGAGCAAAATCAGGCTTTTCAATGGATTTAACCTTAGCTTCACAACAATTTGACATATTTTTTTCCTTCTAAGGTACAATTTTACATTTCATCATGCCTGAAATTTAGAAGATTCTTAAAACTACATGGAATGTTACATGTAATTTGTGTGTGTGTGTGTTCACTCGCTCAGTTCTGTTTGACTCTTTGCAACCCCATGGACTGTAGCCTGCCATGCTTCTCTGTCCATGGAATTTTCCAGGCAAGAATTCTGGAGCAGTGAAATCTTCCTGACTCAGAGATTGAACCTCCATTTCTTATGTCTCCTGCATTGGCAGGCGGACTCTTTACCACTGTGCAACTTGGGAAGCCTACATATACTTTAGAAGTATTTAAAAATTCTTGGGTATATATAAAATAATGGTCAGTCTTAAGACGGATGGTATTTCATAATAGCAGTGCACTTTAACAGTGGATGCTTAATTTCACTAAGCTTCAATTTCCTACAGTGTAAATGAGACTCAAAATATCTGTATCTCAGCATATAAAAGATGTGGTCAAAGAAAAAAGAAAAGGATCAAATGAAAGATAAAAATGAACTGTAAAGAAACTATCTGATAAGCATTAACTGTAATCATGCCTAATAAAGCTCTTGCCACATACCAACAATCTAATTAAAGATAGCAACCTACTTTGTCATCATCATCATCAACAATAGCAAAATCACCATGATCTTGCTTGACAGGGAACTGAGAGGAAAGAAAAGTTTCACACTATAATACTGAAACACCATATCTTCTGTCCTCTAATTCCTTCCAGTATACTGAAAATAATTTCTATAACTTCTCAACAGATATATAAGCTGCCAGAACACATTTCGAGATTACAAAAAAAAAAAAAAAACAGAACAAACAAAACCGGTAAAGGCCCTGAAAAGACTCATCTTCCTAGCCTGAAGATGAACCAGCTGAAGACAAATCACCAAGTGACAGACTGCAGACAGCAGTAACAATGAGGACCACAAGATGGGGTTATAAACCTTTTGAGGCTGTTGCTGTTCCAGGAGCTGCTGTCTGAGATGTTCAAGATTTTGCTGCTGCAGTTGTTCTGCTATCTGATGAAAGATGGAGTTGTTCACAGATTCCGAAACATGAGAACTACAAGGAAAAACAAGTGTAAACGTATTTTAAAATCCAATAAAGATAATATGAAAGTAACAGAATATTAAAAAACACCCCAAAATGCCAACAAATGGAATTTACTCTACTACAGTGTTTACTTTTATTTTTTTCAGTGTTTACTTTTAATATTAACACAGAAAATAGAGTAACTCAGAACATTAATATGTTGAAATAGAAATATACTCTTCAATAGTTTCAATAGATGGATTACATGTTAGACATACTCTGATGAAAATCTGCTATTACTGTCTATAAAGTAGTACTTTTTTACATTAGAGCATTTTAAGAAAATCTTAATGAAATACTTATAAACCATGACACAATGGGAAAGATGTTCCATCAATCAGTATATGTGCAATCTATAATCAAAACTGATCATACACTTTAAAAAAACTAATCTGCTTTCACATTATTAGGCATGTTAACAGAAATAGTGTTTAGGTAAGAGGAAATAATCATTTAATTATGCTCTGGGAAATTCACACCTGGAATACACCTGGAATTCTGGGTGCCACAAGGCAAGACATGAACAGAAAAGAGGGCACCCCAAAAGGGGCAATCAGGATGGTGAGAAGTCTTGAAACAGTTGGAAAAAAGTGTACTTCATCTGGAGCAAATAAACCTAAGGGGAAGAATGATACCTATCTTCAAATACTGAATGACTATGTCTCAATAGATTATGGAGCAAATTTGCTTCCTTGCTTCAGAAAGCAAAATGGATCAGTGTGTAGAAAGCAAGTCGTGTAGGATTCAGTAACAACAGATCAAACCGTATTAACAACTACTTAACTCTACGTCACAGAAGGCATTAAAACAACGGATAAAAAACCTATCAGGACTGTTACAGGAGATTCTTACATTGCTCGGGACACTGTAATGCTTTGTAGTCTTAAAACATTAGCTCTTAATTTTTCACGTAGAATTTCTTTATCATAAGCATATAACTGCATTTATATATATTATATATTTTAATATATTATCACAACACAGAAAACTAATAACTGCTGAAATAAGACATCCAGAGGCTTTCCCCACTCATCATCCCTTTCATATTCTCCCACCTTTCACCTTCCTCTCCAACACCCTCCTTCCCACTGGTCCTCTCCTGAACCCTCACAGAACCCAGGCTCTGCACAATTGTTTGCGGTGAGGAAGTAGGGGAATCACTGATTTAAATAAAAACTCACAATCTATTTCTTTAACAAACAAAATCCCTACAACCCTGTTCCTTACTTCTAATTAGTCTGATACATTCCCAGAATTTACTATGTACTTCCTAGAAGCAGCCACTGACTCTAGAAGCAAACTTCTTTCTCCTACTATTTCAACTGAGCTAAATAACCTAAAGCTTAATATATCAACAGCAAACGCTACAACCAAATTTGTCAACACTTATCAATTTTCCAGTAAGGAATTTTTATATATCCCAACTGTCTGCAAAGTTCTTAAGAGTCCAAACAATACAGGGTGGCAACAAGCAGCATCCCCCCCACCTCCCTCTGTGAGAGCCGAGGGCTGAGCCAGGACTGAAGGCTACTGAGCAGCTCGGACGGTGATGTTTACACAGATAACAGGAAAAATTATGGTTTATGAAGAAAAACACAACAACTCTTACAGTTGAGAAGCTGGAATCTCCTTTTTGGGTTCTTCACTATGCTCAGAATCTTCCCCAAAATCAAACCTATCCATCAACTTCTAAGTGGGAAAAAAAAAAACAAGAGGGAGAGAAAGAGACAAATTTAAAAGTATGTTACACAAATACAAGTTACAAATGCTATTCTGAAGATCAATGACATGCCATCAATTTATCTCTATCATTTAAAATGCAACTATTCCTTTCATGTAATTTTATTGTTACATACTGTTTATTTCATATAATTTTACTGCTTATTGTTATACTATAAAAAACATTTTGAGTGGACCTTTACTTCTCTTCAAAGAATTCTGACAGACGTTGTCTTATGAAGCAGAACGATCATGACACACAGGATAATTACCAATACTTTATAGATGAGAAGGTTAGTATTTAAATAATTAAGTGGCTTGTCAAGAGTAAAACAGTTTTATAAAAAAAAAATCTATAACTATAACCTACAGAACTATAATCACAGCTCTATCACCAGCACAGTTCTCTCAGAACGTTCCACTGTCCTTTACATGATCAGTCTAAAGGCTTTTTGAAAGCTGTGGGCTATACAAGCGTAAGCAACATAATCTAGTAAATCAGTATTTATATTTCTATGAAAATAACAGCAGAAATAAAAAGAATATAGATTAAACATTTCCAAGGGATAATATTCCTATAATCAGCCAGAATACTGAGGATATCATACAAGTTAAACATCCATGATTTTCAACTTTGAAAACGCTATTCTTTATAGTTATATCTCAATTTATCATATTATAGTATAGTAACAACTTGTAAAGAAGCTTTCCTTTGAACTTTCACATACTTTACAATTTTAATTTTAGCAGGTTAAAATTACAGGCCAGACACAATAATTAATTCATTTGTAACATCCATAAAAATTAGCTCAAAAATAATTATTTGTCTCAATAGTGAATATACAATTTTACTGACCAGTTTTCTTTAGTCAAAAGAAAATAAATGTTTCAAGTGGATTTATAAAATTACATAAATTTCTTTCATAAATTTGAATCTTCTGTAAAATTTGTTTCTTAAACAGCATACGTGGGTGTGCTAAGTCGCTTAAGTCGTGTCTGACTCTTTGCGACCCTATGGACCGTAGCCCGCCAGGCTCCTCTGTCCATGGGATTCTCCAGGCAAGAATACTCGAGTGGTTGCCATGCCCTCCTCCAGGGGATCTTCCCAATTCAGGGACTGAACCCGCATCTCTTATGTCGCCTGCACTGGCAGGCAGGTTCTTTACCATTAGCGCCATCTGGGAAGCCCATTATACAGCGCTGAGTCACTCAGTCGTGTCCGACTGACTCTTTCCAACCCCACGGACTATACCCCGCCAGGCTCCTCTGCCCATGGGGATTCTCCAGGTAAGAATACTGGAGTGGGTTGCCATTTTCTTCTCCAGGGGATCTTCCCAACCCCCAAGGATTGAACCCAGGTCTCCCAGATTGCAGGTGGGTTCTTTACCATCTAAGCCACCAGGAAAACCCTTACAGAGTACAATGGATGTTAAAACATAAAACAGTTCTAGGGTAAACTGTAATTTACATAATTGCAATCTACATGATAGTATAGAAAATTCAGCTCTTCACATAGAACAGATCTGTTATCCTAATTTCTACCTTGTTAAAAGACACCCCCTGTTCTAGGGGATTGAGGGTGTTGGCTGCCGCGGCTGCTGCTGTAAGCTGTGCCGTGAGAGCCTGCAGCTGGACGACAAGACCCGCGTCCAGGGCTTGCAGGATGGAGGGCTGAGGCTTCTGCTGCTGTATCTGGAGGGTCTGTATTAGCTGCTGAAGCTGCAGGGGGTGCGGGAGAGAAAAGAACACTGTTACAAACGGGTGTTGGGCTCTACCCGTAAGAATGCTCATCTAAAACATTTAGTCCATAAAATTTATCATTCTACAGTCTAGAGACCAAGAAAAAATACACACTGACTCAAAACAATTCATTTTTTAAATAAGATTTTTGTGTGTGTGCCATATGTAACAGTTCTAAATAGGTTTGTCTTATTTCTGGAAAGTCAAAGAACTTGAAACAAAATAAAATGACCATACCATGACAAACAACAAAATAAAAACTCATCACAAGCAGACTAATTTTTTCACTAAGCTTTTCATTCCCTTCTTCAATGAACTCAATCTCTGTAAAAGGACAAGCATTTACAACAACTGCTTTTGCTATCATTCAGATTTACCATCTGATAACATATTCCTGAAGGGAGGAAAGAATATAAGGAATCTTTCCTTTGGAGAAGTCTGAAACTAAGGAAATTAAAGATGAATAGGGTCAACAAGAGTTGAAAGCAACCCCTGTCCCCCCTCTATTCACCTTCTCTCTTAAAAAATAGAAATAATAGTAAAATCCTAAAGATATCTCAGTTAAGAAGCCCTACATATGTCCCAGAAATAATTACTTTCCTACTTAAGATGTAAAAAACCGAAGTTAAATCTGAAAATTATCAGTTTGGAATAGAAAAATAAAAATAGCAAAGCTATTGCTAAACAAGACATTTGTATTCTTTAAGTAAAGTTCAATTTACAGTGAGAGAAGATAAAAATATGCAAGATGACAGTAAGTGCAATAATTCCATGCCTATCCCAAATAGCAACACTGGAAAACAAACCAGTCCTCACCTGTCAATAAACATTTACTACAAACTACTAGTGTGACAGGAAAGAAAGCACAAAAACACATGGCAGTTGAGAGGCTGCACTGAAGCTCCCAGACAGACAGGACGGATAACTGAAAGAAGGGGGTATTACAGGGAGGAAGAAGGAAGGAAGGCTACGTCTCCACACGTTTTAAATGCGCCTTCAGACACCTGCCTCACCACCTCTCCCCACGCCCCTATAGTACTGTTATCCTTCTGGTGACCAAGGTTCAAAGTCTGCAGCGTCCTACTTCTTCCTCTACTCCGACTTCATATCTTCGATTACTGTGTCTTCTTGACTCTTTGTACTATTCTTCTGGAATACCGATTCTCCTGCCCAAAGTAGCTTTTAATAGATACCTTTTAAAATTAGATTTGCTTTATGGATTCTTTTCAAAATATCATAATCACAGAAAGTTAGTAAATTCTACAATTTAATCTAATATTCAATTTGGCTTCACAACTGTCCCCAAAAAGTAGAAACAGGATCCAATCTAAGACTAAATAAATGAACTGGTTCCACTGTTTTTAAGATTGTCTTTTTAAAGAGTCCACAACTGTACCATTTTTCACATATGTATTACTGCCTTTCTATTACCATTGTTACCAACAAATATACTCCTTATCTCTAGATTTTACCAACAAATACACTCCTTATCTCTAGATTTCTCTTTTTTCCCATTCATTCAAGTACTCTTCAGATCATGTGACTTCAACATAAAAACCTCTGGCAACTCCTCACTGCTTAGTACATGAATCCTCCACTTCTCAGCCCAGGTCCCACACACAGGTTTACCACTTCAATGTCACGATCAGTAACTTACAAACGTAGACTATCTTATCTTCTAGAAAACCCAATTCTAAGATCTCTTCTCTATACCCCAACATTGTTATGCCTCTACACATCAATCATTCATTTCACAAAATATACTGAATACCTGTTATAACCTAGACACTGAAAATACAGCAGTGAGCAAAACAGAAAACCTCCTTACCCTTGTACAGTATACATTCCATGGAGTCAGTGAATGAAACAAATGAGGAGATTACACGAGATATTAGGTGCTAAGGGGAAAAGAAGGCAGGTGACAAAGGCAGCAGGGCAGGTGAAAGGCAGCATGTGCGGTTTTAAACGGCTGCCTGAAGGCCGTACTGAGCTAGCATTAAACAAAGACAGGAGGCTGAATGTGTGAGCATGTGGGAAGGACAGCTCGGGGAGTTTTACTGTATAGATCACAGTTAATCTGATTTTAAAGGATAAGCTTAAAACAAACAAACAAAAAAACGCACAGATTCTAAGGAAAGACCATCTCGTATCTGCCGTGTAACAGGTTCTTCAAATGTCACTTTGTCAGAGATGCCTTCTCTTGGCTACCCTAACTCTGACCCCTTCCTCCAAACCTAGTCACTCTAAAGATCTGCCCTGTTTTAAGTCGTATGTGCTAAGTCGCTTCAGTAGTGTCCGACTGTGCAACCCTATGGACCGCAGCCTGCCAGGCTCCTCTGTCCATGTGATTCTCCAGGCAAGAACACTGGAGTGGGTTGCATTTCCTATTCCAGGGGATCTTCCCAACCCAGGGATCAGACCCATGTCTCTTACATCTCCAGGCAGGTTCCTTACTGCTAGCGCCACCTGGGAAGTCCCTTTAAGTCATGTATCTCTATCCAAATGTTTCATACCTCTTTATTGTCTGTCTCCCCTAAGACAGAAAGATATCTTCTCCAAGGCAGAAGGCTTCCCAGTCTCAGTAATGGATTAACAATAGCACCTAATAATGCTTGGCAAAGCTATGTGCTAAATCAATTATTTTGGTGTAGAATAAGTTATTTGTAAAATAATATTCAATGATAAAAATGTACATGATGCATTATTAAATTTAAAAAAGCAAGTTACAAAGTATTATATGTAGTGTGGTCATTTTTAAAAAATCAAAGAAAAACACTCTTTAGGTAGTACATAATGAAACAATGCATTAGGAAAACAATGGGTTCTAAATCATGTTGACATAACAAAAAAAGCTGCTCACCTGTTGGCCTTGAGGACTTTGTAAGATCTGAGCTACTGCTGCAAGTGTATCTGTATTTGTTATCTGAGACACCCACGGATCAGGTAAACCTTGGACCACATTGGCTGGAGTAACAGGTGTCACAGGAGTTCCTTTTAGAAAGACATCAAACCCATCGCCAATAAATATGTAAGTAAATAAATAAGATGTGGAAAATTAGAGAGATTTGTTCTGTCACTTTTATAAAATACGTACAAATTTATATAGTTTTATTGTCTTCATCTTTAAAAACCATTACAGAATTAGGTTCGTCAAACAAAACGGCAACGACAAAAAGAGCTTTTCATACTTATTCTTAATTAACTAAGCTACTATTTTAAAGGAGCCTACAATACTTGGAAATCATTAAGTACCTTACTAAAGAAGAAAATTCAATAACATAAGGAAATACTCAATCTCTGATGAAAAATTATAAAAGTGTACATAAAATTATTGTTCCAAAATGTATATGTACATACCCCAAAATAAACATATATCAAAATGTTAACAAATGTAATTCTTAGACTATGGTTAAAAAAAAATTATTCAAATGTCATTTAAATACCTCAAAAAAACCTCCATGATTTTGAGATTATTACTCATTCTTAGATCCATTAAATAAATTTTTTCAGGGTTCTCTTTATATATTAAGCACACTTAGCTCACTATGAATATCAGGTTAATATATAAGCAAGTTTAAAAGATTACAGTCCAAATCAGGGAAAATTTAACTGACATACCAAAGTCCCAAGCTGATTATGTATGTTTCTAGGAACTTTAAAAGCTTAGCTTTTTAATTTTTTTAAAAGAATGAAACACAAACATAATTTCTGATTTTATTTTTCCTTCAAATTAGACTTCCTTTCATTTACCCAAAGCAAAACAAATTCTCCTACACTGTCAAAATATTTCACATATGAATAATCGCCTGAAATGCATGAGTAGAACACTCAGAAAATCTCTCAAAGCAACATACCTGGGGTATTGCTCATAGCAGCAGTAGTACTGGCCAGAACAGGTGTGACAACTGGAGGAGGAATCCCTGCTGCCATATCCAGAAGAGGCTGAATAATCTCACTCTTAAATACATTATTCTTCTGCCATAAGTTTAATACTCTCACTATTTTACTCTAGAGGAAAAAGAAAAATGATTATTTTTCTTTTTTTGCTTTCAAAACTTTAGAACAGTCATATCATAGAGGCTCCTCAGGCCGTGGATAGGAAGGATGGATTAAAATAATTCTGGGTCACTTAATGGAGTTCATGCACTGAGATTACAGTATCAGTACAATCTTTCCTACTGTGGTAATAAAAAAAAATCCCTATATACTAAATTTCATTATAAATGACAAATATTATTATCATGAAGTCTACAAATTCAAGACTGACTTGTTCATTGTAACTGACATACATCTAAATCCAAACTAGTGAAATTCCTAAATCAGTGTTTAAGTTACTTCAAAAATGTTTATATAAAATTTCAAATGAGTTATTTTAGGTGGCATTCTAAGGTATTTAAGACTCAGTTATGATTGATCACATTAAAACTGGAAGCGTTCTTTCTGCCTGCAAAGAACCATCAACGTACCAAGGTTAATTAGAAGGAAAAAAATCTGTCTCAAGAGGCATATCCAAGAACAGTTTACAACTAGTGACACAATAATATATTTTCTCCATATTTATCCACTAAAACAAGACTTTTTTCTGATTCAAGACTATTTAACAGTTATTAAAAATAAAAACTACCTAATCTTGTTGTACTTGAGAGGAGGTAAAAGATTTGTGGTAAGCTTTCAAGTCTGGTTGCTCTTCTTTAGAGTAAGTCTTCACCTGTTCTTATTTTTCCTACAAAATCAACACTCCATCAAGTCTGTCAGAACAAGGACACTACATTTCCAAGTCAGCATCCAAGAAACACAGCCCCCTACTACCTGGTCCCCAGCACTAGGAGAACGCTGCCAACAAAGGAGCTCTGACATGCAGTTACTGCCACTAATTACTGGGTAAATTCGTTTTCCGCAGACAACCAAGTAGGTAAGTATCAGCTCATGTCAAATAACCAAAATTACAAACTGATTGTGCATGTAAATAAATACGATTTTAAGATAATTACAAATGCTTATTAGAGCCAGTTTCTTTAATACTAATGGCTTTAATAAATTAAAAAGTAGCAAAATCAACTATATCTTTCATTCTGTTTTGGAAAAGTCTAATAACAAAAAGAAACATGGAAAGTGCAATAACTATTCAAATTCAGGATAACAAATAAATGATAAAATGATAAATTATGATAATGTAAAGTCTCATTAAGATCAAAACAGTAATTACTGCACCGACTTAAAAAAAAGGCAGCATACCTTGTCATCTCCGGGGCAACGGTATAAATTCTGGAAAGTGCTAATGATGTTATTACTAAATCTGGGTGCAAACACATCCTTTTCTTGACCAAACTGATGTCGAGATTGTCGTACAATAGAGTCAATAACATAAAGTCCAGGTACCTTATATTCTGGTTTACACTGATGAAAAAAGAAGAGTGGGAAAGGAAGCAAATGAGAAGGTTAAAATTCTCAACAGACAAATGTCACCATAAATCTTATAAAAAGACAAACACACTGCTGACGCTGAGGTGATGAACATTCAGAGGTTGACCACTCCACACCATCTGTCTCTGGAATGGCACTTGAAAGAATCTACTTTGGCTACTCTACATATTCAGTTCAACTGCCAATCACCTAAGCTCCAAAACAGCCCTGTGTAACTGGCTTGAACAATAAAAACAAAAGGTGTGGTTAAAATTAAAAAAAAAAAAAATTGTTTAATGATTTTTTAATTCAAACAGTGAGTTCAAAAAAGAAAAGCTCTGGTAAAAAAAAAAGTACTGCCAACAAGCCTTAGACTTTAAATGAAAAACACACAGCAAAAGGATCTCTATACTAATAAAAGAAGGAATCAAATGGCAGATTACAACACTCTAAACACAATGAGCCTGAAGTTTTAAAACTTTACTCAAATGCAAACCTGTATGAAAGATAAGACACTACCATTATGATTCTAAAAATCTGTCCTATGAAAACATGTTTTAGCTACTTTACTCATCAGTTTTCTTCTTCTTCTTATAATCTGAAGACTATGAAAGTCTCCTGGGACCTTAATAATAAGCACAGTGAAGAATCCTTCACCATCAGGTTCACGGCTTCCATTTTTTCCATATCCAGAAGCAGGAGAAAACCTGCCTCCCAAACACATACTAACTAAAATGAAATTACGGCTGCTAGAAGCAGGTTCAAATTTTAAGTGTAATTAGGTAAGTATTTCATCCAGAGTCATTTTATAAAAATCATATATAGCACTAAATCAAAACTGCATTCTTGAAAAATTTCTTAGACCCAAGAACCAGTGAGTAAAGGATCTTCAATCCACCTCCAACACACAGATACATGTTTCTCAACAGTATTTTCAGTCAAGACAATGAGTGACTTCATTCTGCAAAAAGACTAGATCCATCATTTGTTCCTTCAAATCCCTTCTTCTTAAGATCATTATTGAGAAAATGAATAATGATTTATAAGTATCTATTGCAAGGTTCTGGTTGTTTAGTACTTGAAATATTTAATAAAAGGGCAGTAATGTTGATGTGTGGACATTAAAGATTTAGGTTTAACCAACCAAAGGTTCAAAACTGTCTGCTCTGTTGAAAGTTATTGTTTTAGAAGTCTGAAATAGTTTTCACTGATGTTCCCCCCAAATCTAGCATATTTGTCCCTCAGTTCATATATCTGGCTTATTTTCCTTTGACTACCGTACATGCAAATAATTATCTACTTAGCCAGGCAAATAATACATCCAGTAAAAAAAAACTGTTTAAATTTAATGAAAAGCCAAGACATTTCCTTGTTAAAAGTCATTTATTCCTCAATGCTGGAAAAAGAGACAAAATAAACTCATATATAATGTATTATTTTATAGAAACAACTATCTCGAGAGTAAGGCTAAATAAAATTGCTTAAGTTGCTGGTAAGAGTTTTTAAATACTGAGTGGTAAATAATAAAAGCAATTAGTGTAGTGAGTTTTAAAAAAACAAATACACCTTTTTCTTTGATTTATAACAAAAATTATTGATTATAAACTCACAGTACATAAGAATTATGAGTACACAACACAATAAACGGTCCTTTCTTCCCTACTGTGAAGATTCCAAAGCTTCAAAAATGTTAGGGGTTTTAGTGTTAAGCTATAAAGACGAACAGTTCTTTCACAATGCCTTTAGAAACACCATATTATGATGTTACAGTATCGAATTTCCTTCACTGATAAGACAAGGTATTTTTATGTGCCTGCCACATAAAATGGCAAAAAAAAGAAAAAGTTATGTATGACTTAAATGTTGTAGAAAAGCTTTAAAATAACAGTATTTGGTAAACTTGGTTACGTTACCAACTAGAAACTTGAGAGAAGAATTAAGACTAAAAAAATCAGACATGTTTTTCAACTGTTTGTTCAAGTTCTATCACTAGCAAAAACACAAGAATTCCTAAGCCTCCAATGTCGTGAGGGATTTTTTATGCTCTGAATTAACTGCGGCTGTCCTTACAAAGCACTACACGATGCCGACAGCAGCAGGTAAGAAAAGAGGGCTGTCTCAGGACACAGTTACACCTGATGCAACCAATTCTCAAAGTGAAGACTGCATGCTTCCAACAGAGGAGAGCAAAAGGAACCTTTCCAAGAGAGCCAGAGCATTCAGGCCTTAACAAGGTCTGCTCTCAGGGAAGCCTGGCATGCTGCAGTGCATAAGGTCACAAAGAGTCGGACACCACTGGGAGACTGAACAACTCTCAGGAGAAACTTTTAACCAGAGCCTGATCTGCTTTGGTTTTACCAGAGCCTAAATGACCCACCCTCAGGGAATCAGGACCTGCATTTCAACAAGATCCCTAAGTAATTTGTGCAAGCTTCTTATGCACAAAAAAGTTCAAGACACAATGTTTAGACATTTGAACCTTTTAAAGTTTTATAACAATGAAATTTTCTTAGCACCAACATTTCGATCTTATAGTTAGATTTACCTGAAACATACAGCATACCTATTATTTTACCCCATACCTTAAGCTTCAATTCACTAGTTGTTCATCTCAAAGTATGCTTTACCAGTACTTTAAGTTTTGAGAAAACAAGGTATTAAGAGGGGAAAAAAGCTGAATCACATAAAGGATAACTGATTATTCAAGATCATCCATATAGTTTAGAGACGCAGTAATACTACTCTGATCCACGTGCCCTCCTCCAGTCAACTATTTTCACTCAAGAAACACACTGCAATTTATGTCCTTTGATTTACCTCTGATTCTCAAACTGGTTCTGCTTACATCTAGGCAAGTGAACAAAGGGCAGAATACAAAACCTCAATTCAATGACAGATTTCCTACAGTATCATTTTACAAATTGTAAGTCTTATGGTACTCCTGCCCCAAAAAAGTGGCACAAATAAGCCACTGATCACAAAGGGGCAAAGAAATATAACCTAGCCACCTTGGGCTCTGGTTACAAAAAAATTACTAAATGTATGCAAAAATAGCTGTTTTCAACTTCTCTCCCTCTGCTTACCCTGGAAAATGGAACTTCAGGTCTAATAATAAGATGCAGAGATGCATACTGCCCTAATGGATGAGACAAAATAAATCAGCAGAAGAAAAGTGGCTAGCATTTTTACTACATTTTACTACATCTTATCTACAAGGAAGACTGCTCTCTAGGCATTAAGCTTGAAATGAAGAAGGAGAATTTCTCTAAAAGCTAATATAAAAAACAATGAATCTAAAATTTCATTTAAAAAATCATATTGAAATATTTTCTTCATGGAACAGATGCTCACCATGGCAATGCAAATTAACAAACACATCTACCTGAAAGCTTTCGTTTTAGAATTAAAATAATTCTATTTCTTCATTAGAAATTAAAACAAATGGAATCACTTTTGAATAGTCATCAAAACAATTTAAAGTTGGGTATTTGACTGCAAAGAGAATAGCACAGGGTGTTAGTCTACAGTTACAGAACATTTAGCATATACACAGAAAACTATATACTTACTTTCTGAATGAATTTCTCAACACTCTGTACCACATGTTTATAGAACTAAAAGAAAAAAAAAGAATTCTGGTTTTAAATGTTTGATTAGAACTTTCCTGCTAAATATATGGTTTAACAAAGCATCAAAGGTCTATCAACAAAGCAATGAATTTTAATCATGAATCTGAGATAAACATAACATAAACAAACATAAACATGAGCACTAGCTAAGGTCAGTAAAGGTTCTTAAACCAGGTATATGGTCAATATATCCAAAGTGTGTTACATGCAAAATACTGGTGGTAAGCCACTGGTAGATGTACATTCTTCCTTCATGGAAGGAAAAGTAAAGATCTCCTATAGTAACATTTTATTGGCTAAATTAGGTGAGAACTAGAAAAATCAAATAACTGAAAATAAGGAACATTAAGAAATGTATGCAAGGGAGTTGTTTTCAACTTCTTTATCTTCTGCTTCTCCTAGAAAATGAAACTAGCAAGTATATGTAACAAAATATAGAGATGTATAATGTTCGAATGGATCAGCCAAAATGAATTCAGCAGAAGAGAAGGGAGCACATGAATTAAAAATCAGAAATGAGCTTTTATCAATTATGAGAAAACCCTTTACATTTAAGTTTTATAAAACAACACTATGAATAAACTTGAAAATGAATAAAATGAAAATTATAGGTTAAACAAACACTATCTGGAATTTGCACCTAATAGCTCAATGGCAATTGCATAATCAACATATTTCTGTTTAAAAAACTAGCCTCAATTGTGCTTCGTTTTATATTTGTGATCCCGTAATTTAGACTGCTCCCATCCACTTAGACTGAGACACAAAAACATTCAACTGAAGCATGAAATCCAACATTTATAAAGTAAAAAATAAAGGAACCCCTCATTAATCATATTCACCAAATCAAAATCTACAATAAAGTTTCCTTACCACAAAGTAACAGTTTACTCAACAGTTCAAGTTATTTAAACCAAGAAAAAAAACCAGCCAAAACAACTACTTAAAGTTATTAAGCACTTAATAAATAACTAAATATTTTAAATCAATATATAAAATACCATTTACACACACTGAATGGTTTTTATTAAATAATAGTTCTTCTGGAAAACATCTTGCCAGAGCTTCTTTCTTCTAGTTACTTTATGTACGATTTGTAATTCTGAGTAAAACAGCTTAGTAAATGTTAATTCAAAGATTTTCAATTCACATAGGTCTTTTTCCGTAACAGGTTATCAGAAGTTTTGTTGACAGTGTGCAATGGTAACAAACACCCATCAAAATAATCATCTCTTAACACTGACAAAAAGCCAATGACTTACCTTAATATGAAACACAGTATCATAAAAGGCAGTTCAAATATCAATTTATATATGTATCAAATGCAGTTTAAAGTAACACAGTACTGCAAAACAGTTGGTCTAAACTCTTCAAAAATGTCAGTGAAAAACAAAACCAAAACAAAGCAAAAGGCTGGGTAAAAAGACAAATACATGACAGGATCTTGACTGGATCCCGAAAATGTACAAGTGCAGGGATCAGCTACTAAAGTTAGTATTGAGACAACTGATAAATGAAAGTGTAGATTTTATTAGATAATAATGTTGCATCAAAGTAAAATTTCTTGCATAGGATGTGTTTTGTTGATCTATGAAGTCTTTTTGCTTTAGGACATTAAAATTCTAGTATTTAGGGATTACGTGCTATTCTAAATGAATTCTGAAATGAGTTCTCAAATGACTCAGTCAAAAAAGCCTGACAAAGTGTGTATGTGTGTCTGTGTGTACATGTAGAGAACTAACCAAATGTACTGGCCAAGATGCTGCTGCTGCCGCCAAGTCGCTTCAGTCGTGTCCGACTCTGTGCGACCCCATAGATGGCAGCCCACCAGGCTCCCCCGTCCCTGGGATTCTCCAGGCAAGAACACCGGAGTGGGTTGCCATTTCTTCCTCCACGCTAATACTTGGCAATTCTAAGTGGCTATGTACTGCTCATTATATTTTGCAACATGTTTTTATTCTTTCAAAATTAAAAAAACTAAGTACCAGTAAATCAAAATAGTTCAGTAAACCATGTTTAGACTATAAACCATGTTTTCTCTCTTGACTGAGATAAAAATTAAAATCTAGCTGTTTTTATTCTGACTGTTGCAAATTACTTTTCTTAGACCCTTCCAACATCTGAAAAATGGAAACAATGTTAATACCTATTCCTTAAAGGTCTTCAATTAAAAAGTATTCTGTTCAACAAAAGGTTTTATTAAAATGCATCAACCATTTCACAGAACAAAAATGATAACATGCATGTTTGCACACTCTCAGGATCGCGATCATAAAAATCAGACCACAATGAAGGAGAAGAGAAAGAAAGCACAGGAAACTATTACTCTGCACTGAACTTACCAGATTTACTGGAAAACCACTTCTTTGAAGAAAATTCTCTAGGTTACACGTGTTTACTGCTCACTGCCCTTATCTCTCTTTCATATTCTACATGTAAATACAGAGATTTGAGCTCTAATACTCTTAGACATTGATTACAAGTATGAAAACTAAGGTTTGACTGTTAGAACACCGCAAAATCAACTATCTAAATTTTTTCCTAAAAGAGACTCTCTGTGAAGAATCATCTGTTAAATTTAACAGATAATGCTATTATTCAAAGACAACTTATCCAGGGAATTCCCTGGCAGTTCAGTGGGTAGGACTTAGCGCTTTCACTGCTTGGAGCCCAGGGCTGGATCCCTGGTTGAGGAACTAAAATTCCAAAAGCCCCTCAGTGAGGCCAAAAATACAAACAAAAACAAAAATATAAAGATAACTTATTTAAATAATGGTGCCTCTGGTTATGGCTGATGTTCTTACTCAGAGCAGAAAAACATATCACTGAAAATCTACAGCAGACCTACTTAATTCAAAATAAGCACTCACTCATACTCAATTTCAACAACTGGACTAGAATAGGGAGTCTTAGCTTTGGGGACAAGAACATTTTGGAGAGGTGTCTATGGCTGAGCTTCAGAAGGTCCCTAAAGCCAAGAAATTCTATTCAAAATTTTGTATGTATGTGCATTTCTCTAGAAACAGTCCAACCTTCTGAGGCAAAATTTTGTACATGCGTGTACTTCTCTGGACAGTCCAATCTTCTGAGATTTTCAGAAGTATCCATAAGTCAACACAGGTTCAAAACTACTATGTCAGAGCAACAGCTAAACTCCTGTGGCCTCTTTTCCCAGAGTTTAAAAGTCCTGTGTACAATGTAATCCAATTATTTTCCATCAAGGTCCATTTTCAAATCTACAGTACAATCAATAAGATAAAAAAACCAACACATTAATTTTTATTTAGAAAATTTTTAACTAGTATTTCAAGATTCTATAGTCAGTGTGACAAATAACAGTGTTAAACACATTCTCCACAATGTGCCTGTATCTAAAATCTTACCTATGAAAAGGGAAAATGCTTCAAGGTTTATGGAAGAATATTTATGAAAATATTAAGTGTTTATCTCTAGTTGGGAGGGTTTGCAGGTGACAGATTTTCATTTTTGTGGTTTTCCAACTTTGGAACATGTGCTAACTTTGTAAAGATGAAGAAAATATATAATCTGTAAAAATTATCCCTCCTCCAAAATATTAGTGTAGTATTTCCTTTTGAAAACAGAAGAGTAAAATGTGTTACTCACCTTTATAGCTTTGATGGCTGCCTTAGTAATTTGGGTCATTTTCGCTTTAGAAATGGGTGGCTTGTAGTCATTCAGGGAATACAACTGATGAAAAAGAACAAATTTTAAACACAGTAAAACTAATGGTCTCTATGCAATTACATGAGATTACCAAACATTTCTATTTTTACACCCTCAGTGAAATTAAAGTGCTGCTTTTCTTTTAAAAAATCAAGTTCAGCATCATTAGCCATCAAGCAAATACAAATTAAAACCACTATGATATTATCACTTTACACTTACTTGCTTATAATCAAAGAGACAGAGAAGTGTTAGCAAGAATGTAGAGAAGTTGGAATCCTGACATATTCCTAACGGAATGCAAATGATGCAACAGCTTTGGAAAACAGCTTGACAGTTCTTCAAAAAATTAAACATAATAATATGCAGTATGAGCCAACAATTCCACTCCCAGGTATATACCCAATAGATGTGAAAATATATGTTCACATAAAAAGTTGTACACAGTCACTGCAGCATTATTCATAAAAAATTCTTTTAAAAATTGGAAACTAGCTAAATGTCCATCAGATGAGGAATGAATAAACAAAATGTGTTCTACCCAATTAATGAAATATTAACCGTGAAAACAGAATGAAGTACTGCTGCATACTACAGCACAGATGGACCTTGAAAACACGCTCAGTTTAAAAGGTCACATTTAAAAGACCACATGTTATAGAACTGCATTTATATGAAATGTCCAGAAAAAGAAATCTACTGGGGACTGTCTACAGTGGGCCAGTTGGGGAGAAATGAGGAGTGATAACTAGTGAGTACAGCATTTCTTTTTCAGGTGATGAAAATATTCTAAAATGGACTGTGGTGAAAACTGCACAACCATACTAAAAACCACTGGTCTACACACTTTCACCTGGTTAACTGTGTGGTATGTGAAGTATGTCCCCATATAATTGCTTTCAGAAGTCAAGAGACCTAATGTTTAGCAACAATCCCACCGTTTCCCCCAAAACTTGTTTTAAAATTTCTCATTTAAGCAAAGGATAATAATACTGCTTAGAGAGAAAACAGTTAAAGACAAGGTAGGGGAATTAAACAAAAGACAACTAAGCTTAAATAAATCCCAATGAAAAGTGGGTACTGAGTAATGCTAGGAATTTAACTACAATTAACTAGAAGTCGAGAGACCAAGCTTTGGCCATCATGATCCTGAAAAAACAACTTGAACAGGGCCTCCCTGATGGCTCAGTGGTAGAGGATCTACCTGCCAATGCAGAAGACACAGGTTCGATTCCCTGGTCTGGAAGATCTGACATGCCGCTGAGCAACTAAATCCGCCTGCCACAACTACTGAGCCTGTGCTCTAGAAGCCCAGGACCCACGACGACTGAGCCCGCGAGCCCAGACTACCGAAGCCCTCCTGCTCGAGCCCGTGTCCCCAACGAGAGAAGCCACGGCAGTGAGCAGCCTGCACGCGGCAAGCAGAGCAGCCCCCACTCGCGGCAACAAGAGAAAAGCCCTCGCCAACCAAGACCCAGCGCAGCCAAAAAATAAATAAAATAAAAATAAAAAAACTTGAACAGACTATGAAAGCAACTCAAAACAGCTTTAGCTGGTTAACCAACTAGGTAGTCCTCTAACGTGTTTGCTCCAGCACCCCTTACAACCTATTTATCATTGAATTCTACTGATTTTTACCCAGTTTTCCCCGCATTTGTCTCTTCTTCCTCCAACCACCACCATGACCCAAGTCCAAATTACCTTCATCTCTCACATGGAGACGGCATGCCTATCTTTTCAAAAACTAATCTGATCAGGTGACTGATACTCACCCACTTCCTCTACCACCTTAAAAAGTTCAATGATTTTCCACTCGCTACAGAAACAAAAATCTACGTGAACAACGCCGGTGCCTGGTCTCATTTGTGTCTCATCTCCTACCACACTCCCTTCCCCAGCCCTCTGCCCTAGGCACAACGGTCTTTTTTCAGTCCCCCACCAGAGCCTTCCTCTATTTGGTATAGAACCAAGGTCTGCCCACCAGTTTTCCTAACGAGGAAAGCCTTCCCCACATGTGCCCAATCAGAACTGTCTCCTTTACACCCTCACTGAACTGCCATTCACCTTTGAAACATTCATCACAGTAATGTGACACTTGTATGATTATTTAACGAATGTTTGATTTTTAAAAGGACTGTTCCAAAGGGTGACAAAGACTGACAATCCTGAGACAAAGGATATAAGCTCCTTTAAAGCAGTTTAAGCAGCAAGAGGTGAACTGTGCCCCAGGACCTGTCCACGCTGAAATGAACACTAGCAGAAGTACAAACATCGTTCCCTTTAAGTTCCCACAGAGGTGTCCACTTGTTGATGATACTGCCTAACCAGGGTTACAATCTCATCAGATCCTTTAAGAAGCCACCTCTGTTAAACTCACACCAAAATTTAATATGCTCGTGGCCTCAATTCCTATTTGTCTGTTTTATAAAATCTAACTGCATGCAAGTCAACTCACCAGGAGCAAAATAACATGAACACGTTCTGCAGTATCTACAACAAGCTGTGTAAAGCAAAGTTCAATTTCCCAGTTAGCAGGTACAGACTGCAGCCCATCTGAGATCCAGACCTGCCCTCTCCTAAATGGTAAAGAATCCACCTGCAATGTGGGAGACCTGGGTTTATTCCCTGGGTTGGGAAGATCCCCTGGAGAAGGAAATGGCAACCCACTCCGGTATTCTTGCCTGGAGAATTCCATGGATAGTCAGGAGCCTGGCGGGCTACAGTCCACGGGGTCGCAAAGAGTCAGACAGGACTGAGCAACCAACACTCTACTTCTGCTGCTATACTGCTCTACCAGAAAACAAGCTCTAAGAATAGAAACTCTGCCTCTTTTTTTACATCTGTTTCCCTTTATCCCCAATGTATCCTCAGTGTCTGACAGAATTTGTTAAGAATAAATTTAAGTGAACAAATACATGTAAGACACAGGATTGTACAAGCTTTGCATAGAAACACCTGAATTTGAACTCCAACTATGTCACAAGCTGCCAAACCTCTGAACCTTAGTTTTCTCATTTACAAAATAGTAGTAATATTCATTTCACAGAAACATTGCCTATAAAGCTTTAAAATACACTTTAGTCACTCAACAGGGTTAGCCATTATTAAAATTCTCTTTGGTAGGCATTTTCCATTTAAATGAACAATATTCAAGTGTGCATCAAACACCTATTCACTCAGCTTCCTGAAGGGACATTCCATACTAATTTATGTTACTAGGGCAATGAAGACGCCTCAGGGTCTTCCCAAAGCTGACAATTTACTTCATTTCGTGTGGTAAAGCCCTAAAGTTTCAATCACCCTAAAGTTTCAATCAAGCACTAGTCCATATTCTAGCAGATCAAAAGCTTCTTTCTTCTTTTTTGGGGGGAGTGAGGCGGTGGCGGGGTGTGGGGGCGGGGCGGTGGGAAGAACGAGGCAGGGGAAATGTTAATTTAGACTTACAGAACATTTTAACAGTGTCCAAAGTCAGCTCTTATCAGAAACGTTCTTTTTAAAAGTGTACCTACTACAGAAACTTAAAGTACTACTTAGAGAAATACTAAGCAATTAGTAAGTACTTTTCAAAGGTTCACTTAATACATATGCTTTCAACTAACTATCCAACAAGATTCTCTAAAATCTCACGTCTTTTTAAAATCTAATCACCAGAGAAGAGGCATAGATCATGTCATCTAATTCTTCACAGGATGCCTTTACTCAAATTTAACAATGTCCCAGTATCGCCCTTCCTTTGGCTACTCAAGACTTAACTGATTCACAGGAAAGATACTAAACAACAGCCTGGGTTTTCAGTCCAATTCAGCCACTCTTTTGTTTTTCCAACTCCCTTCAGGTACACCGAAGAATCAGTAACATTTAAATTTTCTACTTTATCATTTGTAGGCACCATATGAAATGAGTATTTTTAGATCTGAAAATAACTTCAAATCAAATCAGTTTCTAATGACTTTAATCAAGGCCAGAGGAATCTTGAACCTAAACAGTTTCTTAGTTGCTGTCTGGCTACCCCACCAAAAAGCTTATCTCAAACAAAGACTTGTAAAGCTGTCCACTACTGATCAGGCCAGGGTTCAGCACAGCACCTATTTTAGGCTTTGAACGCTACACGGCTGCTATCACACACCAGGCATCTTTCACTTCCCCGTGTTTTGCAGACACACTGAAGGCTGCGGCAACTCTGGGCTAGTTAGTGAAGAAGGCATGCTGATAAGCCTCCTGCGCCAGTTAAGCTGTGAATGCAAAGGAAAAGTTCTTGAAGGACATTAAGTGCTACTCCAATGAACACACAAATGATGAGCCAGCAAAGTGGCCTTATTGCGGATACAGAGAAAGTTTCACTGTCTGGAGAGAAAAGTACACCAGCTGCCACGTTCCGGAAAGCCAAAGCCAGAGCAAGTTTTCTACTCAATTCTCTGAAGGCCGAGAGAGGTGAGGAAGCTGCAGAAGTGTGAAGCTAGCAGAGATGATTCATGAGATTTAAGGAAAGTCATCTCAGTAACATAAAAGTGCGAAGCACCAAATGCTGATGGAGAAGATGCAGCAAGTTATGCAGACGATCTAGCTCCAATAATTAATTAAAGTACCTCCAGAAACAACAGATTTTCAATGTAAACAAAACAGCCTTAAGTTGGAAGAAGTCAGGTAGGACTTTCATAGCTAACGAGGAGAAATCAATGCCTGCCTTCAAAGTTTCAAAGGACGGGTTGACACGCTTGTAAGAGGCCAATGCAGCCAATAACTAGTAGAAACTAATACTCATCTACCATGAAAATTCTACCTCCTTGAAGGATCATGCTCAATCTACTATGCCTGGGCTCTCTAAATGGAACAGCAAAACTTAGATGACAGCACATCTATTTACAACATTGCTGACTGAAAATATTTTAAATCCATTATTGAGATCTACTTACTGCTCAGGAAAAAAAAATCCTTTCAAGATATTACTGCTCATCAACAACACACCTGATCACACCAGAGCTCTGATGGAGATTAGTGTTTGCATGACTGCTAACACAACATCCATTCTGTAGCTCATACATCAAGGATTCACTTCAACTATCGACCAAGGATTTATTTCAACTTTCAAGTCTTAATAAGAAATATATTTAGTGAGGTTACAGCTGCAACAGACAGTGATTCCCCTAATGGTTCCAGGCAAAGTAAACTGAACACCTACCGGAAAGGATTCACCATTCTTGGTGCCACTGAGAATGCTCATGATTGACAGGAGGGGACAACACAGCAATGCTAACAGGGGTCTGAAGGAAGTTGATTTCAACCCTCATGGTATTTGACTGTGAGGGGTTCAAGACTTCATGGAGGAAGTTAACTGTGGATGTGGTGGAAATGGCAAGAGAGCTAGAATCAGAAGTGGAGCATGAAGCTGTGACTATACTGCTACAATCTCATGGTAAAATTTTAACGGATGAGGAGCTGCCCCTTTTGGATGAGCAAAAAAAGGACAGAATTCTGTTTGAAGAATTCTTCAAACAGAATTCTATCCTGGTGAAGATGCTGTGAAGATTGCTGAAATGACAACAAATGATTTAGAATATTACATAAATGTAGTTGATAAGACAGTATTTGAGAGGATTGACTCTGACTTTGAAAGAATTTCTACCACGGAAAAATGCTATCAAACAGCATTCATGCTACAGAGAAACTGTTTGTAAAAGGAAGAATCAATCTATGCACCAAACTTCACTGTTTTCTTATTTTAGGAAATTGCCAAGCCACCCCAACCTTCAGCAACCACCACCCTGATCAGTCAGAAGCCATCAACGCTGAGCCAAGACTCTGTACCAGCAAAAAGATTACAAGATGATGGTTAGCATTTTTTAGCAATGAAATTTTAAAATTAAGCTGTGTCCATTTTTTAGACTGAATGCTACTGCACACTCACTACAGTATATTGCAAATTTTTTATTGCAGTAAATTGCAAACTTTTATCTGCACTGGAAAAGAAAAAACTCATGTGACTTGCTTTACTGCGATATTCACTTTATTGTGGTGGTCTACAACCAAACCCAAACAATTTCTCTTAGCCCTTCACGTCAAAAAAGTGGCCCCAACAATTTGTATATGAATGGGCAGGGTGTTTGCCAATGTAACTTTTTTACAAAAGCAAGTCGACACTGATTTGGGGCAATTTTATTTCTTAATCTTACAAACACAGTTTGGTTCACTTGTTTATCTTTGAATAAACACAACAATCTCATGTCCTGCAAAGTGTATTCAGGCGCTCCATCTATGCACTGAGTAACGCTCATACTCAAAATTCAACAAAATGTTGTACTTCGTGCCTGCTATTTCAAGCACTTTACTACAAAAAGTTTAGTGCCTTTCCCAATTTAAGCAATGTTAAATAAATTCTACTATGACCCTAAAAAGAGTGCAACAAAAAACTTATGACATGAAAAATCCAAGAGAACCAGCAAATTAGGGTGAAATATTGCTCATTTACAGCTTAATCTTATGCCTTCAAGACTGTTGATTCTAGGTCTAACAGGAATTAAACTTAAGTGTGAACCTAAGATATTAATCAACCCAATTCATTTTCCCCAACAATGGTCCTTTAGGCCTTGAAGGTACTAGTCAGAATCCTTCAAATGGCCTTAGAAATTAGAAATCACAAAAGCTCCTGGAACCGACACAATTTTGGTACTTTCAATCCAAGATAGCATGCTGACCACTTTTTCCTTTTCTTCCTCATATTGGCAGGGTAAAAAAAGAATAATTTCTTACAGGTGTTTAAAACTATATAAAGTAGATTGGGGAGGGGAAAGAAAAGGTTAAGATGTCACCTACTTCCAGAAAATGTGCTAAGAGGACTGGTTAACTGATGAACCAAACGGGAAGCCACAAGCCACAATACACACAAGATACAGCCAAGGAGGGAAATAAGTCGCCCTGCAAAAATCCAGAGTCTCATCCATCAAAGTCAAGGTACTCAGAGCATGAGCAGCACAATGAACTAACATAACACCTCATCCACTGCTGCAAAACGTCAATAAATAATGTCTAAAACTGAACACTAAAGAAACACATATAAAATTATTGCTTAGTGATATGAAGGTTATCACAAGAACTGAAATGTTACGAATTAAAACAGTTCTTTTTGGAGACCCAGCATAGGGTTTGAAGGAAGAGATTCCAATAAAATCTCTTTTGTACTTAAAAAAAAAAATTACATGCATACGTTATCCTGAAAAATGTAACAATTATATTTTAATACAATCCTGTTCTAATTCCACTTGCCAATGCTGGCCTTCCACAGTGTATCTGTCCCCCAAAACTCGTATGCTGAAGTCCCAACCCCTAGTGTGACTGTGTAGTGACCGCTGAACAACATGAGTTACGGATGATGGCCCTCCACACGGTCAAAAATCCACACACAACTTACAGTCAGTCCTTCCTACCTAAGGTCCTGCATCTACAGGCTCAACCAACCACACATTGTGTAGTACTGTACTACTTACTATTGAAAAATTTCCACATGTAAGTGAACCCTCACAGTTGAAACCTATGTTGTTAAATGTCAACTGTATTTGGAAACAGCCTTTATGGAGGTGTGGGCTTCCCAGGCAAGGCAGTGGTACAGAATCCGCCTGCCAATGAAGGAGATGCAGGTTCAATCCCTGGGTCGGGGAGAACTCCTGGAGAAGGAAATGGCAACCCACTCCCTTATTCTTCTCTAGGAGATCCCGTGGATAGAGGAGCCTGGTGGGGTACAGTCCAAGGGGTTTCAGAGTCAGACACAACTCAGCGAGTGAGCACGCACACATGCACATGGTCTTGAGAGTGAAGTCCTCATCCAGAAGCATTACTGTCCTAAGAAGAGACTCCTGGGCTTCCTAGGTGGTACTGGTGGTAAAGAACCCGCCTGCCAATCCAGGAGACACAAGGGACACAGGTTTGATCCCTGGGTCAGGAAGATCCCCTGGAGTAGGAAATGGCAACCCACTCCAGCATTCCTGCCTGGAGAATCCCATGGACAGAGGAGCCTGGAGGGCTGCAGTCCATGAGGTCACACAGAGTCCGGCACAGCTAAAGCGACTCAGCACAGGCACGCAAGAGACACCAGAGAAGCAGCCCCATGACGGCCACGTGAATACACGCGAGAAGGCTCCAGACAGCCAGGCCCGAGGGTGGCGGCCAGGACTCAGAGCTTCCCCACCCCCACCCGGCAAATAAAATGCGGCCTTGATCCCACAACGGCAGGAAACCATATTCAGTCAACAGTCTGAATGAACTGGGGGAGATCACAAATCTTAACAGAGCACAACGGAGCAGACGCACTGGCCTCCCCCAGCTGAGACCGTAAGCAGAGGGTCCAGCTAACCAGACCTGGTTCTGATCCGTGCAAACTGTGCAAGAAGCACAGGGTGTTTTAAGCCTCAAGCTAAATCTGTGGCAAAGTGTTACACAGCAACAGAAAATAAAGTAGAAGAAAGCTGTGAATGACTTGTCTTTATTTTCTAACTTAGCTGTACAGACTTTTTACTTTACATAAATATTTTTGCAAAAAAAAATCATTTTTATAATTCAAAGTAGAAACTATAACTTCAAAATAAAAAATTTCTCTGCCTTTTCCTAAGTAACTTCAAAAAACGGAAACTCAGTATTCCGCATACAGGAATAAAAAGTTGAGTAACAGTCTATCTTCACTGGTAGTCATTTTAAAGAGCATAATATTCACCAACTTTAATACCTGAAAACCAATACACTTCATTGCAAATTCTGCCTCAACAAATCAAAAATTATGTATTCTCTATATCAAAAATTTCTCACTCCTCAATATATGAGGTCTCCTTTCTTTATATAGCGCAATCTTACATATTAATTTTGGTTTGGAACACAACATAAAAATGTTTGATACTAGAAGCACGTAACAGAGTGACATATGAAATCAGACACGTAGGACATAACAAAATGTGACCAGAAAACACGAACATTAGACTAACAGTAGTAGATTCAACATTAAGAAAATCATATTCTAAAAGAATAATGTGAACAATATTGACTCTTCCGTAAGGTTTTGAAAGCATATCTCTGTCAAAAGTAAAACAAAACTCTCCAAAAACTTGGGTTTATTTCTACTGGAGTAGCAATATTCTTGAGCAATCAGAATGTTTTAAAGAGCAAGTGCTAAATAAAAGACATATCACAGAGATTCTGAGAGGACCATCACATCAGGCTTTTAACCAAGGCAGCACTCCGAATTTTACACTGAATACTGTGACAGTATGAAAACTTCCCTGGAGGTTCAAACGATAAGAATCCCCCTGCGGTGTAGGAGAACCAGGTCTGATCTCAGAGTCGAGAAGATCCCCTGGAAAAGGGAATGGTTACCCATGCCAGTATTTCTTCCTGGATAAGTCCATGGTCAGAGAAGACTGGTGGGCTACAGTCCATGGGGTCACAAAGAGTGGGACAAGACTAAGCAACTAACATTAACACACTATGACAACTTCAGAACAAAGTATCAAATGCATCTGAAGGGAAGGAAAAAAAAAAAGAAAAAAGGGCCCTAAATAATGGCAAACACCAAACCACAAAACCTGAAATGTGACATCTAAAAACCTGTGCAGTTCACTTCAGTTCAGTCGCTCAGTCATGTCTGACTCTGCGACCCCATGAACCGCAGCATGCCAGGCTTCCCTGTCCATCACCAACTCCAGGAGTCCACCCAAACCCATGTCCATCGAGTCGGTGATGCCATCCAACCATCTCATCCTCTGTCCTCCCCTTCTCCTCCTGCCCTCAATCTTTCCCAGAATCAAGGTCTTTTCAAATGAGTCAGCTCTTCGCATGAGGTGGCCAAAGTACTGGAGTTTCAGCTTCAGAATCAGTCCTTCCAATGAACACCCAGGACTGATCACCTTTAGGATGGACTGGTTGGATCTCCCTGCAGTCCATGGGACTCTCAAGAGTCTTCTCCAACACCACAGTTAAAAGCATCAATTTTTTGGCACTCAGCTTTAGAGTCCAACTCTCACATCCATACATGACCACTGGAAAAACCATAGCCTTGACTAGACGGACCTTTGTTGACAAAGTAACGTCTCTGCTTTTTAATATGCTGTCTAGGTTGGTCTTAACTTTCCTTCCAAAGAGTAAGCACCTCTTAATTTTATGGCTGCAATCACCATCTGCAGTGATTTTGAAGCCCAGAAAAAACCAGTGAGAGAACATAAAAAATAATCTTAAAAAAAAAGTCTTATAACCTTCTTACTGGTTATGAAAATATTTTAGTATGGAAAAACTGAAAAATGCAAAAAAAACCATGTAGATGGTAAAATATGCAAGTCACCCATAATCCCAACAATTCATCACTCATTCCAAATAAACTCAGTGCCGGGCACTATGGGTCCAATAGAGTAGGTATATAGTCCCTTCTCACTAACTGATGGGCTGCCTCTGGAGATGGACAATGTTCTTAATAAACAGACACACCTTGCAGAGTATAGTTAAGTACACAATGAAGGTAACAATGTGATATGGTGAAGAGTATTGTACATCTTTCTCAGAATCTCAAAACCAGAATCTTTTTAAATTATAAGATATTATAAAAAGGAAATGCCTATTTAAAAAATTTTAAATCTGATTTATGCAAAAATCTGTCCAATAAGATCAAATCTATATACCAAGCTTTTGGAGACAGAGGGAGAAATCCTCTAGTTTAAAAAACTGGGGGGCTGGGGGGGGAGTACAAAATTTGATTATATATATAAAAAGGTGCCAACAAGAGTATTGTAACAAATACAAATGTTTATATCCTTCATAATAATTATCTTTAACTATCAGCTACAAGCAGTTTCACATAAATAACTAGCTTATTATTAAGCAGAATATCCCATTTCTCAAGCATGACAGACACCTAAGGTTAATATTACAGTTCTGAATACTGTCAAAAAGGAAACTATTTTAGACTCTAAGTTATAGCTTAAAACTGCATTAGTAACAAAGAAAAACTATCAACTCTCCCCCCCAAAAGGTTATCCTTTAAAAAACTAAATTCAGGCCACAAGAACTTATTTGCATGGTCCTTTCATTCAACATTCAAATTTATACAACCTTACCAAGTGCCTGGACTAAACTGGGTTAAAAAATACTCTTAAAAAGAGAGAAGGAGAAATAAAGCATGACATCCCTTTCATGTGGAATTTAAAAAGAAATGATACAAATGAACTTACAAAACAGAAAAAGACTCACAGACTTAGAAAAGGAACTTATGGTTTGCAGTTGGGCGGGGGGGGGGGGGGGGGGGGGGAGGGGGAGGGATGATTAGGGAATTTATAACAGACATGTTGTTTAGTTGCTAAGTCCCATCTGACTCTTTTGCGACCCCAAGAACTGTAGCCCACCAGGCTCCTCTTTGCCCATGGGATTTCCCAGGCAAGAATACTGGAGTGGGTTGCCATTTCCTCCTCCAGGGGATCTTCCTGACCCAGGGATCGAACCCAGGTCTTTTGCATTGCAGGTGGATTCTTTAGCACTGAGCTACCTGGGAAGCCCAATGAACATATATATACACTCTATGTTTAAAATGGATAACCAACAAGGACCTCCCTATAGTACATGAAACTCTGCTCAATGTTCTGTGGCATCCTAGATGGGAGGGGAGTTTGGGGGAGAATGGATACATGTATATGTATGGCTGAGTCCCTCCACTGTTCATCTGAAACTATCACAATACTGTCAGTTGGCTATACTCCAATACAAAATAAAAAGGTTAAGTTAAAAAAGTACACAGGAGTTAGTCAAAATGGAGTAAGCAATTGTAGCCTCTCTCCCCCACTGTCACAAGTAAACCCTACAGACTAATATAAAAAAGTACCTAGCTACCTGAGAACTCTGAAAAAGGGAACACCAGACTGGCTGTAGTTAAACTTGAATAGTGACCAGTTACAGCGGGGGAGGGAGCTGCGTGTGGACGTTAAAGTAAATTTCACAGTGTTCCGTGTTCCTCTGTTGTCTCTGGCTTTGATTCCAGAGCTGGTGTTATCTAATGGTGCAGACAATACTACAATCACAAAGTGAAGTCGCTCAGTCGTGTCCGACTCTGTGACCCCACGAACTGTAGCCTAGCAGGCTTCTCCGTCCATGGGATTCTCCAGGCAAGAGCACTGGAGTGGGTTGCCATTTCCTTCTCCAGGGGATCTTCCCGACCCAGGGATTGAACCCGGGTCTCCCGCATTGCAGGCAGACGCTTTACCCTCTGAGCCACCAGGGAAGCCCATACTATAATCAAAAGCTCTAGGGAAAATCCCCTTCAGCCACCCAGAAGACTAGGTAAAAGGAATCTTCCCTGCTACTAGAGAAAGACTGGGGTGAGCCAAGAAAAACTCCTGCTCCCCCAATCTCCCCAGGCCCTACTAAGGGTTAAAGGGCAGCCACTGTTGCCACTTCAGCACCAAAAACCCAAGAGAGAAGCCATCTCCAGACAGGAAATAGGCCCCTACTATCCAAAAAACACCGTTTTCTTTTTCTTGCCACTTCTCTTTGAAGGCTAAAGCTGCAGTGAAATCTGACTTTCTGGCCAGAGAACAGGGAAAAGGATGCACTAGGATCTGGAGAGAGAAAGGGAATCCCAGAGAGAACTAGAGAAGAGGAGCCCCTGAATCCGTGCCCCAATTGAAGTCCTGGACTCATCCGAAATGCACCTGCGTGAAACAGACCCAAAGAAGGCTTTGGGAACTAATACCTATGTAAACCGTTACCCAAGACCTAGACAACTGAGTGGCACAAATGTTGAGCACATCCAAACAGCAGAAGAAATGCTCTGAAAACTGAACTGACATTAGATCACTGAAAAAGCAAGAGAGTTCCAGAAAAACATCTCTTTCTGCTTTACTGGCTATGCCAAAGCCTTTGACTGTGTGGATCACAACAAACTGTGGAAAATTCTTCAAGAGATGGGAATACCAGACCACCTGACCTGCCTCTTGAGAAAACCGTATGCAGGTCAGGAAGCAACAGTTAGAACTGGACATGGAACAACAGACTGGTTTCAAATAGGAAAAGGAGTATGTCAAGGCTGTATACTGTCACCTTGCTTATTTAACTTATATGCAGAGTACATCATGAGAAATGCTGGACTGGATGAAGCACAAGCTGGAATCAAGACTGCCGGGAGAAATAGCAGTAACCTCAGATATGCAGATGACACCACCCTTATGGCAGAAAGCGAAGAAGAACTAAAGAGCCTCTTGATGACAGTGATAGAGGAGAGTGAAAAAGTTGGCTTAAGGCTCAACATTCAGAAAACTAAGATCATGGCATCTGGTCCCATCACTTCATGGCAAACAGACGGGGAAACAGTGACGGACTTTATTTACGGGGGCTCCAAAATCACTGCAGATGGTAATTGCAGCCATGAATTAAAAGACGCTTACTCCTTGAGAAGGAAAGTCATGACCAACCTAGACAGCATATTAAAAAGCAGAGACATTATTTGCCAACAAAGGTCTGTCTTGTCAAAGCCATGGATTTTCCAGTAGTCATGTATGGATGTGAGAGCTGGACTATAAAGAAAGCTGAGCACTGAAGAATTGATGCTTTTGAACTGTGGTGTTGGAGAAGACTCTTGAGAGTCCCTCGGACTGCAGGGAGATACAACCAGTCCTTCGTAAAGGAGATGAGTCCTGAACATTCACTGAAAGGCCTGATGTGGAAGATGAAACTCCAATACTTTGGCCACCTGATGCAAAGAGCTGACTCATCTGAAAAGACCCTGATGCTGGGAAAGATTGAAGGTGAGAGGAGAAGGGGGCGGCAGAGGATGAGATGGCTGGACGGCATCACCGACTCAATGGACATGAGTTTGAGTAAACTCTGGGAGTTGGTGATGGACAGGGACGGCTGGTGTGCTGCAGTCCATGGGGTCGCAAAGAGTCGGACATGACTGAGGGACTGAACTGAACTGAAAAAGGCAAGACAGAACTTGCATCCTGAATCAAACCAAACTAAATGTCTGCTAAACAAAAATCAACATTTTTCAGAGAATAAAGTACCACAATACTGAAAATATCAGTATATGAACCAAACTTATTTGACATATCAAAACACACACACACACATTCTCTGTCTCCCTCCCTCTCTCACTCAACCATTCACTCACCCGCTCTCCCAGAAAATCTGTCCACACTGATCAAAGGAAAAAAATAACCAACAGATGCTAACAACAAGGTAATGCTTTTGTTGCAATTATCACTAAGAACTTTAAAGAAGTTATAATCATTATAAATAAGGTAAAGGAGAAAATTCTTCCAATAAATGCTATGTTTTCAGCACAGAATGAGAAACTACAAAAAGAACCAAATGAAAATGTCAGAACTGAAAAATACAGTATCTTGAGGAAAATAATAGTATACCACTATATACAAGAGCTGTAAAATTTTACTAGTGACTTTACATAATTGCAACTTCATAAATAAAAGAAGTGCAAAAACAAGACCAGGAAAAATGTTCAGAAAAATGTCTAAAAACTGAATATGATTTATTAGGCATAGACAATTTTTTATATTAAAGTCTTATCACACATTTCTTTTTCCATTTCACACCATTCCTTCCACTGTAGAATAAATCTTTTCTTCATCTTTTACTTTCCTTCAAATCATAATTTAACCTACTAAATGAAAATCTTCTCAAGGTAATTCTAGTCCAATTCAAACAAAACAGAAAATGGAAAATAAAAAAGCACAATGACTAATCCCTGATGAGATTTTTTTTCCTGTTATATATTTATACATATAACTACTGGCTATGATACAAACTATATCTCTTACAGTGGGCTGCGGCAAAAAAATTTTGAGAAGCACTGCTCTAGCTCACACTTGTAGGTAGAAAGTAATAGTAAAATTAATTATACAGAAAATAAAACATGATTAACTTCTCTCTGGATAAATCAGCTTGCCAAAAGATAGGCTTAAAGGGCAATCTTTGTTTCTTTTTTAAAAGATGAGCAAGGATCTAAAGATGCAAAAGACACAAGTATAAAATCCAGAGTTGTTTTTCTTAGTTGTAATCAGAAGAATGGGAATGGGAGAAATTTTCATATCTAAAATCATACCGTAAAAAATAAAACCATACCCTGCCACCACTGGTATGTATGTATGTATGTATGTATGTATGTATGTATCTATGTATGTATGCAGATAAAATAGACACAGATCCTTCTCCTCCTGTAACTGTTATACACCCTGCTTACTATCTTCATGGCAACTTAATCACAATGTAAAATTGTTTGTTCATAATCTGTTTCCTGTTTGGTCCATTTCCCAATATCTCCATTCATCCATCCACTTCAAAAAACAATGACATTACGTACTACAAATTCTCAATCAACAGTTACCAATATCAGTCTTTTTTTATATCCTCTGCAATGTCTAAAATAGTTCCTTGCACACATCAGTCAAATAAACTGATTTAAATGATAGATTAGCTTACTAGGTTCTAAAGATCAGGCAAACAAATTCCAGCTATAAAAATAAATTTATCCAGCTTCTTCATATCTAAATGCACCTGAACGCAATAGATGTATTTTGCTCAAAGGAGCAGAATGCCAAGGCCAGACTGATGATACATATTTCTTAACTCTCCATGCCCCCAAACTCTACTTTTAATAATCTTTGCAACCCTCTATCTACAAACTTATGCCAGTACCCATGAAAATAAAGAATTATTTCAAAGGAGCAGAATGCCTCTGAAACAATCTCCAACATAATTTATGACTGATGTACAATAATCACCCTTGTATACTTCAAATTTACTTTGAGAGTTAATCATAAGCACTCAGAAAATAATCCTTCTCAGATCACTAAGTTTTATTTTCCAGGTAACACCAACTAAAACAAAGAACTGAGAAATATGAAGCCAAACTGAACCAATTAACAGGTCAAAGCTAATCAGTGACTTCAATCAATATCCACTGATAAGCTACTGTAGATATGCACAATACATCAAGCTCTTCAGGGGATAAAAGGTAACATGAAGACCTTCACCCCAACTATCTAACAATCCACTAAACTGGAAAGGGAGGGTCACAGACACAGAGTTACTGTAGTATTATACAACACCATCCTTATGGCAGAAAGCAAAGAGGAATTAAAGAGCCTCTTGATGAAGACGAAAAAAAGTGAAAAAGCTGGCTTAATACTCAACATTTGAAAAACTAAGATTATGGCATCCGGTTCCATCACTTCTTGGCAAATAGACGAGGAAACAATGGAAACAGTAACAGACTTTATTTTCTTGGGCTCCAAAATAACTGTAGATGGTAACTGCAGCCATGAAATTAAAAGACACTTCCTCCTTGGAAGAAAAGTTACGACAAACCTAGACAGCATATTAAAAAGTAGAGTACTCTTGCCTGGAAAATCCCATGGATGACGGAGCCTGGTAGGCTACAGCCCATGGGGTCTCAGAGTCGGACACGACTGAGCGCAAAAAAAAAAAAAAAAAAGTAGAGACATTACTTCGCCTACAAATGGCCAACTAGTCAAAGCTATGGTTTTTCCAGTATTCATGTATGGATCTGAGAGCTGGACAATAAAAAAGGCTGCACACCGCACTGAATAACTGGTGCTTTCAAACTGTGGTGGCTGGAGAAGACTCTTTGAAGAGTCCCTCGGACAGCTGGAGAGCAGGGAGAGCAAACCGGTCAATCCCAAAGGAAATCAGTCCTGAATATTCATTGGAAGGACTGATGCTGAAGCTGAAACTCCAATACTCTGGCGACCTTATGCCAAGAGCTGACTCAATGGAAAAGACTCTGATGCTGGGAAAGACTGAGGGCAGAAGGAGAAGGGGGCGACAGAGGATGAGATGGTTGGATGGCATCATCGACTCAATGGACATGAGTTTGAGCAAGCTTCAGGAGACAGTGAAAAGACAGGGAAGCCTGGCATGCTGCAGTCCATGGGGCCACAAAGAGTCAGAGAGGACTAAGTGATTCACAACAACAATAACAAACAGATTCCTGGTATTCTGAGATTTACCACTGTCAGCTCTGATAATTCACTAATGATTTCAAAGGTCTCTGAAATGTGGTGGTGATGTTCAGCCGCTCGTCGTGTCTGACTCACAGGTTAATTTTTTGGAGACACTAATTTGAAATGTGTATAATTAAAAAGCTGTTTAAGGTCAACAATTAGTGCCTGAGCACCATCGTTTTTCCCCTCTCATGTTCCCACATGCATTAAAAAAAAAAGTAACTTACCGAAATAGTATTTAGAAACTGGGGGATCCATGAGAACCTTAAGACTTTGCCTCATGGAAACAAGAACATGGGAAATATAATTCAGTGCCAAAATAAAAAATGTTACGGGGAGGGTATTCAGATAAATGAAATGTAGTTAGAAATAACAAAAGGTTTAATATAGAAAGTGGAAGTGAAATGGACTGAGTGGATAAAGAGAGCATCCCTGTTACCGCGGTGATTCTGCTTCTACACTGTTTACATATATAGCGTATTCATCAACAAACCTCTCCTGACAAGTAGTAATTTTCACAAAGGACTGAGGAAGCGGCTATTTTCTAATGGGAATGCATTAAAATCTAAACAGACTGCGTGCTTTCCTACTGGAGGATCACCAAGTGCCAAAAATAAAACACAAGGATGGGAATATACACGGCATAGCTTTGCATATAGTCAATCTTCCCATTTCACAGCATTTGCAAATACGCACTGCATATGATAAGTGTATTTACATATAAATATATATGTAAACAACTTATTTATAAAGGTCTTATAAAAAGCCTTTGTCAGCTACAAACTGGCACTTACCAAGTACACTGCCAACCAGTGAACAAGGTACTTGCCATCTGCCTCCGCAGAGACTGAACCCTGCTACTGCAGCCGCTGACCTTCAACACACCCTGAGGAGTTCAGGGTGCAGTGAGGCACTGTCTTTAGTTTCTAGAAACAGGTTTTAAAATCTCAATCCTTTCGGCCCTAAAGCACTAACCCCCTTCATGGTAACATCTGATCCTCTGGAACTAGCAGAAAACCTTCTGTAAAATGAGTGCGTGATGGTACTGAACTCCGTCTTCACCAAAACCTCCTGCACTGGCCTTCCTCCCACTGTCCCTTTGGAGCAGTCTCTCAAAGCTTCTGACGTGCTGCCTTCCTGGCTGTAACCAGTCACTTTGCCCCAAATAAAACTTAGCTCAAGCTCTCAAGCTCTGCTCTTTTCCGTGGACACCTTAAATCCACAGTTAGAATCCTGTACACGTTCTGGTTCAAGATGGTGGAGTAGAAGGACGTGTGCGCGTCTCCTCCGAGAGCACCAAAACTGCAATGAGCTGTTGAATGACCATCAACAGGACGACATGGGAAACCACCAAAGATACCCCAGATGCAAAGACAAAGAAGAAACAGCAGTGAGATGGTAGGAGGAGCACAACCACAATAAAATCAAATCCCATACCCACGGGGTGGGTGACCCACAAACTGCAGAACAATACTACAAAAGAAGTTCTGGCGCTGTTGTGAAGGTTCTGAATCCCAGTCTTCCAGGCCTGGGGATTCAAAAAAGGAACTGTGAATCCTCAGGGAATCTGACCTTGAAGGCCAGTGGGATTTGATTATAGGACTTTCAGAGGAGTGGGAGAAAAAGACTCCAGTCTTGAAGGCCACAAACAAAATTTTGCTCGCACCAAGACCTAGAGGAAAGGAGCAGTGTACCCACAGGAGACTGAACCAAACTACCTGCTGTTTTGGAGGGCCTGCTGTGGAGGCATGGGTCAGCAGGGGCTGCCAGATGGACGAGGGCACAGGTAGCATCAGGCCAGAAAGGTCCCCCTCGGCACAAACCCTCTCGGCGTTCCTAACCCCACCACAGTCTGGGTCACCTTGGGCCAAACAACTACCAGGGAGGGAGTGCAACCCCACCCATCAGCAGATAACCGAACTGAAGTTTTACTGAGCAAGGCCCTGCCCACCAGAGCAAAAAATAGCTTTTCCCATTGCCAGTCCCTCCCATCAACAAGCTTACACAAGCTTCTCAGCCTCACCCATCAGAAGGCAGACAGAAGCAGCAGCACAGGCTCACAGAGGCTAAAAAAAAAAACCATATTCCAGAAAGTTAATCATGATGAGAAAGCAGGAAGTTACGTTCCAGATGAAGGGACAAGACAAGACCCCAGAAAAACAACTAAATGAAGTGGAGACAGGCAAACTTCCAAAAAAGAATTCAGGATAATGATAGTAAAGATAATTCTGGGTCTCGGAAAAAGAATGGAGGCAAAGATTGAGAAGATGCAAGAAATGTTCACCAAAGACCTACAAGAATGAAAGAACCAAATAGAGATGAATAATAAAGATGAATACTACACTAGAGGGAATCAACAGCAGAATAACTAAGGCAGAAGAACAGATAAATGACCTAGAGGACAGAATGGTAGAAATTACTGCCACAGAACAGAACATAGAAAAAAGAATGATAAGAAATGAAGACAGCCTAAGAGACATCTGGGACAACATTAAACACACCAACATTTGCATTACAGGGGTCCCAGACAGAGAAGAGAGGAAGGACCTGAGAAAACATTTGAAGAGGTAATAGCTGAAAACTTCCCTAACATGGGAAAGGAAGTAGTCAACCAAATCCAGGAAGCAGAGTCTCCCAGGAAGGACAAACCAAAAGAGGAACACACCAAGATACACAGTGATCAAACTGACAAAAATTAAAAGAGATAAAATATTAAAAGCAACAAGGGAAAAATTACAACATGCAAGTGTAACAAAAGGGAAAGGCGCAGAGCACAACTTCTGAAAGAATGACAGTCCAAGGACACGACAGAAACTGATTAGAATCAAATGGGACCGAGATGGCAGACTGACACTCCAATACTTCGGCCACCTGATGCAAAGAACTGACTCACTGGAAAAGACCCTGATGCTGGGAAAGTCTGAAGGCAGGATGAGAAGGGGACGACAGAGGATGAGATGGTTGGGTGGCATCACCGACTCAATGGACAGGGGTTTGGGTGGACTCCGGGAGACAGTGAAGGGCAGGGAAGCCTGGGGTGTTGCAGTCCATGGGGTTGCCAAGACTCAAACACGACTGAGCTGAAGACAGAAGGCAAAGCTAGAGGCTGATCCCCAATCAGCAAGTGAAATGACACTCCCAGAGGTGCAGTTCCCTGGCACTGGTGACAGTTCCCAGGCACTGTTAAAAGACCAAGGAGCGGGCGGTGGCGCAAATCCTGGAGATCTCCGCCCTTCCCCAAAAACAGCTGGAACCCTCCTCCCACTCATTAGGATGAACTCACTCAACCTATAAACACTAACCAGGTCACGGCTCGTGGCCTCCCTCTGAGACACTGTCTGTGCAGTGCGCTTCTCTCGCAACCTGAAAAAACCCGCTTCTCACCTATCACTTCCTCTCTCACTTAATTGTTTCTCTCTCACTTAACTGTCAGAAACAGTGAAGAACCTGAGCTTCATTAGGTCCTGAAACCAAGTACTGTGGGTTTTGGCTGGGTTCGAGTCCCAATCCCTGGTAAATGGTTTCACAAGGAAACCTCCCTCAGGCTATCAGCTGATTTCTCAACAGAAACTCTACAAGCCAGAAGGGAATGACATAATATATTTAAAGTGATTGAAGGGAATAACCTAAAACCAAGAATACTCTACCCGGCAAGACTCTCCTTCAGATTTGATGGAAAAATCAAAAGCTTTCCAGACAAGGAAAATTTAACAGAATTCAGCACCACCAAACCAGCTTTACAACAAATGCTAAAGGAACTTCTCTAGGCAGAAAAACAAAAGAAGGAAAAGACCTACCTGCAGAAAATAAACCCCAAACAATCAAGAAAACAGCATATATATCAATAATACGGTTCAAAACTGGTAAAGGAGTACATCAAGGCTGTATATTGTCACCCTGCTTATTTAACTTACATGTAGAATAAGTGCATCATACAAAATTCCAGGATGGATGAAGTACAAGCTAGAATCAAGACTGCCTGGAGAAATATCAATAACCTCAGATATGCAGATGATACCACCCTCTGGCATAAAGCCAAGAGGAACTAAAAAGCCTCTTAATGGTGAAAGTGAAAAAGCTGGCTTAAAACTCAACATTCAAAAAACTAAGATCGTGGCATCCGGTCCCATCCCATGACAAAGAAATGGGAAAAAAAGGAAACAGTGACAGACTTTATTTTCTTGGGCTCCAAAATCACTAGATGACGACTCCAGCCATGAAATGAAAGACGCTTGCTTGCTCCTTGAAAGAAAAGCTATGGCCAACCTAGACAGCGTATTAAAAAGCAGACACATTACTTTGCAGACAACGTCCATCTAGTCAAAGTCGTGGTTTTTCCAGTAATTATGTATGAATGTCAGAGTTGAACCATAAAGAAAGTTGAGCACTGAAGAATTGATGCTTTTGTACCATGGTGTTGGGAGAAGACTCTTGAGAGTCCCTTGGACTGAAAGGAGATCAAACCAGCCAATCCTAAATGAAATCAATCCTGAATATTCACTGAAAGAACTGATGTTGAGGCTGAGGCTGAAGCTCCAATACTTTGGCCACCTGATGCTAAGAGCTGATTCACTGGGGAAGACCCTGATGTTACGAAAGAGTTAAGGTGGCAGAAGGGGACGACAGAGGATGAGATGGTTGGATGGCATCACAGACTCAATGGACATGAGTTTGAGCAAGTTCTGGGAGATAGTGAAGGACAGGGAAGGTTGGCGTGCTGCAGCCCATGTGGTCAAAGAGAGTGGAACATGACTGAGTGACTGAACGACAACAATAACAAATCAATAATTAAAGGTAAATGGATTAAACGCATCAACCAAAAAAGGTAGACTGGCTGGGTGGATGAAAAGTATGCACATATACACTTTCCACGGGCTTCCCTGGTGGCTCAGACGGTAAAAAGAATCTGACTGCTATGTGGGAGACCTGGGTTTGATCCCTGGGTTGCGAAGATCCCCTGGAGGAGGGCATGGCAACCCACCCCAGTATTCCTGCTGGAGGAGGAGCCTGGCGAGCTACATCCATGGGGTCACAGGGTCAGACACCACTGAGCATCTAAGCACGCACAAGCTCTTCCCCTTATCACATCACTCTGCTTGACCGCCTCCCCCAAGCTATATGTAATTATTTTACATTGTTAAGTTAATCATGTTCCCGTTCTGGCTTGTAACTATAATTATCTTTTATTTTTTGTCTGGATATTGATTGTGAAAACTGATAAGTATCTTTTACTATTGTGATTATGTAACTATTACTTAAAACCATTGTATCATGACTGGTCAACAGAAAAATTATAGAACTCTATTATAACCAAAACTATGATTTACTAGAAAAACCTGTAATCACTTTTTAAAGTCCAGATGCATACCAGAATTGTCTTGAAATTTGTTGAAAAATACAAATGTCCAGGTATTGCTTTCTCCAGAGCTCCAGATGTCTCTAATGAGCAGTCATGTTTTAAATCAACTAGACTGTATGATGATCTTTTACTTTTATCTAGTTTGTTTCACTTTTTCTATTTCATATTCAGTGCTCCCATTTCATTAAGTTTTCCAATTTTTTCCAATATTTTCCAAATCCTTTTTTTTGATGTTCTTTCTCAAGCCTTTATCAAGTGTAGTAGAAAAGCTTTTGTATGCAGATATATAAATATGTGTAATATATGTATTTAAGAAAACATGAATTTTTGCCTAACTAAAAAAATCATGACATTTTGATTCTACTTGTCTGACTTAGTATGAGTAGAATGCTAGATTTTTAATTAAAAAACAGATATGCAACAAGCAACAAAGGTTTACTGTATAAAACAGGGAAATACAGTCAATATCCTGTAATAACCTATGACAGAAAATAATTTTAAAAATAATGTAAGTTTGAATAACTGAATCACCTTGCTGTGCACTTGAAACACTGTAAATCAACTACACTTCAGTAAAATATGTATATTAAGAAAACAAAATCTGTACACTTGAAGGCAAAGGAACCTGGAAGCTTTCTCAAAATACAAGGTGACTGAAAGTTAAGTTGTTTAATGAGATTAATTTAGTAATCTAAAAAAATGTACTTCTACTGTATGAACTGAAGAGAACAAAGAATAACAAATTAAAAATCAATTAAACCAAGCAGGGAGTGATGAGGACTTATTCGTAATAAGAATAAAGAGGAAGGGAAGGATAGAAAACGTATTTTTAAAAATAACTCATAGAATTTCACAACTGAAAAGATACAAATCAAAGAGAGGCACCTATGAAAAATCCAAGTTTTCAGGTCTGAGTGTCAGGAACGTATTTTTACTACTAACATAAAGAGGAGATCTAAAAGTAAGTTTCAGAAGAAAGACAAGTTTAGATTGGCGGATAACAACCTCATTTTATATACACATGTACACACAGTACTGAGAAGATATGGGACTGAACTCCACAACATAAAAGCAAAAAACACAGTCTTTCCTGAAGACCTAAGAGTTGAAGCGATGAAGAATAAATAATCAAGACTAAGTATCAGAAAAAGAATAAGTAGATCAAAAGCACACGAGGCCTTAGGGTAAAATACAAACAACGAATACAAAGACTGAGGAAGAGCGCTAGGTAGCAGCATAATAAAGAAGAAAGATAACAAACATTACTTTTCACTTCTATGGCATGCTGTCAACTCTTAAGCATGATCATATATACTATATATCACTTTTAGCTTCAGAATGGCCCAGTAAGATTAGTATTTATTATTCTCATTTTGCAGCTTCATAGATATATAAACTTATGGTAACTGACCTAACTAAATTCAAACTACTATTAAGCTTCAGAAGCATGTCTCAAACCCAATTACTCTGGCTGACCCAACATTCAGTTTCCAAAATAAAGCCAAGTCCACCAGGTAGCAACCAACTAGACACACACGACTGGGTCACTGAGCCGACGGGAGACGACTGTGGAGGCCCCCGTGTAACAGCGTCCACCGAACTGAGGACCAAGAAGGCCTGAGGACCACATGCGACGAAGCTCGTATGTCTACTGAGCAAAGGTCAGCTAAGTGTTAAGTCTTCCAGCCCTTAACATGGAAGCTCACTTTCTCTAAAAGATCTAACTCAATTAACATTATCACAGATCAACTCCATCTTTCTCACCAAAGCTTAAGACATGGTATTTTGGGTTTGAAGGCAGTATTACAAAACTAATATGGCAATAAATGTGGAATGTGAAAAATCCCATTGAAAACTCTCACTCACTGCACCCTATCCACCTACTTCTCTCTTAAGCAATAACCACTGCTTAGGGCTTCCCTGGTGGCTCAGACAGTAAAGGGTCTGCCCGCAGTGCGGGAGACTGGGGTTCGATTCCGGGGTTGGGAAGATCCCCTGGAGAAGGAAATGGCAACCCACTCCAGTACTCTTGCCTGGAAAATTCCATGGACAGGGGAGCCTGGCAGGCTACAGTCCATGGGGTCGCAAAGAGTCGGACACGACTGAGTGACTTCACTTTCACTTTTCACTTTTCAAAGGCTGACTGGCTACTTATCAGAATTTTCTATAGGCATCTATGTATGTGTGTGGGTGGGTATAAAGGTAAACATATACATGTATATATGTGACATACATACTTTAAATACAATCTGGTGCAAAATTATACTATTAACTACTTAAAAATTGATTCTCTTAAAAGCCTTGCTGGATTTAGTACAACACTAAAATTTTTATAAATTAAGACCAATAATAACACTGGTCCAAAATACATCATGGTCTGTATTTTGTTAGCGTCTGACATTCAAAAGTCTTGTTCAAGTATTTCTCCAACTTGGAAAATATGTTGAATATAATCTAGCTCTTTATAGCTCATATTTTCCAAAACTTTTATCCATTATCAAAATATTACAATATTAAAATACTTTCCAGGGCCACAAAGACATCCACAATGACACTAAGTGTTCCCAGATGAATTTCTTAAAAAAAAAAAAAAAAAAAGTTTTCTTGCTAGGCTGAGTTGCTTCAGTCCTGTCTGACTCTACTTTGAAAGCAGCTATTATTGATTTTGTAGCATTGTTGTGCTTTAAAATAACGGTACCAGGAGCTTTCTAAACAGTAGTCTGTGAAAAATTAAGGAAAGAAGTTACAGAGTAGCCACCACTATTAAAATCATAAACATGCCACCAACAGAGGCCTACAGGGTAACTGTATCCTTCTACAAGGAAGGTACAAGGTGTGTTACTCAAAGGTTGTTGGTTTTTTGTTTTTTTTCACTTTTCTGCAGAGGGCATACTGTGTGTTGCTGTATAATACATCTTTTCCAAGGAGTGCAGGCTTCCTGTGGCATCTCATTCTATCAGCAGGAAAGCAGAGCCCAGGTGTTTGTTCCTCATTCTGGTCCAAGTTCAGCATAATGTGATAATAATTTACTACAAATCACCAATTCCCATTCCGCCCCCACCTACAACATACAGAAAAATCTCACTCAAACAATTCTACTGAAAAAGTGAAAACAATGAACCAAGACAGAGAACAGAAACTTCTTCTAATTTGGCTGCTAACTATGTGCCTCTCATAAGCTGACACTCAACAAATTTCATCATCTTTGGGTCTTGATTCTTCATCCATCTATTAAACGATATACTATCACAAGTGTTTCCAGTCTAAAACTTGTAATTTCTGGAAATTAAGTTGAAGCATTAACAAGGAACCCAGTCATAGAACTGATAACTACAAATGTGCAACAAGAGTGTCAGGGTCTCTGCTGGGTGCTGTGCCCGTCAGTCCCGCCTGACTCTGCAACCGCGTGGACTGTATCCCACCAGGCTTCTCTGTCCATGGAATTTTCCAGACAAGAATACTGGAGGGGATCATCATTTCCTCCTCCAGGGGCTCTTCCCAATTCAGGGATCGAACCCGAGTCTCCTGCATTGGCAGGCAAGTTCTTTACCACTGTGCCACCTGGGAAGCCAAGGGTCTCTAGCTACATCATTCTAAAATCAAAGAGAACAGGACTTTCCTAGTGGTACAGTTGACAAGACCTGCCAATGCAGGGTATGTGGGTTCTATCCCTGATCCAGGAAGATTCCACAAGTTGTTGAGCAACCAAATCCATGCAACACAACCACCGAGCCGGTGCTCAAGAGCCCACACTGCAACTCCTGAAGCTCAGGTGCCCTAGAGCCCTCCACAAACGGAGAAGTCACCACACTGCGAAGCCCTGCAGCGGAAGGGAGAGTAGCAGCTTCCCCTTGCTTCAACTAGAGGACGCCTGTGCACAGCAACAAAGACCCAGCACAGCCAAAAATGAATACAATTAATTTATTTTTAAAAATAAAAGAGAACAGAAATGATTCTCCATGGGAGAAAACAAAATGTACAAACAAACACATACATATATAAAAATACCTTCAGTTTACTAGGTTCTATTTCTAATAACATAGCACTTAAATTCATCCTAATTCCAAGCTCACAATAAATTGGTTATTGTAGACAGGGTTAAAATAAAAAAACTATGTAACCAAGAGGAGCTAATGAAATGCTTGATGATACGAGTAGGCTCAATGTTAAGGAATTCTAATAAAATTTCATCGAACAAAATTTAAATCTTTACTTCTAGTTCATACAACTCACTACTTAACATTTAATTATATATAAGAACCAGATGCTTGGATAAACAGAATTTAAAATCAAGCAAATTCCAAGCAGAGTTGCTTTAAGATGTCCTTATATTCACAAACTCAAGATGATAGAAAAGGTCGTCTAAAAAACAAACAAAAGCTGACTAAAAGATTCTACAACATTTTGCCTTAAGCCTTTTTCTCTGTCATCTCCCCCTAATCTCCATCTCTAGCCCATTCTTTAAGTACCTGACCTATATCCGTTTCCATCCTGATGACATCAAATTGTCCAGGGGCATGGAACTACTGCTGTGTTTAACAAACCAGTAGTCTTTCGTGGTTGAGATATATGGGTGATTTCAATTCTCCCCGCCCCAATTCTTTTATTCTAGGTGGGAAACAATGCCCCCTCATCTGACCCATCCTGCCAAATTACCTTCCTCCTCAGAAGCTCTGAGCTTCCTGATTCACCCTGACTGTGACTGGACCACATCACCTTATCTACCCTGATTGACCCTGACTGTGACTGGACCACATCATCTTATCTACCCTGATTCACCCTGACTGTGACTGGACCACGTCATCTTATCTAGCCGGTACCTGCAAGCCCTGGCACCACACTCTTCCTTAAACCCTTTAGAATCTCCACACTCTTCTGATCAAAAAGGAAATCCTGGGCATAGTACATACAAAGACCCTTCATCAGAAGATCCTTACCCATTTCCCTGAAAATGATCTCTTGCCTTTGCCTTATACATGTCTCATATTCTGTACGACATTATATACAGAGAATAGTATGCACATACTACAAACTGTCTACACCACTACTCTTTGTATCATAGGATTCATATCGTATTATCTTTATTCTTTGTGATAATCCATTCACAACCCCAACCCTTTTAAAATATGAGCTGAGAAAAAGATGTAATTAACCCGGGAACCACTCTGCAATGCCTGATAGATGGCAAATATGCATAAACAACAAAGCTCAAAGGACCAAAAACTATTTTCTAGTATTCCTTCCAACCACTAGTTGCTGTTACATTAGAACCTCCATGGGTTATTACTGTATTCTAGCAATTTGAAAACTGCACTATAATTAAAACAGAATGAAAAAATAGTGTGACAATCCTGTTGTTCTGTTGCTCAGTCATGTCTGACTCTCCGCAACCCCATGTACTGCAGCATGCCAGGCTTCCCTGTCCTTCACGATCTCCTGGAGTTTACTCAAACTCAAGTCCATTCAATCGATGATGCCATCCAACCATCTCATCCTCTGTCACCCCTTTCTCCTCCAATCTTGAAGGACTAGCAAAACAAAGTAAGCACTCATAGAATTATTTGGAATTACCCCCTGCTTAACAGCTCTAAAAGGTCTGAGATAGCTAACCCTTTGATTTGGCAAAGGATCAAATCAACCAAAGCACTGATTGGGAAATTTTGTACTAGCAAAATGGGGTAGCCTCCATTAGGGCAACTTCTTTAGGATATTAATCCTCTTCAGCTAAGTTGGTCACAACCCTTTTTCTTGTAATCACTACCAAAGCCTTTTCATACTGTTCATGGGTTTCTCAAGGCAGGAATACTGAAATATTCCTCAATGATCAGTGCAAAGAAATACAGGAAAACAACAGAATGGGAAAGACTAGAGATCTCTTCAAGAAAATTAGAGATACCAAGGGAACATTTCATGCAGAGATGGCCTCAATAAAGGACAGAAATGGTAAGGACCTAACAGAAGCAGAAGATATTAAGAAGAGGTGGCAAGAATACACAGAAGAACTGCATAAAAAAGATTTTCATGACCCAGATAATCACGATGGTGGATCACTCACCTACAACCAGACATCCTGGAATGTGAAGTCAAGTGGGCCTTAGGAAGCATCACTATGAACAAAGCTAGTGGAGGTGATGGAATTCCAGTTGAGCTATTTCAAATCCTAAAAGATGATGCTGTGAAAGTGCTGCACTCAATATGCCAGCAAATTTGGAAAACAGCAGCGGCCACAGGACTGGAAAAGGTCAGTTTTCATTCCAATCCCAAAGAAAGGCAATGCCAAAGAATGCTCAGACTACTGCACAATTGCACTCATCCTACACGGTAGCAAAGTAATGCTCAAAATTCTCCAAGCCAGGCTTCAGCAATACGTGAACTGTGAACTTCCAGATGTTCAAGCTGGATTCAGACAAGGCAGAGGAACCACAGATCAAACTGCCAACATCCGCTGGATCATTGAAAAAGCAAGAGTGTTCCATAAAAACATCTACTTCTGCTTTATTGACTATGCCAAAGTCTTTGTGTGGATCACAATAAACTGTGGAAACTTCAAGAGATGGGAGTACCAGACCACCTGACCTGCCTCTTGAGAAATCTGTATGCAGGTCAGGAAGCAACAGTTAGAACTGGACATGGAACAACAGACTGGTTCCAAATAGGAAAAGGAGTACGTCAAGGCTGTATATTGTCACCCTGCTTATTTAACTTATAAGCAGAGTACATCATGAGAAATGCTGGGCTGGATGAAGCACAAGCTGGAATCAAGATTGCAGGGAGAAATATCAATAACCTCAGATATGCAGGTGACACCAACTTTATGGCAGAAAGTGAAGAAGAACTGAAGAGCCTCTTGTTGAGAGTGAAAGAGGAGAATGAAAAAGTTGGCTTAAACTAAGATCATGGCATCTGGTCCCATCACTTCATGGCGAGTAGATGAGGAAACAGTGGAAACAGTGTCAGACTTTATTTTTTTGGGCTCCAAAATCACTGCAGATGCTGACTGCAGCCATGAAATTAAAAGACGCTTACTTCTTGGAAGGAAAGTTATGACTAACCTAGACAGCATGTTAAAAAGCAGAGACATTACTTTGCTAACAAAGATCCATCTAGTCAAAGCTATGGTTTTTCCAGTGGTCACATATGGATGTGAGAGTTGGACTATAAAGAAAGACCCTGATGCTGGCAAAGACTGAAGGCGAGAGAAGGGCACAACAGAGGATGAGATGGTTGGATGGCATCACCAACTCAATGGACATGAGTGAGTAAACTCCAGGAGTTGGTGAGAGAGGGGCCTGGCGTGCTGCAGTCCATGGGGTCGCAAAGAGTCAGACACGACTCAGCCACTGAACTATCTGAACTACCAAAGCAGAGACAGATCTCTATGAGAGGTTCCAAGTGCTCTGACAGAAACAGAACAAGAAATGGGAAACTTCTGCCCAATAAAAGGAATTGCTATAAAAATATAAATCACTTTTCTTGGCATATTAAAAAAAAAAAAGCCAAATATGCCAAGGATCCTTACAAGAGCAGTCACAACCATAGCTCAATAATCTTCCCTAGTGGCTCAGACAGTAAAGAGCCTGGCTGCAATGTGGGAGACCCAGATTAGATCCCGGAGTCTGAAAGATACCCTGGAGAAGGAAATGCCAACCCACTCCAGTATTCTTGCCTGGAAAATCCCACAGACCGAGGAGCCTGGCAGGGCCCCAATCCATGGCGTTGCAAAGAGTTGGACGTGATTGAGCGACTGACACACAAACCTCAATAAAGCATTTAAAAGGTGGAGGGCACTTAGTGGCTTGTTAAATGCTTACAGAAAAACTACTCAGAGAAAGAACTCATTTCAATAACTAACATGCAATATGGAAAAAACCTTACTTTGGTGATTTTTATTCAAAGGGGTTGATATTTAGCCAGGTACAAGATAAATAACCTGCATATAGTTTTTAAGCTTTTATTAGGTAAATGCACATTAGCATTATCAGGAAACTTCCTCCCTATTTCAAGAAAACTACACAAGCCAACTACTTTCATAGAGTCCCTCAACTGTGGGTAATACTTTTAAACAGTATTTTCTTAAGAGTCCATCATACATGTTTACATGAATGCTCAGTCATGTCCAACTCTTTGCAGTCCCACGGACTGTAGTCCACGAGGCTCCTCTGTCCATAAGGTTTCCCAGGCAAGAATACTAGAGTGGGTTGCCATTTCCTCCTCCAGGGGATCTTCCTGCCCCAGGGATTGAACCTGCATCTCCTGCACTGGCAGACGCATTCTCTACCACTGAGCCAAGGAGAATACATATGTACTTATCAGTAAATGAGGTCTGCGTTCTGTGCCCAGTTAATGAGGTTTCTCTTCTCTTCCTTTAATGAGTCAGTGTAGCTACATAATGAAAGTATCATAAATGGGAGATAGGAAGAAATAAACCAAGCTTTTGAAAGTTTGCCCCCTTTGCTGCATTTTTTGTCACATTCTCAAGAAAGAATGCTCACTCTGCAGTTAATATGAAAAAAAATTTAGTTGCTCAATGTCACTACCTGTGGAAAAATAAGAAACATGCATTTCCAGTACACACCCACACACACAAACAGTACAAATTCCATGAGGGTGGAGGCTTTTTTTTTTGGTCTGTTTTGTACACTTACATCTCTAGAGCCTAGAATAAGTGTGTGCACGTGGTGGCAGATGTTCAAAAAACCACATTGAATAAATATTTTCACTAAGCCAGCTTTTAAAAGTATTTTCTCTTTTTGATGTTAAAATAAGGCTTATAAGGCTCAATTGTAATTCTGATTTGCAAATAGCATACTATTGACCAAGTTCTCAGGTTTCAGATTAAAGCAGGGTCATAAAAAGTATGGCCCATGACCCATTTCTGTAGGCCCTCAGGCCAAGATTGGTTTTACATTTTAAAAGAATTGTGAAAAAACCAAGATTATGCAAAAGAGACCTTAAACAGCCCATTAAACCTAATTTTTACCATCTGACCCTCTACAGAAAGTCTACTGACCCTGTGAATTGAGATTTCATTCAAGAGAAAACCAAAGTTGGGACTTTCCTGACAGTCCAGTAATTAAGATTTCACGCTTCCCCTGCAGGGTGCAAGGGTTCAAACCCTGGTTGGGGAGCTAAGATTCTGCATGTCAGACAGTGCAGCCAAAAATTTTTAAAAAAAAGAAGAGAGAATGAAAGCTTTAACATACTTTCACCTATGAACTGAGAATCTGTTACTAGAAACATCTTTCACTTAAGACCTTCTCCATTATCTAAATCTCTAAATTTTAGCTTATTTGATTTGAAGAATGCCAAGGAAATGGCTGGTTTTTTTTTAACCAGAGCGTAAATGGTTATAATGCCAAAGCTAGTAAGTAAAGAAGGATTACAGTTGATTTACATTTAATATTTTACATACTAAAACATACAAATGGATGGAGAAAAAATGGAATACAAACAGAAAAAAAAAAAAAGCCAAATTATATTTCAAAGGAATAGCAAGACTACATACATTAAGAGGGAAAAAACTAACCAAGCAACATTTGAACGCAGCATTTTGACTATATACCCTCAGGCTAAAAAAGATGAACAAACAAATACTCAATTCTAGTTAATAGGCTTGTTTTGAGATACATGGCTTAGCAATTCTGAAACTACTTTCTGTGTATTTCAGGACTGATCAAACAATACATAAATATATTGTGGACAACAGAAACTAGTGTTTTCTCACTACAGAGAAAGGAATTACAAATTTGCAAACAGGAAAGACTAGAATAAACCAGTGAACAGTGTTGGACTGTTACTGCAGACAGGATGAATTCATGGCATTTTACAGAGGCAGATGAACAAAAAAAATTTGCTTGTATATTGACATTTTATATATATATAAAAGCATGTTCAGACATATACACAATTTCTAGCTCAATAACCACCAAAAGAAACTAAGGTTCCTCAGAGAAATGGCTGATTCTAGAGTTGGGGTGGGAATACATTATACAAGAAAGTGAATACCCAAAAACTGATGAGTACATGTTGAGGACACAGGAGCCAGCTTGAAGGAGCTGTGACATCAAAAGACCCCAATGAATAAAAAATAATCCTTGAATTCATACTGATATGCATATATACACAAATGGGGAGAAGGAAAAGCTCCTGTGGAAGGCTGATAATAAACAATAGACTCAGAAAATGACCATCCGAGTACTGATTCAGGCAAGAACTGGATGGTTTAAAAAAAAAAAAAAAAAAAAAGGGTGAAAGTTTGATGAGTAACAAGCTATTTGTATAGTTTCAAAAATGACTTCCCATAAGATATTTGTTACAGGTAATCCCTGACAGTTCAGTGGTTAGGACTCCACATTTCCACTGCAGGGAGCACAGGTTCAATCCTTGGTCAGGGAATTAAGATCCTGCAAGCTGTGCAGCAGGGACAAAAATAAATTAATTCATTTTTTAAAGAAATATTTGATGCATGAGACAAGTGCTCAGGGCTGGTACACTGGGAAGACCCAGAGGGATGGGATGGGGAGGGAGGCGGGAGGGGGGGATAGGGATGGGGAACACATGTAAATCCATGGCTGATTCATGTCAATGTATGGCAGAAACCACTACAATATTGTAATTAGCCTCCAACTAATAAAAATAAATGGAAAAAAATTTAAAAAAATTTTTTTAAAGAAATATTTGTTACAAAAGGAAAAATAAGACATTTTACAACAGAAAAACCTTGCAGAAAAAAGTTAACATCCTTATTAATGGGATACATCATGTGCTTCCTGAGGACACAGTATCACTTTTGGATTACTCCTGCCAAAAATGCCTAACCTGAAACTAATCATCAAGCATCAGAAGACAATTCCATATTAAGGGAATTCTAAAAATAATAGGCCTATTCTCATCAATCATCAAAGGTCATAAAAGACAAAGTAATAACCAACTGCTCCAGATTAAAGGACACTAGAGACAAGTGTGATGTGATTTAGGTTTTGTTTCTACTCAAGACTTAACTGATACAATTAGTGAAATCTGAAGGAGGTCTGCAGACAATTGCATTATATCAATATTAACTTCCTGATTTTGATACCTGTACTGTGGCTGTTTTCAGAAAAATACAGTTAATATTTAGAAGTAAAAGGCATTAATTGCAATTTACTCTCCGAATGTTCAGAAACAAGGTTTACCAGTCATTCATGTGAATTGCAAAGAGAATAGGAAAGCAAATATGATTACATGTACTACATAGTGAAATCACGATGAAGTGTATATAAAAATTATTTATCATTCTTGCAACTCTTCTGTAAATCTGAAGTTGTACACATAAAGTTTAAAAAGTGGGGAAGAACCATCAATTTATATTTGGACATCATGCAGCAAAAAAATTGTGAAAAAATCGAGTGATGGTTCCCCTTTACACAGCTCGCTGTCCTTTACATCTCAACCGGGAGCCGAGTGAGACCTGGTCCTTCCAGTCTCAGCTCTAACACAAGCGGCACTTCTTGGTGAAGTCACACTGGCAGGCCTCAGATTCCGTGCTTGTGAAATGAGGACAGCACCTATCCTACCTTTCTCTCAAGTTTATCCTAAGATCCACTGAAACATCATAATGGCTGGGGAAAATAAGCACATATAAAACACCATATATCATAAAGTGATTCGGTTTTTAAAATGTTTGGTAAATAAAAAGTACTTTAAAATTACCCAAGCCAGACTTTTTTTTTTTTTTCATCACAGCAAGGAGCTGTTTTAGAAACTAGACATTTGCTATGTGTTTTGGTTTGGAAAAATTTTAACTTCTTCAACATTCTTTCTTTTTACCATTTCAATAAATTCAAATACCTCTACCTTTTTTTAACCAGAAAACTTCATAGTATCAAAACATTACTAAAGAAAGGAATTAACCAAGGCATTATCAACCTTTAAAAAAAAAATAAGATACAGTTGACATAAAACTTGTATTAGTTTCAAGGGTACTGATCAATCTTTTAGACACTGTGACCCAAAGTAAAAAAACCATTGTATCATTTCCCAAGTTTCCAAGATCATAAAATACATAATCCAAACTTTCATCCTGCAGTCACAAGCTACTCAAATGAGACCCAAGGAATCAAATCAAATTCAGAAAACAGTGTTCATAAAAGAGAAAGAGACACCAAATTTTTTTCATGTGCTTAATTAAATCAAGGAAAAGTTTGTTTTAGAAATAAAAATAATCTTTCCAAATTCTTAAAGAGTTTGATCACCAATTAAAATTATTTTTTACTATTTGCACAGAGACTAATTAATATATCATGACAAACTATCCCTAAAGCTATATTTTCTAAAAACAGTTATGATTCCAAAATAACCAAATGGAGGTTTAATCGGACGGGCAGATTAGTATAAAATGAAACAATGTCGCTTGTCTTACTTCCCCATTGTTGAAAAGATCACATCAGGTTCATGTTTAAAAAGGCTACTCCCTCAATCTCTATTGTGAACAGCAGACAAGCCGCCTGGGCTCTGTAACAGTGAAAAGCTGAGAGCAGACAGGCAGAGCTGAGCTTGGAGGGAAGCGCAGCAACCGCCCAGGCCCCAGCAGAGCAGCAAGCCGGGGCCAGGAGCGCCTGCGCGGCCGCACCAGTCTGCAGCAAGGGCCCTGCGCTCAAAGCCGATGAGGTGGAAGAAAGGATTACAGTGCAGAAGCTCCAAGATGGTGTGCTTTTTGCCTGTTTTGTTTACAACTGTGCCCCAGCAGACAGAAAAGTGCCTGGTAAACAGTAAGTATTCATTAAGTATTGGTTAAATGAATAAACAAATGAATCAAATCCTAGGTCTTTCAAGTCAGCCTCTACAAATTATACTAAGTTGCAGAATTATCTTAATGAATTTGACTTACATTGAATTAAAAGCCATAAACTCTTTAAAAACATGAACAAATCATCTCTATTCCCCATTCCAATTAAATAGAACAATGTCAAAGTTCCTAATGTATCTCCTGACCTACAGTAAGATAGCATATTTACATACTCTTCCTTGAGTTTAAAATATGGTGTATCAGAAACTGGTACAGCAGAAATAGAAAGATGAAATAAATGCATAAAATCAAAACCAGAGTGACCAAATGCATTGTGTTTACCACCAAACTTAAAGAGCTACAAGGAATCAGAAGCCATGGTAACATTTCTCATGGGCATTTATTTCTTATAATAGTACCTCTAACAAAATCTGCTCCTCTATAATTAGAAAATCCAAAATCTGACTTAGTCTTGTGTCTCCAATGCTACAGAGTATCTGCCAGTGATCTGTGACCATCTTATAGTTTGAAGAACTTCCTCAAAATATAAGATGTATTTCATTTCCAACCATCAAATTCAGAAATTTGCAATTTACTCATCTTACATAAGTAATATTTCCTTTACGAAAAATTACGTGGAGCAGAATGCAAGTAAATGCACAAGAGTTTAAGATATGATTGATGCTCACTACTAAGCACAACTTTTTTTTCACTTCACCTATTTTTTGTGAAGAAATTCAACTCATTCCCTACATGTTTGCTTTAAGCTTACCAATATATTCTAAGTGACAACTTCATTCTGCTTCCCAAGCACTTCCCATACAATCAAGACATCATTTCACTACCAATTGAAACCTAATTATTTTCCAAAGGGCCTGCCTTATGTGGGTTATCATCATCTTACTATGCTTCTTGTGTCCATGCTGCTGGAAAGCAGTCTGTACAAGCAGGAGAAGAGGCACAATCCTGAGAGAAAGGAGCAGAGAAAGATGTTGAGAAAACAGAACCAGATAAGTGAGCTCCCTGAAGAGTTCAGGAGCCCAGCCAGTGTTCAAGGTCAAGGCTGATTACATTCTGTCATACCATTACGAGTTAGCAGTTGTCCAGTAACAGGAAAACTGGCCCTAGAAAGAAATATCTAAAATTTCATGCACAAGCAGCAGTATCAGCCCTAATTCTATGCCAACTACACTTCTATAAAAAGAGGAGCAAGTGATCATAAAATAGGGCTATTTAAAAGACTGGGGAATACTAATGTCCCCTAAATGCCAAGCAAAATTACTGTAACAAACTCACTGCTAGCCTAAAATAAAAATGAGTGAACTATATATATCTCAAGAATTTCAATGTTGCCAAAAAAATTTTATACTTAATCCTGAAAATGATGGACTAAAAACACTCTCAAATCATACAGTCCCCCAAATCATTATCAACCTCAATTATGCTTGTACTCTAACTTTATTCATTAAAAAAACTTTTACCATATGTTGTTTTTTTTTTACCATATGTTGTTTTAAAACGAAAAAACAAGGCATAAAGGGCTTGAAAATAGTGTAATTACAATATAAAACTTAGGACTGATTCAGTCTAACTGAAACTTTCTATGAAATAGTCCCCTCCCTGCTCTCCCCTTAGTAAGAAAAATCTTAAGCAGAGTTTTTATTTTAAATTTTCCATCTAAACTACTATAAACCTACAATTCCATAAAATGACCCTCAAAACAATGCTTATACCCACTAAGTCCTCCAAAGTATTAAATTTCATATTTAGTCAGAGACTCTTCCAACTAACAGGAAGCCTAAAAATCTCAAATCATTTATTTTACACCAGAGAAAACCAAATGTTCAAAAATGTTAACTGCCTTGGTTCAAGTCATTCAGCTACCTACTATATCATCAATCCATGCATTTGAGAAATCTTTATTTAGCATATACTAAGGCATTATGATATGTACCAAGGATATGAAGCAATGAAGTTATGTGGTCACTGTCCTCATGGAACTTATAATCTGGTGAGAAAAATTACTCCTAATTACTTAAAACTGTAGTCATCATTAGAAGGAAAAACAGTGTTTTAAGACAGTATAACAGGGGACCTAAATCAGTGATTCTCAACCATGGTCGATTTTGGCCCCCAAAGGACATCTGGTAATATCTGGAGACATTTCTGGTTGTCACAACAAGGGAACCTAGTGGGCAGAGACCAGGGCTGCTGCTAAACATCGTGCAATGCACAAGGCAGCTCCTCACAGCAATTATCCAGCCCAAAACATGAACAAAGCCCAGGCTGAGAATCCCTAACCTAAACACTGGGGCAGGGAGAAGGCAGTGAGGGCTTCCTTTCTAACACCGAGTCTGCTACATCTTTAAGAGATTTTCACAAAGCAGAAACCAAAAAAATCTTCTAATTGTTACACTTAACCAAAACTCCCACTGGAAAGTTAAAACAGAAGAGAAAGAAAGAGACATTCTCTGATACATGAAAATCAAAGAAAAAGGCAATGTTCTATAGCTGCTTCACATAAATTCCCCTTCCTCAACTGCAAGGGGAAAATATAAAATCAGATTTCACATGCTTTTATTATTCCCACTACCTTTCCCACTGTCCTCTACCACCCCATGCCTACTACTAGATATTGGTGGAAAGATTATAAGTCCTCTAGTTAGGCAAATGAACACCCTGGATACAAACTTGGAAATAGAATAAGACAAAGAAGGGATTTCACTACTGGTGTAAAGACAAGGCAGAGAAGAGGAAAATATACTGGGTGTTAAAGTGACCCTGGAAAAGTCTACATCCTGAAACAGTTTAAAGGGTGAGCTGTCCAACCAACCAAAGGATCCTAAGAACAAAATACACTAAGTATTTAGAGATCCTACAGATGAGTAAAGAATTTAAGAACCAAGGTAAATCCAAAAATTAATCTGCAATAATTTTACAGACACTAGCATAACAGATTCTTATATTCTTAATCTAAGAATTCTTATATTTTCCACATATTGAGACTTCCTATATTGCTAAAGCGCCCTCACCAATTAAGTTATAATTTTCTAAGAAAGGGGTTATGAACCGCTTTTGTATTTTCCTTCTTTAAAGAAAAAACACCTACCATACTGACCTCCATACAGAAGCATTCTTAAGGACTGAGTACAGATATGCAACTCACGTAAAACTGCTGCATTCCAGTAATCAATTGTGGTCCTAACATGATTCCACAGATTTAAAGAGAAGACCAGGAAACCCTTCTAGCTGAGGTGAGGGCTCTATAAACGATCATAACAAGTAAATGCCACCATCTCTGAACAGCAGCAACTACAATACCTTGTAATGATGATAACTCTTCTGGAATTAACTGCTCAGGTCAAGCACTGACCCTTAGGGAATCCTATATTCCAATCTGGACAGTATTCTTTCATCATTTCAGAACTGACATTAGTGGTCATGGGATTCAACCTTCATCACGATGATGCTTAACTGGAAATTAAAGTTTTCCCACAAAACCAGCACAGAGGGCACTTAAATATCAATTCCTGAGCCTCAATCTCACTTAATTGATGATAATTAAGAGGAATTTACCACACACAAAAAAAGATCCTCCAACAGTGAATGTGAAAATGGGGTGGGGAGGCCATAAAGCCTCTTTGAGAAAAGGGGGAGGGAAGTTTGGCAGGCAGGAAGACATGCCAATCATGACTGCTTCCTGCTACTGCTGCTAAGTCACTTCAGTCGTGTCCGACTCTGTGTGATCCCACAGACGGCAGCCCACCAGGCTCCCCCGTCCCTGGGATTCTCCAGGCAAGAACACTGGAGTGGGTTGCCATTTCCTTCTCCAATGTGTGAAAGTGAAAAGTGAAAGTGAAGTCGCTCAGTCGTGTCCGACTCTTAGCGACCCCATGGACCGCTGCCTATCAGGCTCCTCCGTCCATGGGATTTTCCAGGCAAGAGGACTGGAGTGGGGTGCCATTGCCTTCTCCGGACTGCTTCCTAGACTTATGCATAAGATCAGATTTTCAGACTGAAACTTATCCACAATTTTCAGATTAAAGACCTATATTCTTAACTTTAAAAATCCCTGGCACATTTCTGGTTTCAAGCCAATGTTCGCTTGTTTTTTAAGCAAGTCGTTAAAGCTAAGCATTTCATATTTTCAACATTATGCTTACAGCTAAATTGTGTTACCTTACAAAGTATGTCGCATTTGACAATTTCAATGCTTCAAAGATAACTTTAAATTTGACAGAGAAAGTTTTGTTGGGCTCAGCCCAAAGATAAATGCCTTTAAAAGCCAAATTAATTTTAAGGAAACATTCTAAAACATCCTTGTCCCTAATCCTGTAATTCAGATCCCTTTTTTATTTCTGCACTTTGTAACATATGAGTTAATGGAAAAAATACTACTGAACTATTTCCCACTATATACTTAACTTGCAACAACAAATTTTTACTATACTAGCAAGCATAGTCACAGAAACTTTTTTCCAAAAATCAGAAAAAAAAAAAAAAAGATTACGTATTTTGAGTTTAAACTCCCTTAAAAAGTACATTCTTCTGAATCTTCTTCAAAATATACTTCGCTTCCTCAATTTTATAACTATGCTGTGCGCCAACCCCATTTTTAAACATGGTAAAGTGTGAGCATACTAGTAAAGAAGGGAGTTAAAAGATGTTTTAAGTTCTTTGAAAATACATAAGAGGGAAAAAAAAATACCTAAGGGGAAAGGAGACAGTGTTACACAAACTAAAGTGGGAATACCACTACAAATCTCAAGTTCTTGTAAAGATTAGATGAGAAAAAAGCTGAAACATCAAGCTAGCCATGTATATGTTAGGCTCCTTATCCTTAATGTCAATACTGAAATAAAAAAAACCAATTGTAACATTTCTACTCCTCCCTGCTCCATTGTGATCAACCACAGTGTACTAACCACTCCTTTGTATCTATCACATGGCAGGGAGGGCTGGGAATGGAGGGTACATATTAGGAACCCCCAAGATAAACAGGAGACACCCATCAAAAAGGTCTAGGGTAAATCAAACAGTTGGAAGGTAATAGGAGAAAGCTTTTTTATATATAATTTAAATGAAGACCACTTTAACCTATTTAGGGCTGTAGCACTACATGGAGCAAATAAAAAGCTACACAGACCTGTTTTTTCCCCCTCCCCTGCAGAGCTGTGAAATTATCAACAATAAATTGGAACATATAGTATCCTTATTTTTTATTCCAGATTTTAAGGACAAGGAGTGAAAGCAAATTTTATAATTTGACCCAAATTATCAGCTATAAATTCATAAATAAAATGGAAAAGATTCCCAAGTCTACTACTCTAATTTGTATCAAAAAGCAGTAAAGAAAACCTTGTATTCATTTCCAAAACAAGGCTTTCTTTTACCTGTCACAGCTATTTGCTTTAATATGGAAAGTCTAATTCACATGATTGTAGATCTAACTTTTAGCCTCTCCGCTAAGTTTCTCAAATGCTAATTCTCCAAAGGGAGGAAGGAAGAATGGAAGGGAAGGAGGGAGGGAAGAAGAAAAGAAAAAGAAAATTGTTTAGACATTACTATTAGATTATACTCTATTGAACAGAGTATTAGCGCCTCCACATGAAAAGTTCATAAAACTGATGCAAATCTAATTAACATCATATTAAAATATTTGTATCTAAGGCATACAAGTACGGATAACTCTAGCTGTGTAGACATCTACTTGGTAAATGTTTGTTTAATCTAATAAAGTAAATTCACATTAGAGTTTTAAAAGGTTTTAAAATATTTTAGGGCTTCCCCGGTGGCTCAGACAGTAAAGAAGCTGCCTGCAATGCAGGAGATCCGGGTTTGATCCCTGGGTGGGGAAGATCCCTGGAAAAGGAAATGACTGCCTATTCCAGTAATCTTGCTTGGAGAATTCTATAGATAGAGGAGCCTGGTGGGCTACAGCACACGGGATAGCAGAGTCGGACACGACTATTTTTACCGAAACGTGTCTCCCTTCAGACTAGCAAACTCAATCAAATAGTGGAAACTGGACAGCTGCTTATTTAAAATCTAGCCTTATATATGACATGTGAAGGAGCCCGTGGGAAATACCTCTCCCTCATCTTTCCTCTCGGCATGCACAGCTCTCCTGCTTTATGTCGTGATGATGAGAAGGGTGGGGGGGAGGGGGGAGGTGGAGTAAGGACAGGGGGAAATTTGCAGAAATAACCTCGCCTCCCGACCAACCGTCCCTTTAAGCTTAAGTCCCCGGTTGGCAGGTTACCTAGCCAACAATATCTCGGTTATAAACAAGCACTGCTTGCAATGTGCCCACAGACGATCATCCCAGGAGGTGCTCTTCCAGCACTTCCACCCCCCACCAACCCTCACCACCCCCATCAGTGCCTGCCTCACGAAGGACCGAGGAAAGGCCTGAAACAGGGATGCCTGGCCTCCAAGTTAAAAATCCCGCAGGCCCAGGAAAAGAGGTGGGCGGGCCAGGCCTCGGCGGAACTGACCCGCAGAGAGACCTGTCGGGAGCCTCCGGGGGAGGGCCCAACCGGGGGCCTCCCCCTCCACCCCCGCAGCCACTCGGGAGTAGGTGCTGGAGACACCGGAACCTCCCCCGCCCCCACCACCACCCCGGGATCGGGGGAGGGGCGCCGGGACGGAGAGACACCCCTCCCCCACGGGCACGGCCAGGCCGCCGCTCGCCCCACCCTGGAGAAAGCTCTGCGGGCCCGTGCCCAGCCCTCCCGCGGCGGGCCTCGTCCCGGATCGGGGGTCGGGGGTCGGGGTGGGGAGCGTGGGCAGGAGCAGGGGAGAGGAGAGGGGAGGCCAAGACTGCAATACCAACCTCGCTATTGAAGGTTTTCACAGCCTCCATGTTGTCGATGCGGAGGCCCGGAGCCCGGCGGCGGAAGAGGCGGCGGCCACTGCACTGGGTGGGGAGAGCGAGACGGGGGCGGCGGCGGCGGCTGCGCCGCGAGGGGGGGGGGGGGGAGGGGGCGGGCGCGCCGGCGGCGGCGGGGACGGGGGTGGGGGGCCGGGCCGCTGCGACCCCCCGGGCCTAAGGGGAAAGGCGAGGCAAGCACTGGCGGGGAAGGGCTCTCCCTTAGGGGCGGCGAGGCCCCGGCATGGCCGCTAGGGCGGGCGGAGCGCCGGGCCGGGGAACAGAGGCGCTGCCGGGGCGGGTCAGCGGCGGCGGCGGCGGCGGCCGGGGGGGGGGGAGGGGCCGGGCCGCGGCGCCTTCTCTTCTCCGCCCCGCTCGGTCTCGGGCTTCCACCCTCTAGGCCCCGTCCCCGACTTCTCTCCACCCCCTCCTTCCTCTTTCCTCCGGCGGGCTCCTGTTTCGCCTCCCCGCCGCTCGGGGCCCGTAGGAACCAGCGGCGCGCCGCGAAGACGAAGGAGGAAGCGCTGGCAGCGGCGGCTGCGGCATCCAATATGGCGGACGCGAGTCGGGCCGCGCAGCTCGGGGATCCGCGGCGCCGGCCAGCGCGCCCCCTGGCGTCGGGACCGCGCGGGCCCGGGCCGCCGCGCGGAACCATCGAGCGCGCGCGCGCGCGCGCGCGGGCGGGCCAGAGCGTCGCCGCCGGGAGGCCGGGCTCAGCTCGACCCCCCCCGCATCTCCCCGCCTCCGGCCTGGTCCCCCCAATACACCACCTCCTCGCCGCTGCGGGAACGTGGGCTGCAGCCCTTGGGAGCGTCCTTGCCGGAGGAGGCGGGGAGGGGGGTGCACTGCGAAGCGTTGATCTTAAGGAAAACCCAAATCCCGCCCCCATCCCCCTCCCGGCAAATTTAGGCAATAATATCCACGTTTTCGTTGTTTCCATAGGGACTGGCCTCTTTACACGAGGTTTAGTTGATTTTTTTCAGAACTTTACTGGACGTTGGCCTCGAGGTTAACAGCCAGAAAACTTCCTAGTCGGTCCTTTATTTGGGCACGATGTGCCCATGCATTTTTAATAGCGTCGGGAGAAAACCTTTAGAAACAAAAGCTTGGGATTCGGGCGGGAGCAGGGGAACGAGGGAAGCACGCCTGCAGCCAAGCTTCTCGGTGCAGGAAATGCAAGCTGCATAAAATCCGGCGGGGGGGGGGGGGGGTGCTGGCGTGGTGCAGACAATGAGTGCATTTGTCTGCGCGGCGGGAAGCGGTGCCCAGAACGCACGAGATCTGCATAGGCGAAAGGGCCCCCGTCCTCTGGAAACGGTGAATTATTCTAAAGGAATTTTTCCCCAGGTTGCTGAGAATCAGATGGTGAATACCGTTTTTCTAGATGAAGTAGGAGATGCTGCTAGCAAAATGCCTCCTCTGTCACTTGGTGCGATGTAAGATAACCCATACCAAATTAAAAGGGAGCATTTAAATGAAAAGTTAGGTGTGTATCAATGAACCCCAGACACCACTGTCGTTTTGCTGGGAGCCGTTTTTCAGCAATTGCTGCTCATCAAAGGAAAGGGAGATAGACGACTGCGGGATTTTTCCTTAGAGGATTATTGGAATCGAGGTAAGAGCTGAGCCCAGAGCCTTGTGAAACAGGAAGACAGACCCTTCTTAACTTGGTAGGGCCTAGTAGTTTTTATGAGTCGTCTTCATTGACAGCTTTAATATGGCTGCTGGCTATTTAGAAGGTAAAATGGAAAACTTCGTAAGAGCTTATGTTTCCACCTTGAAAAATCTCATACCTCCCAGAGCTCCTTTTGCCTCCCATCCTCATAGGCTAAGCCGTTTGTGATCTCTTGCCAACAACTACAGTAGCCTCCCAAACTGGTCCCTATCCTTCCTTCTCCAGACTAGCCAGAATGGGTAAATTCTTTTTTAAGACACAAATCAGATCAGCTCACTCCCTTTTTAAAATCTTTTTTAAGACTTTCCCGGTTTTATCTTAACCGGTTACCTTGGCCTAAAGGCCCTACCTGTCAGCTCACACTGCTTTTCCCCCTGCTGTCTCCTCCTGCCACTCTGGTCTTTGTTCCTTGACCACACTGAGCACTTTCCTGCCAAGGACACGGGGTTTGCCTTTGCCCTCTGGGGTGCTGTTGCTCTGTTCTTTTTTTTTTTTTTTTGGTTATTCAAACCCTTTTTTTTTTTTCCATTTATTTTTATTAGTTGGAGGCTAATTACTTTACAATATTGTAGTGGTTTTTGCCATCCATTGACATGAATCAGCCATGGATTTACATGGATTTTCTTCCTAGCTGACTCCTCATCCTCTTTCCTCTTGCCAGAGGAGGTTTCTCCTAATCAGTTCGTCTGCAGTAGCATGCTGGGACTTGCGGAGGTACCCACTCATTTCTGGTCCTGCGGGATCCTAACACTCACCATTTGCTGCTCTGGCCTGGGAGGGATTATTGATTCAGTCGTTGATGAATGTTGACTGAATTACTTAGGCCTGAGAGATTGAGGTGCAATACAAGCTAAAGAATTACATTAAAAAAAAAAGATTTAAATCCATCATTAAGAGTAGTACAGGACTTGATTTCCTAAAGCTTCTATACCCAGAATTGCAGAAGGCATATTTTTATCAAAGGAAGGAAAAGAATTTAAAAAAAAAAAAAAACAGAAGACAACTTAAGCACACTTTTAATGAGAAGGAAGTTAAACAAGAGGGAAAAGTAGTCTGGGGGCCCAGTGCAATGACTTAATGCAAAGTTTGTATACAACTACACACACCTCTGTGTTGTATGTCGATTCCCATGTGTGTAGTGTATGTATACATGTATATTAGGAGTCTGAGACCCAGATAATAAGCCCACTGGAGCTAGCTTAAGCATTAATGAATTCACTGTTAGGATGCAAACTTCTCTCCTGTAACCCAAAGTCAAGGATGTAGATGGTCCTGAGGAAGGAACCTGAACCCAGAATTAAGAAAACCCAAAGTAGTTTAATCTCCACTTACCTGCTTGAGCTTTCTTTCCGTTGCTATATGCAGCTCAGTTTTACATAGTGGGATATGACTGTTTCTCCTGAATTTATAGTTCTAAACGGCTAGAGGACCACCTGACTGACAGCCTCTCCCAGTTCCAAATACCTTAAGGGAAAAGTAAGGAACTGGATTGACCCAGCTTGGATTAGGTGACCATCAGTAACAAACTTAAGACCAAGAATTCATATTCTAAAGAAGACTTGACTTGGGAAACAGTGGGCAGGGGTAGTCCAGCCACTGGAAGAGATATTCCCAATGGTGAATTATGAAACTCACATTGCAGAGTTTATGGTGTTTTCTTCTAAATGTGTTTATCATTGACCTTTCTCCTAGGATTTAATCATTTGGGGGAGTAACTCTTAGGCTCTAATTCAGCTGTAACGAAGTGGTCAGAGTCAAAAACAGTCTGGAGCAGCGCTCACCATAGAGCTGAGATGGTGGACATGTTCTGTATCCGTGATGCCCAATTCAGTAGCACAGGCTCCTTGTAACTGTCATACACTTGAAATATGTCAGGCCCAACTGAGAAAATGAGTTTTTAATTTTATTTCACTTAAGGCAATGGTAACCCACTCCAGTCCTCTTGCCTGGAAAATCCCATGGGCAGAGGAACCTGGTAGGCTGCAGTCCATGGGGTCACTAAGACTCGGACACGACTGAGTGACTTCACTTTCACTTTTCACTTTCATGCATTGGAGAAAGAAATGGCAACCCGCTCCAGTCTTCTTGCCTGGAGAATCCCAGGGACGGGGGAGCCTGGTGGGCTGCCGTCTACGGGGTTGCACAGAGTCGGACACGACTAAAGCAACTTAGCAGCTAATTGACTCAAGTTTAAATATTTGCTAGCGGCAAATATTTATCCCACATGGGAAAGCAGAAGTCAGGCTAGAGAGGATTTACTCCCATCAATGGGGCATGTCCTTGAGAAGAGTCAGTTTGAGGTGGCAGTAAGCAAAACCGTTATCAACTATCAGAGGTAATGTTTCCAGAAGGTGGGGGGCAGCTGCCAGTAAGCAGGCCAGATTGGTGGAAGATTTGCTTTATTTCAGATACCGGCAACCAGTAGGGAGGGCAGGCGTTTGTCCAAAGGCCAACTCTCTGCACTGACAATCAATTGCGCAAGAGCTTTTCTAACCAGGGTTGGGGGTTGGGGTGGGCTCCATGCAGAAACAGCACAGTCAGCTCTGACAGTCATCTTCAGATTGATCATTGGTGGTCTGACCAGCCTCATCTTGATTGTACAGTTAATTCCTCAGTTCCAGGGTCAGTTTGTTTCTATGTCCTTGAGGCCAGTTCTTGGAACTGTGGCAGCTTATGTCTCAGGTGCAGCCTGATCATCGTGTAGTTAACTTCTTCACCCTTGCAGGGTGGGGACGGGGGTCGCTTTTAAGACAGCTCACTGGATATGGCTCACAATATTATTGATAGCCCTTGAGAAGGAACTAAAGGTCTTTGACTATGCTAAAAGACCCTGATGCTGGGAAAGATTGAGGGCAGGAGGAGAAGGGGATGACAGAGGATGAGATGGTTGGGTGGCATCACCAACTCAATGGGCATGAGTTTGAGTCAACTCCGGGAATTAGTGATGGACTGGGAGGCCTGGTGTGCTGCAGTCCACGGGGTCGCAAAGAGTTGGACACAACTGAGCGACTGAACTGAAATGACTACATTATTATTATTTGGTCTTTGACAGTTTTTCTGTTTTTTTGGTTTTGTTTTGCATGTTCTCATTTCTCTGATCAAACATATTCTTTGACTAAAATCTCCACAGATGAAAGAGAGGCGGAGGACACTGGGGCTGGGGCAGGGGGGATGGGGGCAAGAACCATAGGGTCCTGCTCCATTTCAGTATATGTATGTGTATGAGTTATTTTTAAACTGGGGCAAAAAAACCTGAAGCATCGTCTAAGCCAGAACTAATGTCCATCCAACAGAGAAAATGAAAACTTGAAATTTCTCTGTATACACTTCTGGAGTGGTTTAGTATTAGGACATGGAAAGAAAATGAAATTTTATACAGCCAAAAAAATGATTAGACTGTCAGAAACAATAGGATGGTTCCTCAAAATTTGAATAGAATTAGCATATGCTCCAGCTATTCTACTTCTGGTATCCATCCAAAAGAACTGAAAAGGTGGCGGCACCCCAAGTGTCCATTGACAGATGTTGTTTAGTTGCTAAGTTGTGTCCGACTCTTTTGCAACCAGTCTGTAGCCCACCAGTCTCCTCTCTTATTGGGATTTTCCAGGCAAGAACACTGGAGTGTGTTGGCATTTCCTTCTCCATGGGATCTTCCCAACCCAGGGATCAAACCCAAGTCTCCTGCATTGGCAGGTGGATTCTTTGCCGCTGAGCCACCAGGAAAGCCCCTATTGACAGATACATTTATGTAAATATATACATTTATACAAACAAAGCAGACTAGGGTATATGCATACAATGGAACATCACTAAGCCTTAAAATGGAAGGAATGTTGATGTATACTACAACATGAATGAAACTTGAAGACTATTCTAGGTACCCCATGTAAGTTGGAATCATACAATATTTGCCTCTTGGTTATTTCCTTTAAAGGCAAATATTGTATGATTCCGCTTACGTGTGGTACCTAGAATAGTCAAATTCATAAAGGCAGAAAGCAGAATGGTGGTTTCCAGGGGAGGAGAAATGGGGAGCTACCATTCAATGGGCATAGAATTCATTTTGGGAAGATGATAAAAGTTCTGGAAATGAATGGTGATGATGGTTGCACAAGAGTATGAAGTATTTATATTTAGTGTTACAGGACTGTACACTTAAAAATAGTTAAAATGATAAATACTATATTATGTCTTTAATTACAATTTTTATAATATTTTAATGGTTAGAAAAAGATTAGAAATACAGGAAAGGGTAAATGCATATGTTAGACTATTAAATAAGGAATGTGAATCAAATTGAAAATGTATTTTAGTTTTAAGAATATATATGCAAAGATTGAAAAAAGATACAAAAATAGTTATATTAGGGTGCTGAGTTTGCAAAGGTTTTTTCAGAAATATTTTTGCCCCATTTCAGTAATTCAGTAATTTGTATCTTTTGGGCTTCCTTGGTGGCTCAGATGGTAAAGAATCTCTGCAATGCTGTAGAGCATTGTAGATCCCTGGATCGAACCGGGTTGGGACGATCCTTTGGAGAAGGAAATGGAAATCTCATGGACAGAGGAACCTGGTGGGCTACAGTCCATGAGGTCGCAAAGAGCCAGAAATGACTGAGCAGACTAACACACACAGATACATTTAATTTTATTTTATTATTTTTGGCCAAGCCATGCAGCTTGTGGAATCTTATTCCCGAGCAGGGACTGAACCCAGACCCAAAACAGTGAAAGCAGGAAGCCCTAACCACTGGACCACAGGGAATTCCCAATCTTATTATTTTGAATGGACCCAAAATAACTCACCAAACTTGATACTGAAACCAAGTATATTTCCTGAAAGAATCATAAGATGTTAAAGGTACATAGTAAATATTTTACTTCTACCAGTTTCATTTTTAGAAATTTTGAGTTTGGCAGGTGTGTTTTATTGTCCGTTAAAGAAGTGGTTCTTCAAACAGCTAAAGGTAAAACATCACACATTGTCAGTAATAGTGGTCAAAGATTAAAAAAAAAAAAAAAACTCCAGATTTTCAGGCTTTGAAATTTGAATATTGATTTAAGCTTAACATTTTCTCCTCAATGAGTAAACCAACAGATCCGTGTCTTTTCCTCGTTCATGATGAATCTTTTCTTACTTGTTACACACACTCCTGACCCAATATATTTGCCCAACCCACATACACAGCCTTTAGTGTTTCCCCAGACTTTCCAAATGGACACTACTTCAAGTTGATGATGAGAAGGAGCTGTTCTGCGTGCCTTAAAGGTTTATGCAGCTATTGTGAAATGACAGGAATTTTCTGACTATAGGAATTTTCATTCATTTCAGATCATTGAAAAGCAGACCAAATTATCTTGTTGCAGTAGAATTGAGAGAAGACTTGGGGTGTGATTAAAGAGGTTATATCACCCAGAAGGCATTTCCTTACTTTCCTAGACTCGGTTTAACTTCCTGGTACAAATAGCTGTTATAAATTGAGGGCAAGTGGCATCAAGGTGGCTGTCCAAATAATGCTTCACATGGTGACAATATCTTGTGACCATTGTATTCCTCATCTGTTGATGGATTAGTAACCCAATTTAATTCATCCAGATTAGATCAGAGCCTCATGGACAAACCAACAACAACCAAACATAAGACAATGATGTATGCCCCCCAGAATGCAAGTGTATTAATTTGCTGTTTCATTTATCTCATTCAAGTGACTAGAATTCTCACATCAGCTATACAGGGCAAAGTCTTCTACACCAAGGTACCTGGGAAACTAATAATCTGACAGTTGCTTTGAATTATTGAGTTGTAAAAAATAAAATTTTAGTGACTAGAACTTTTATATCCTTCCCCCTGGATTATACCCTGGCTTCATTTTTCCTTTTCCCTGTACTATATTGAATAAATACTGCAAACATCTCTCTGATGTTTTTGAGATGTTTGATGATACCTCTTTTGTTTTTGTGCTGGTATCTTTTGGCTAAATTCAAAGCCTATAATAAGACAAGCAAAACCATGGCTTTGTGAAGATTTGACTTTATTCCTTATGTATTAATTTGTATAGATTTTAATCTAAATCCAAAAGTTTCAAGGCACTTTAAAAAAAAAGTCTTTAGTTTATCTTAGCTGTGCTGGGTCTTCCTTGCTGCATGGGCTTTTCTCTAGCCACAAGCAGTGGGGCTGCTCTCTAGTTGCCGTGTGTGGGCTTATTGTGGCGGCTTCTTTTGCTGCAGGGCATGGGCTCTAGGTGAACAGGCTTCAGTAGTTGCAGCATGTGTGTTCAGTAGTTGAGGTTCCCAGGCTCTAGAGCACAGACTCAATAGTTGTAGCACATGGACTTAGTTGTTCAGCAAGCATGTAGGATCTTCAAGGATCAAAGGTTGAACCCATGTTTCCTGCATTGGCAGGCAGAGCCACAGGGGAAGCCCTTCATATCAGTTTTCAAAAATCAATTTTGGGTGGTGTTATACACTGTATTGTGTCTCCCCAAAATCCATATGTGAAGACCTAACCCCCAGTACTTCAGAGTGTGGCTGTATGTGGAAATAGGGTCTCTCCTGCACCCCAGCTTGAGACATGATTGACAAATTAAAATTATATATATTTAAAGTTTCAAGGTGATGTTTAGATGTACATTGTGAAATGCATACCACCATCAAGCTAATTAACATATCCATCACTTCCCATAGTAACCACTTTTTTCGTGAAATGGAAATACCTGAGATTTACTCTCTTAGCAAATTTCAAGTAGACATTACGCTATTATTATCTACAGTCATCATGCTGTCTCCAGAACCTATTCATTTTTGTAACTAAAAGTTTGTATCCAAAAAATAAAAAATAAAAGTTTGTATCCTTTGATCAACATCTCCCCTCTCCCCCAACCCCCAGCTTTTGGTAATAACCATTCTGCTCTCTTTTACTATGAGTTTAATTTAAAAAAAAAAAAAATTCCACACATAAGTAAGATTCGTAATATTTGTTTCTACGTCTAGGTTATTTCACTTCATAGTGTCCCCCAAGTTCATCCATGTTGTTGCAAATAGCAGGATTTCCTTCTTTTTATTTTTTACTATTCTTTGCATGTGTATATATATATATAAATATATATATATATAAATTGTGAAATAGTTGATGTACAATATTATATGTTTCAGACATAAAACATAGTGACCCATTGGTTGTTCAATAGGATGTTGTTTAATCTCCACATACTTATGAATTTTCCAGTTTTTTTTATATAATTAATTTCTAGTTTCACACCATCGTAGTTAGAAAACAAACTTGAGCACAGTAATGGTAGAACTCTGCCAATCCCTAGTGTCAGTAAGCTTTGATTTTGATAACTATACAAAGTTATAGGGAGGAGGAAGAAGCACAGACATTCCTGTATCTGTATCAACAGGAACTGAGTGAAGAGGGAAAAAATTCCCCTGAGAATGTATAACCACAAGTCAAACTTCTTGCATGTTTGTGGTCTAATGCATAATACCTGGATAATGTGAAAAACCTCAAGCAAAGGAGTTGTTTTAAATTGGGATTGTGTTGGCCTACCTCCAGGCAACTGAAAACACAACTGCAATTATTTTTTTCTAGAGGGAAGTGACATCAATGTAACCTTCAAAGAAGTTTAACAAATAAAGGTTTATTGAAGATAAGAGTATAGGGACTTCTCCGATGATCCAGTGGTCCAGAAGATTTTGCCTTCCAATGCGGAGATTGCGGCTTTGATTCCTGGTTGGGAAACTAAGATCCCGCATACCTTGTAACCAAAAAAATAAAGAAAAGAAATAAAACCAAAACATAGAAGCAATATTGTAACAAATTTAATAAAGTCTTTTACAAATGAGATGATAATTAAATGAACAGGAAAACAAAACATCAAGAATGGGAGCCAACAGAAATACAAGACAGTAAAATCAAACCAGCCAAAAGTTTAGATGGTGGAATTGACAGATTTCAGAAGAAACAAAATTTTAACAGGTGCCCAGGAATATTTTGGACTAGGTTATTCAGATCAGCCCCATTACTAAAAACCACAGTGAATGCTGGTTAAAAGAAAGATAAGTAAGAAAAACTTGGAAAGCACTGAGAATAGGACGAGGCTTAAAGAAAGTGAGAACCAGAGAGAACCTTGAAATTGCTTTTGCCTTGGGTGATTTTCTATTCTGGGCAAACTTGAACTTTGGATTTTGACAGCCTTCTGGGGTGGAAGGGGCAGAAATCAACGCCTGGTGGCCCCCAAGTTGAGAAGTCTAAGAGGAGGGTCTCTACACTTAGCTGGACCCACAGAGGGTGATAACTCAGAATTAGGGTGAAACAGAAGTAAATTCATGTCTCTCTCTCCTCCCAGGGACTCTGAGAAATTTTTCCTTGTCTAACAGAGCAAGAAGAGAGGGGAGGGACTTCCCTGGTGGTCCAGTGGTTGAGACTCCACGCTTTCCATTCAGTGAGCACAGGTTCCAACCCTGGTTGGAGAACTAAGATCCTGAATGCCATATCATGCAGCCAAAAAATAAAAAGGGAGAGAAAATAGTGGAAAGCATAACCTAGCCTAGCCTTTACATGGATTTGCTGCTCAAAACACATTACCTTAAGCCCTTAATGTAGTTCGAAGCATTCCCAGGCTAGTAGTGCCCCGAAACAACTAGGAGAAGGAAACACAAGTCCTCTCTGAAAGATTGGTCCTTCCTCAAGGCCAAGGAAATCCTTCAAATGAATTCGTAAGACAAATGAATGTCTTTGTTTCCCATTGCTGTTGTGACAAGTTGCTGCAAACTTGGTCGAGGCTTATAACACAAAGTTATTGTCTTACGGTTCCAGACATCAGGAGTCAACAATGAGTCTCACTGTGCTAAAATCAAGGTGTATACAGGACTAAAATCAAGGTGTCTACATCGAGTGTTATCGACTCGATGGACATGAGTTCGAGCAAGCTCCAGGAGTTGGTGATGGACAGGGAAACCTGGCATGCTGCAGTCCATGGGGTCGCAGAGTCGGACACAACTGAGCGACTGACTGAACAGGGCTATGTTTCTTCTAGCTGGAGACTCTAGGGGCAGCATTTGAAAATTATAGACCAGGAATGAGAATCAGCAGAAAAGACAGATGAAACACACATGCATACACATATATTGCTATATCATGAACCAGTAGGGTTTATTGTAGGAATGGAGGGTTGGTTTAACATCCAAGAATCTCATTAGTGTAATTCACATTTTAGGAGATTAAAAGAGAAAAACTATATGCTTGTTTCAGTGGATGCAAAAAAACAAACAAACAAAAAAAACCTTTGAGGTAGTTGAATGTGCTAAGTCGCTTCAGTCGTATCCGATTCTTTGCAACCCTGTGGACTGTAGCCCACCAGGCTCCTCTGTCCATGGCATTCTCCAGGAAGAATAATGGAGTAGGTTGCCATTTCCTACCCCAGGGGAATCTTCCCAACTCAGGGATTGAACCCATGTCTCTTACATCTCCTGCATTGGCAGGTAGATTCTTTGCTACTAGTGCCACTTGGGAAGGCCCGTGATTCAATAACACAATTAAATAAAAGCAATATTAGATTCCAATGGCTCCTGTAACAAATTACCCTGAACTTCGTGACTTAAAGCAACAATTCTCTCACAGTTCTGAAGGCTGTAAATAAAAAACCTAAGCGTCAGTAGGGTCAGGCTCCACTCAGGTTCTAGAGGAGGGTTGGTTCTTGCCTCTCACAACTTTTGTCACCGATCGTGTGTTTTCACTGATGGTGACGTCATTCTGCCCTCAGCCTGTGTCTTCACATGCCCCTCTCCTCTGTGACTGTCTATAAAATCGCCCTCTCCCTCTTTCTTTTAAGGATACATGTGATTGCTTTTAGGGCCAACCTTGATAATTCAAGATAAATTCCAGTCAAGGTCCTTAATCACATCTTTTGCCATATAAATTAGTTTTCATTCTTGCTGTATCAGATGATATTCACATGGTCCAGCAATTAGGAAGTGAGTATAACTTGGGGGGAGGGGATGTTTTTTCAGCATACCGCAAAACAAACCACAAAGGAGTTCTAAAAGACAACTTCCTTAACTTGTATTTTAATCAGGATCTAAAAACAGTAGCTACAGCTAATTTTAATCATTCCTTTTAAAACCAGAAATAGGAATGGATGACCATTATTACCAGTTCTGTCCTACATTATCCCAGAAGTCCAAACCAACACAGCAAAATAAAGACATAAAAATTCTAAGAACTGAAAAGAAAAACACACAAAAAATATTATTTTAACATAGCTATCTGAATGGGAAACTTTAAAAAAACATCTCCAGATAAGTTACAGAATTAATAATAGTTTAAGTCAATGGCATTTCTATACGCCCATATATGGATTATATTAGCAACTGTTGTCAGTTACAGAAATATATACCATGTAAAATAGCAACCCAAACAGTAGAGGGTGTTATGCTTCCTTCTGTAATGGAATACTGGGACCACACTTGGCTTTTTATGGTAACAACTAAAGGATGTATAAAATATAAGCAGCAATTGTTTTCAGACATCAGGCAATAGAGAAGGATAATAAAAATGTTATCCTGGACTTCCCTGATGGTCCAGTGGCTAAGACTCTGCTCCCAAGGCAGGGGTCCTGGGTTCAATCCTTGGTCAGGGGACTAGATCCTGCATGCTGCAACAGAGATCAAAGATCCCAACTGCTGCATCTAAGACCTGGCACTGCCAAATAAATAAATATATTTTAAAAACCTTTATAAAATAGTTATCCCAATAACACCTCTAGTTTCTTCCTGGTGGCTCTTTCTGAACCACAATGTGGGGAGGAGGAGCCCAAACAGAACATGAGAGTCTTACTGAGTTGAGGAGATGGAGCTCAGATTTTCAAAAGGCGGCTGGAGTTTGGAGGGTAAGATACTCGAGAGGAGAGAGCTATGTGCAGAAAGCGCTCCAGAAATTCATCATAAAGGTCACCCTTAGTTTTGGCTGAATACAAAGCAGCACGTGTCTAGAGAAAATACTACAAGGTCAGGCAAAGCAAAGCCCTTGGGAGCTCATGCTGAATAATTCTCAGAACTAGGAAATACTGAGTTCTCATCAACCAGAGCAGAGAAACCTTACTGAAAAGCTGGGAAGAACTATAGGCACACAAATACACACCCACATGCCCTTTGATGATGGTGTGAATCAAAGCAACACAGGAACCAACTGAAAGAGGTCCCAATGCTAAAGCAGGAACAGTTTACACAAAATAAAATACTTTTGAATTATAATCCAAGAGTGATAACCACACTCAAGAAGTGAAGGCAATATTGTTAAGGTATCAGTTCCTCAAAATGCTTTAAATGTTCAATACACTTTTCCAAAAAAAGCAGGGTCTTTTTTCCCCTAGAAATAGACAGGATGATTCCAAACATTATATGAAGATGAAAAGGATTTAGCATACTATGACAATTTTAAGGAAAATTGGAAAGACTGCTACTACATGATCTAAAACAAAGAGGAAGGATATTTCCCTGAGAGTGGTTAGGCCTTGGGACTTTCACTGCTGTCGCTGGGTTCGATCCCTGCTTGGGGAACTAAGATCCCACAAGTCATCTGGTGTGGCCAAAATAAATTTAAAAAATAATAATGATGATGATTATAAAGCTACAGCTTCAAGACAGATTCTTGAACAGGCATATTCTCATTCACTGTGCTACCAGGGAAGTCCAGTTTATCATTTTCAACAAAGGTATCAAGGTAATCCATCGTCTTGCCAAGAAATAGCAGTGGAAAAAAGGGGGATCCATATGAAAGGAAATGTGCCTCAATATTAAAAATAGATAAAAATTAGGAAGAGATGGAACAGTATGTGGAGGGAGGATGGGACTAGGGAGAACAGGGAAGATCATTTCATGGAAGTCACAACGATGGCTATTTCTGGTTACTTCTCCAGTTTTACCATTTCCTCTGATTCCTCTGTCTATAATTTCAGCTCCTTGAATGAGATATTCTATGGTTTGATTCTGATAATGCCATGCTATTTCATTTTACTGAAATGCTTTCTACACAATTACATTTATTCTTTATTTGGGTAACTCCTATTCATTTCTTCTTTTATTTTTCTTTTGATTAATAGGCAAATACATACAATATTTATGGCTTCCCTGGCGGCTCAGATAGTAAAGAATCTGCGTGCAACCCAGGAGATGAGGGTTCAATCCCTGGGTCGGGAAGATCTCCTGGAGAAGCTACCCACTCCAGTATTCTTGCCTGGAGAATTCCATGAATAGAGGAGCCTAGTGGGCAACAGCCCATGAGGTCGTGACTAACCCTTTCATATTGAAATATTTGTAATATATTAAAGAATTTTTTGAAAGAACATCTGTGTAACCCTCACTGAAAGGGATGTCTAAAATCAATCCTAGCTTTGATATTAGCTAAGAGAACTCATACACTCAGAATATGGTCATTTTCACAGTGTGATTTATTACAGTGTAAGGGGCTCCCCAGGTAATGCTAGTGCCAAACAAAATGAGAGTGGTAAAGAACCCATGTGCAATTGCAAGAGATGCAACAGACGTGGGTTTGATCCCTGGGTCTGGAAGATCCCCTGGAGGAGGTAATGGCAAGCCACTCCAGTACTCTTGCTGGGAAATCCCATGGACAGAGGAGCCTGGTAGGCTACAGTCCATTGGGTCGCAAAGGATTGGACAAGACTGAATGATTGAGCAAGGATACAAAACAAAATCAGCAAAGGGAAAAGGCACAAGGAATCCAGTTGTAAGCTTCTAAGAGCCCACTCCCAGGGGAGTCTTATAGATGTGACTAACTCTTCCAACAGTGAGTTGTAACAACACACATAAAATGTTGCCTATCAGGGAAGCTCCTTAGAGACTCAGCGCCAAGAGTTTTCCCTGGGAACTGGACATGCCGGCTCCCTCTGCCTGGCATGTATTGAATACCAAAATTCAAGACTTCTGGATGGAAAGCAAGTGTCTGGGATAAACCATATTGTCTAGGCACAGTGAGCCACTCTCATTAGGCAATGGTGGAAACCCCTCCCCTCAAAATGAAATCTAAGCCTCCCAGACACCAGCCAAGGTCAAACTTGCAGGCAGGTCTTTCTAAGGATAGCATCTCAGGCCTGCTATTTATTCTGGTATGCACTTTCTGTTAATGCCCATTCCAAATCCTGAAACCTCCATCCCAAACACTCACCATCCATCCATCGAGTAACCACTCAGTTAATGAGTATTTACTGTGTCCTTCCTATTTTCCCCCTACAGATTTATTACATATGTATGTGTGCCTATGGACTTCTCTGGTGGCTCAGATGATAAAGAATCTGCCTGCAATACTGGAGACCTGGGTTTGATCCCTGGGTGAGGAAGATCCCCTAGGGAAGTGAATGGCAACCCACTTCAATATTCTTGCCTGGAGAATCACATGGACAGAAGAGCCTGGCAGGCTGCTAGTCCATGGGATAGCAAAGAGTTGGGCACGACTTGGCTTCTGAATAACATAATACTATTCTAATATTTTAGGCTTTTATATATCATTATATGGCATGTTGGTTCCACCTTATTGCTCTTCTGTTTAAAAGATTTACTGTCTTATTTCTTGATTCTTTTTATATATGAAATTGGAAATCATGTGCCTACCCTCATACATATCCACGGATGTTTTTATTGGGATCCTATTAAATTTACAAATAGATTAGAAAGGACTGGCATCCTTTTTAAATTTAATCTTCTGTATAGAAATAGATAATAAAATAAGATAGGTATATATTTTTTTATGATAAGTGCTAAATAAGTCAGAGAAGGAGACCAGAAGGTGGGGGTGGAGGCTGCTTTCTAAATAGGAGAGACTTATTGATATTTTTCTAATTAATGAATTAATTTGGCCGTGCTGGGTCTTAGTTACCGCACACGGGACCTTCAATCTTCATTGCGGCATGCGGGATCTTTAGTTGCAGTATGTGAACTCTTTATTGCAGTGTGTGGGGTCTAGTTCCCTAACTAGGGGTCAGAACCAGGCCCCCTACATTGGGAACTTGGAATCTTAGCCACTGGACCACCAGGCAAGTCCCCTGATGATATTTTAGTATAGACTCTAATGAAGTGAGGAAGGGAGTTCATGTTCCAGATAGAGGGAGTGGCAAGTTCAAAGGCCCTCAGGGATTGGTCTTTAGCCAGAAGCTCAAACAGCTCAGCCATAGACACAGGAGACTAGGCAGAGTGTCCTGCCAAGATGTGGTTTGATGGGTAGATGCAGTGGTAGGCTGGGGTAGACAGTCTCCTGTTTTCTTAGTGAAATAGGAAGCTGCGCAGAGTGAGAATCTGGAAGGCAGTGTTAAGAGAAGGGAAGGACGTCGCTGGTGGTCCAGTGGTTAAGAATCTGCCTTGCAATGCAGGGGACACAGGTTTGATCCCTGGTCCAGGAAGATCCCACATGGTGAGGAGCAACTAATATCGTGCACCACAACTCCTGAAGCCCTCAGCTCTGGGGTCTGTGCTCCACAACAAGAGAAACCACTACAAAGAGAAGCCCCTGCTCGCTGCAACTAGAGAAAAGTCCACATGTAGCAACGGAGACCCAGCACAACCAAAAATAAATAAATGAATACAAAGAGGAGAAGGGGACCGTGGTATTTCTAGCAGGTGGCAGGAAGGGCCCATTCAACACTAGTGAATGTGTATTCACAGTGAGAATTATGCTCGGTTCTCAGCCACATTCAAACACGTGGGTAGAGGCTCAGAGGAGGCAAGAGGTGGACTTATTCAGGGTTGTGGTTTAACCAAGAAGGAATCACAAGGCAACAGAAGGGCAAGAAAACGGAGGATGAAGTGTTTGGGAATACGGTAATAACAGTAACCATGCAATTTCCGCCGGATAAGGAGAGAAGTAAGGACAGAAGGAGGCCTGGCGTGCTGCGATTCATGGGGTCGCAAAGAGTAGAACATGACTGAGCGACCGAACTGAATTGAACTGAAGGACAGAAGGAGGCAAGGGACCGTGACCTTTCTTGAGTCTTAAACTAGCCCATCAGAATTATTTTGTAAAATGTACTGTAAAACTAGCTTTTTAGAGATCATCCTTCTAACTATAAACCTGTGAAGAGGTCATTAATTACTTGAATGAATTAACATAATTATTAGTACTCTTACAAACCTGAACATTTTTCTATCCCTAGAAGTTATCATATAACCAAGAATATAACAATGGTTAAAGATTCTCTTATTAAACTTCAACATCAATCATAAAAGGAACTTGACCTTTGTAATACTCAAATAATTCTTGATAATTTATGATGTTAAATACAGGCCTGGAGCAAGTAATTAAAATTGACAGAAGGTGGGGATTTCCCTAGCAGTCCAGTGGTTAAGACTCCATGCTTCCAATATGAGGGGCATGGCTTTGAGCTCTGCTTGGGGAACTAGGATCCCACATGATGCAGGGCACAACCAAGGAAAAATGAAATAAGAAAAATTTTTTAACTTACATAAAGTGGGGAAATTTTGGATAACAGTTAAGATAACTGCTCCATTGGAAGCCCAAGCCTTTTTGATTTTTGATACACCAGAATAGCAAATCTGATTAATTACCATTTTATATTCTTTCTTCCCTTGCAAGGGATCTGAGAAATCTTAGGCCCCGCTAAAAACAAGGCCATATTTTGTAAAGTACTGATTCATTGTCCAGATATAGTTAAGCTGACTTTTTTTCATTTCTAACTCAATAAAGCATCAAACCTGTATTTCCTTTCCTCCTCCACCTCCTCCTCCTGTATTTCCTTCCATTCTTCATAAAATCTCAGAGTTGAAAAGAAATAAACATACACCAGTGCTTGGCTCCTATGTGGATTTTTGACAAGGAATCATACAGTTTATTCTTTGGTCGTGCCAGTGATAGGGAAGTCCAATTCATTGTCCAGTGGATTTCAGCTCTGTTTGCTATAAAGTTCTATCTCAAACTGAGCCCAAATATGCTGCCATAAAAACTTTTACCCCCTTGTCTCAGGCTTGTATCCAAAGTCACACTACATAGATTTGACTCCTCTCCCACAGTATAATCTTTCAAAGAATGTTTTAAAAAAACTGCCACACTTTTTACTCGACATAAACAGCTATACTTTTCCTCACTTCTTCGAGTCATTCTTCATATGATGGTCTCACCAATCAAACCCTTGTTCTCAGATCAGCTCCAGAGAGTGGTTTTCCTCCTCAACAGTGGCTCCCAACACAGTACAACAAATAAGGATGGCCCGCCTCAGAGAAGACCAGACCTATGAAGGTCTCTGTTATACTTCCATTCGGACTGAAAATCCCATTTGCTATTTATAGCATCTGTATCACATTGCATTTGTTGCTCTTAAACTGTACTCCTGTGCGGTTGGTTTCCTGGGCCAAGTTCCAGCCATTACATTTGTCTGTATTAAACTTTGTTCTCCTAGATTAAGCCCATCATTTCAACCTACTGCCTTTTCGACTGTCATTCTGTCAAATGTATTAGCCTTCTACATTTACCTCTTCTAAAGATCTAATCAGTGCATTCTCAATGTCATTATATCAATAATGATATTAAAAAGTCTGATTACTAAGCAGTCTGCTCTTTAGCTTAAATGCCCTCTCTCAGTCCTTGTTTCAGCCTTTTCTGATTCCTTCACTGAATACAGATCCACCCACGTCCCATCATCTCGTCTACAAAAGCATCGTGCGATGCTTGACATTTCTTCTAAGTGCTGTAGCACTCTTTTCAGAAATCATCTTTAAGTACAACTCCATGGTGGGTACCATGGCGTTAAGCCTACAGCTAAAGACCTCCCTTTTCTGACTGCAATACTGCATAGCACCACAAAGTTCTTTGAAGACCTCTGCCTCAAGATAATGGACTGAGCACAAGCAATTGCCTCGTGTTCCTTCAGAGACTCCACTGATATTTTGCTATGAAATTGTAAAAAGTCATATAAACACTATAAGAGGGAAGATGGTGAGGGGATTTATCAGCAGATAAGAAATTTCAAATACATCTGGAAGGCCAAAGGAGACGGAAGCGTCTTAATGTGATGGGTGAGCTGAAGCTCAAACTCCAGTTCAGTTTGGGATGTGAGCTAAGTCGCTTCAGTTGTTTCAGTCGATTCCGACCCTGCAACTCTATGGACTGTAGCCCTCCAAGCTCCTCTGTCCATGGGATTCTCCAGGCAAGAATACTGGAGTGAGTTGCCATGCCCTCCTCCAGGGGATCTTCCCAGTCCAGGGATCGAACCTACAGCTCCTGCATTGTAGGGTGATTCTTTACCACTGAGCCACCGAGAAAGCCCCTCAGTAGGGTAGCTGTGTAGTTAGGAGGCCAGCCAGAATCTGTGAGTTACGGAGTAGGAAAGCAGAGTGGGGCTGAAAATATGGAAGAGCTGTGCTAACCTACTCCCAGCTTTCCTGCCTCACCCGCCAGAGGCTGCATCACAAAAGGAGGAAAAAAAAAATCCTGATTCCTAAGGAAATTAAAGGCTATGTTTTCCACTGTGAGTACTGGGTTTGACTCCCTAAAGAAGAAGTACAGCGGTCACACTAAATGACTCTCTAACACATAACAGCTTCCCCTTTGGGGAAAGAGGCTTAACCAGAGGGAGGCAGTGGAAGGAGAAAGTCACACCATGAGATGAAATAATCCATCACCTCTTTGATCTTTAAATACAAGGGAACTAGAGCTTCCCTAGTGGCTCACTGGTCAAGAATCTACCTGGCAATGCAGAAGACGCAGGTTCGATCCCTGGGTCAGGAAGATAGTCTGGAGGAGGAAATGGCAACCCCCTCCAGTATTCTTGCCTAGGAAATCCCATGGACAGAAGTGCCTGGCGGGCTACCGTCCATGAGGTCGCAAAGAGCTGGACACGACTTAGCGACGTTGTAAACAACAACAACAACAATAAAGGAACTAACAAGGATCAACAGAATTTATCAGGAAAAAAAAAACACATGAATGAGCTAGATCAAGATACACAAGCAAAAATTAATCCCAGAGGAAACAGATAATTCAAGAAGCAAAAAAGGGTTGAAATAAAATAGTCTCAGAAAATATTATATAGATAAAACAAAATAGAAGGCTTTGAAAAAGAAACAGAATAAGAAAGGGCTACTATAATAATAGAAATGTGACAATAAAAATATTTCGATAGAACTAGAAGATAAAGTTGAAAATTATCCCAGGTACCTCTCAAGGATTAACGTGCTTAAGAATCACCTGGGGATCTTATTAGTAAGGAGTCTAATTCGGTAGTTTTGAGGTGAGACCTGAAACTCTACATTTCTAACAAGCTCCCAGGTGAGGCCGACGCTGCTGGGCCATGAACACACATTGAGTAGAAAGGCCATAGATACAGAAGTTTTTAAAAAAGAGAGAGTCCAAAATTATGAAACAAGAAAAAGGAGGGAGGAACTTCCCTGGTGGTCTGATGGTTAAGAATCCACTTTGCAAGGGACACAGGTTTGATCCCTGATCAAGCAACTACGATCCTACATGCTGTGGAGCAACTGAGCCCGCGAACCGCAGCTACTGAAGTCTGTGCGCTTTGGGGCCCGAGCGCCGCAACTGGAGAGCCGGTGAGCTGCAGCGAAAGATGCTGTGTGTGCAGCTAAGACCTAATGCAGCCAAATGAATAAACAACACAATTTTTTAAAAAAGGAGGACAGAAAGACAATCTAGGAGAGCCAACATACGCAACTAATTAAAGTGGCAGGAAGAGAAAATGGGTAAAATGTGTCAAAGAAATAATAGAAGAAACCTTCTAGAATTGAAAAGGGATTCAAGTCCTCAGCTTAAAAGGGCTCATTACTGAGTAGGATGAATTTTAAAAAGGCTCACTTCTAGATACATTCACACACAATTTCAGAATGCTAGAAAATAAGTAAATATAAAGATCCTGAAAGCTTCCAGAGAGCAAAAAGTAGGACAACTACAAAGGAGTTTGGAAGAGACATATATAAAATTTCTATTAGATGGATTGGATGCTAGCAGGCAATGCCTTCGAAATTCTGAGTGTAAACACTGAGGACGTGAATTTTTAGATCCAGTTACTCCTGGTCATTCAAGTTAGGGTAGAACAGAGACCTAAGTAAGGTGTAACAGACTTGAAGTTTGGCTGATACATTTCCATTCCCACCTGCCTTTCCAGTGTGTGTGTGTGTGTGTGTGTGTGTGTGTGTGTGTGTGTGTGTGTGTGTGTGCACGCGCATGCATGCATGCATGCTAAGTCGTGTCTGACTCTGCTACCCCATGGTCCGTAGCCCAGCAGCCTCCTCTCTCCATGGAATTTTCCAGAATAGTGGAGTGGGTTGTCATTTCCTACTACTGGAGATCTTCTGGACCCAGGGATCAAACCTGCATCTCTTGCATCTCTTGCACTGGCAGGTGGCTTTCTCACCACTGCGCCAAATAGGCGCTGGTGTATCCCAGTGCCTGCTCATAGGCTTTGTACAGCTAGGGAGTGGCCATCAGACACCTGTCTGGTCAGTGAGGTGTAGGCAAAGATCTGCTGAAGATACTTCTGGGGAACTTGGTCCAAGTTTCCTGTATGCTCCAAAAGAAGTTTTGTTTACTGGTTGGTTATATAACTGTTTATGTGAAGTTATTAACCATGCTAAAGGATCTGTGTCTTCTCTTACTTTTACTATGCTTTGTCACTAAATTTCTGAGAAGATTAAAATCTCAGCTACATTTATCAATTTATCAATCTTCCCCTGTAATGTTACCAGTTATTGCTACATATCTCTTAAGACATTAAGAATTGATCCTTGGTCATACCATTAGTCTTAACTGTTCCCTTTGCCTTTAGAGCTGAGTGAGTTTGCCATTATTTCTCGAACTGGGAGGTTGGCCTATACCTTGAGAGACTCTTCATGGCTTAAGATAGAACATTTTATAAATATTCCCAATATACTTAAAATTTACTGATGTAGGGTACTTGCTCTTTTAAATATATCTATAATACTTTTTTAGGTCTCTGACTATTCAGTTCAGTTCAGTTCAGTTGCTCAGTCATGTCCGACTCTTTGTGACCCCATGGACTGCTGCACGCCAGGCTTCCCTGTCCATCACCAACTCCAGAGCTTACTCAGACTCATGTCCATCGAGTCGGTGATGCCATCCAACCACCTCATCCTCTGTCGTCCCCTACTCCTCCCGCCTTCTCTGACCATTATTGACCATTATTTTTTTCAAAAGCAGTCCTTAATCAATACGTCTATAATGGCCAACATCAATCATGAAACAAAAATCTTTTGAATCCCTTTCATTTTTGGCAAACAATTTCAGTATAAGCTGTTCAGTTTTCTCCCCCTCCCTCTTTCCTTCTTTTGTTCTTGTTTTAATATAATCCTAAATTAATTCAGACACATTTAATAATAAAATAATCAAAGTAATAAAATTAAAAGTTACTTTTAATATTAGCTAATCATTTTGAGAGCAATCTTTAATATGTGTTTCATTTTATAGTGAATTTAAGGTTTCTATTTTTGCATATTTTAGCTTGTTTCAGTTCTTACCACTCATTATTGCGCCCTGAAGCCTGCTTTGTCTGGGCATGAAGCAAAAAGCAACTTTGAATCTTGCTAAAATATGAGAGAAGATATGACTACAGGCTAAGATCAAAGGGATTAGGCATAGCTTTGGGTGTTTCATATATATTCCACGTTGACCCCAATTAATGAAGAACAAAGTTAAGAGCTTCTCCCCACCAACACTTGGGTATTTTTATACCCGTACCACTGAAGATGGGAGTTCACAGCACAGGACTAATTTTATTTGTGATTTCTAGCAAAAGACTCCAAGTGACTTCAACTGGAGTTGAAGGCTATAAGTATAGGCTATAATTTCTGATTCAACATAGCTGAGAATCTTGTGGCAAGAAAATTTCCTGAATCCAAACTTAGGGTCCTTGTCGTGATTTTTCACTGTCCTAGCACTGAAAAACCATTGATATGTCCCTTCTCCATTTAATTTTTAAAAAATCCTAAACTGTAAAATAGACATTGGAAAACCCAAATCAATTCTGGCATTTCTCATGCTGACTTCAGTGGTTTAACAACATAAAGATTTCAAAAACAATTCTATGTATTGGGGTCCTGTTTTCAGAGCACCTTAAACACGTGCATCGTTGGCCTACATGGTCAAGGAACAGTGGTCACAGTTCTCCCCAAAATCCCACTAGGCCACAGTGGCAAAAATCTAATGCCTATAAGGGGCAGGAGGTAAAACAAAATGACTGAGGCACTGTGGGTGAGCTAATGAAGAAGGCTGGGTTTGTGGTGATTAAAAAAAAAAAATCCCCCTTGTAAGACGGATAGAGTTTTTCCACCTCTGGGCAGTTGTGGCCAAAAACTGTTTGCAAATATTGCCAGATCTTCTGATTTTGTAAGAGAAGCCCCAAATACAAATTTTACATGAATACTTCCTGTGTTAGTTTTTGTAACTATTGATACTTAGAAACATTTCAGTATCTACAAATTTTATTTATTTACAATATATATGCTTCGAAGGCCAACAGAAGACATCAATGAATTAAATCCAAGCCAGTGGGTACCAATTTGTGACCTCCATTGCGTATATATACATGATTTCAATACCTTCTGACATACAAGTGTTAATAGACCATCTTTGTTTTCTTTCTGACTTTAGTCTGTATGACAAATTCTAGGTCCATCTGTACAGATGACCCAATTTTGTTCCTTTTTATGGTTGAGAAATATTCCATTGCACATACGTACCACATCTTGGGCCTCTCAGGTGGCTCAGTGGTAGAGAATCTGCCTGCCAACGCAGGAGATGCAGGAGACGCAGGTTCGATCCCTGGGTCAGGAAGATCCTTTGGAGGAAGAAATGGCAACCCACTCCAGTATTCTTGCCCTGGATAATCCCCTGGATAGGGGAGCCTGGGGGCTATAGTTCATGGGGTTGCAAAGAGTCGGACACAGCTGAATGAGCACGCACACACTCCACATATTAGTGCATGTATCTGGAAATCTAGAAAAATGGTGCAGATGAACCTAGTTCCAGGGCATGAATAGATATGTGGGCATAAAGTGTGGGCCTGTGGACACAGAGAAGGAAGGATAGGGTGGGATAAATTGGGAGATTAGGTTTGACATAAATAAACTACCGCGTGTCAAAGTGATAGCTATTGGGAACCTGCTCAATAGCACAGGGAGCTCAGACCTGTGCCCCGTGATGACCTAGGTGGGTGGGGTGGAGGGGCGAGGTGAGGGGGAGGTCCAAGAGGGAGGGGGTGTAGGTACACACAGAGGCGATTCATTTCACTGTACAGAAGAAACTAATACAACATCTGAAGCAATTATACTCCAATGAACATAAATACCTTCTGAGTCAGACCAGGTAAGATAATTCAGATTACATTTCCCATCATTCAAGGGGGTAGAGATGGGGTTTTCAGGATGAGATTTAAGTTGCTTGAAATAAAATGGAGAAATTTGCTGTTTCTTACAGGTGTGTGTGTAAGTGTGATGTAAGTGTGTGTAAGTGTAATGGCATGTGTGATATAGTAACTCATTACACAAATAATACTTTGGTATCTGATGGTGCCTCTTCTTACTGAGTTCAAAAGTTCTTCGTGAGATACTTGATGTTTACTAAGCTCCATCCCAGAGACCAAGTCTCCAATCAGAATGTGATTTACCAGGCTTGCAAACTTAAATCCTTTTCAGTAGTCATGACTATAAATACTGATCAACTCCTCTTTGCTCTGATAAGTGCATTAGCATTAAACCAGTTTTCTTACCTAGTCTCTGTATTTCAAGATCTGGCTACCCATCAATAAGAATTTAATTTTTTTTTTCCTCAGAGTCTTTGAAATGTATTTTGGATGGCACAAAATTGTTTTTCATCTCACTTCCAGGGTAGTTTTCTAACAACCACATAAAATATTTAAATTGCAAATGCAGCCACTCCAAATAGCTAGGCAAATTAGCATAAATACAGAAGTGAAAGCCGTTAGGATGGTCCTAAATTAAGTCAGGCGACAAGAAGAAATTTTAGTGAACAAAAAAAGATGAAATGTAGAGAATTCACAGAACTGGTGCCGTAGTTCTGGCCATTAGGCCCTACAGCTGTGCATTCTTCCCACTAAGCCCAGGGCATTTCACATAATTTGGTTGTTCAGTGTATACTTGCTACGGGGATGAATGGCTAGGTCTCCTGGCTTTCATCAGGCACCTATCCTAAATGCTCCTGTTGCATTAATATCCCTAAAAAGCTGATTTCCTCACGTCACTCCTCTGCTCAAATACCCTTGCATTATCTATTGACTCAAAGTAAACATTTTCTGGGCCTGAATAAAATCCTGTTTTAATTATCGCTACTTCTAAAATAAATGAGTCCTCTTGCTCCAGCCAACCACGTTATTTAGCACACTTCTTAAAATACACACGGGCGGGTACACATACACAACCTGTCCCACCTCTCAAACCTAATTAAAGCGTCTCCATCCTGTTAGCTTCTGTGGAGTGCTTATTTTCTTCATGAAATACTCCTTGGGCATAACAGCTAGCTTTGCTTTTGCTTTTATCTTAATAATCATCAATATCCGGCTCATCTAAATGCAGACGCCTTGACTCTTCCCCAGACCTAATCAATAAGCTTTTCAGAGGAGGAGTCTGGAAATTTCCTCCTGGAGATATTTTTAATAGGAAAGTTTAGGAAACTGACATAGCACGCTTTCATTGTCATGGAATCATTGATAGCCTTTTACTGTTACCTGTCTGCCTCCTCGGTACTTCTCCTCAGTAAGATGTATGTGTGCGTGTAGTTCCTTGGCTGTGTCTCACTCTTTGAGACCCCATGGGCTGCAGCCCGCCAGGCTCCTCTGTCCAGGGGGATTCTCCAGGCAAGAATACTGGAGTGGGTTGCCATGTCCTCCTCCAGGGGATCTTCCCAATCCAGGGATGGAACCCAGGTCTCCCACATTGCAGGCCAATTCTTTACCGTCTGAGCCACCAGGGAAGCCCGCTCTTAATGCATAGGGATTATATTTATGTTCATTCTTTTTACTCTTCCATGCTGAACATTATGCTGATAATAGATGATTTACCAGTTCCTGTTATTTGAATGGATCATCCGGTAAAAATTTTGCCAAGGCAAATCTTTTTTTAAAATGTGATTTTCTGGACTGACTTACAATGTAGGAGGAGACTCACGGATTTAGAGAACGAACTTATAGTCGGGAAGGGGGTGGGGGAGGGAAGGGGGGAAGGGATAGTTAGGAAGTTTGGGATGGACAAGTACACGCTGCTACATTTAAATGGATAACCAACAAAGAGCTACTGTACAGCACATGGAACGCTGCTCAATATTACTTGGCAGCCTGGATGGGAGGGGAGTTTGGGGGAGAATGAATACGTGTCTATGGCTGAGTCCCTTTGCTATTCACTTGAAACTATCATAACATTGTTTGTTAATCAGTTGTACCCCAATACAAAACAAAAAAAAATTTTTTAATGTGATTTGCAACACTGGTCCCTAACAGAAGTATTTGTGAAGAACAAACACTTTCTAGCTTAAACCGTTCCTTTTTATTTAGATAAGAAAAGAATCAAAATATATACAGATTCAATGTTAAAAGTGAAAAAGGGCATATGGGCTTGTTTAGGAGTAAACTGTGGTGAAATGCTTACTCATCAGAGATTCTATATTTAAGCACGATGTTAGAACAAATTCAAGAATAAATTTAAAAAAAAATCCTCCATGAGTACTTAAGTAAGCCAGAAATGTGAAATGGAAAAGTGAGGCCTTTGAAACTGGAGTCAAACATCTGAAATTACATGATCAGTTTTGATATTTAAAGAAAAAGTTTAGTGAATGGAACCTTGGTTTAATACTAAAGCATCTTCTTCAGTTTGCGTTGTATCAAGTACTTCATTTTATTTTGAAAGTCTTTACTATTGGGTGTCTTTTTGTGAATTTGTTGATCTTCATAATTCATATGTTCCCTGTATAAAATGAGAAAATAGAAGTTACCTCTGATTTCGTAAGATGTGAAAGGTATGTATAACTCCTATTCACTGGCTTGAAATAGAATTAAGTGTTCTGTTCAGCTACTCTATATGCCTTTGATCTGATGAAAATGACACAGTCAATAGCTGTTTACAAAGTTTTATAGGCACATATTCTTGACTGTCTGATAAAGGATGGCTGTATAAGAAGTTAGTTTTAGCTTCAATGAATTTCTTAAGAGGAGAAAACTGCATTTCTAGGGGAGAAGAAAACCTGACCAAAATGATTTGCTATTTTTTAAAAAACTTTATTTATTTATATCAACTGGAGGATAATTGTTTTACAATATTGTGATAGCCTTTGCCATATGTCAACATGAATCGGCCACATGCATACATGTGACCCCTCCAACCTGAACCCACCCCCACCTCCCTCCCCACCCCATCCTTCCAGATTGTAACGCAGCATCAGCTTTGGGTTCCCTGACTCATACATCAAACTCCCACTGGCTATCTGTTTTACATATGGGGATGGCTATGTTTCATTGCTGATCCCTTAAGTCATCCCACCCTCTCCTTCTCCCACTGTGTCGAAAAGTCTGTTCCTTATGTCTCTATCTTTTGTGCTGCCCTGCACATAGAGTCATCAGTACTACCCTTTTAGATTCTATACTTATGTGTTAATATACGATATTTGTCTTTCTCTTTCTGATTTACTTCACTCTGTATGATAGATTCTAGGTTCATCCACCTCATTAGAATCGACTCAAATACGTTCCTTTTTATAGCTGAGTAATATTCCATTGTGTGTATGTACCACAACTTCTTTATCCATTCATCTGCTGATGGACATCTAGGTTGCTTCCATGTCCTAGCTATCATGAAGAGTGCTGCAGTGAACATCGGGGTACGCGTGTCTTTTACAATTCTGGTTTCCTCAGGATATATGCCCAGGAGTGGGATTGCTGGGCCATATGGTAGTTTTATCCCTAGCTTTTAAAGGAATCTGCATACTGTTCTCTAGAGTGGTTGCATCAGTTTGCATTCCCACCAAGAGTGTAAGATGGAGCCCTTTTCTCCGCACTTGATGTTTGTAGATTTTTTGATGGTGGCCATTTTACTGGTGTGAGATGATACCTCATTGTAGTTTTTTTTTTTTTTTTTGCATTTCTCTAATAATGAGTGATTTTAAGCATCTTTTCATGTGTTTATTATTCTTCTTCACAGAAATGTCTGTTTAGGTCTTCTGTCCACTTTTTGATTGGGTTGTTTGTTTTTCTGGTATTGAGCTACATGAGCTGCTTATATATTTTGGAGATTAATTCTTTGCCAGTTGTTTCATTTGCTATTATTTTCTCCCATTCTGAAGACTGTCTTTTCACCTTGCTTATGGTTTCCTTTGTTGTGTAAAAGCTTTTAAGTTTAATTAGATCCCATTTGTTTATTTTTGTTTTTATTTCCATTACTCCAGTAGGTGGACTGTAGAGGATCTTGCTGTGATTTATGTCAGAGAGTGTTCTGCTTATGTTTTCCTCTAAGAGTTTAATAGTTTCTGGTCTTATGTTTAGGTCTTTAATCCATTTTGAGTTTATTTTTGTGTATGGTGCTAGGAAGTTTCGAATTTCATTTTTTTACACATAGTTGATCAGTTTCCCCAGCACCACTTGTTGAAGAGACTGTTTTTTCTCCATTGTATATTTTTGTCTCCTTTGTCAAAGATAAGGTGTCCATAGGTGAGTGGATGTATCTTCAGATTTTCTATCTTGTTCCATTGGTCTGTATTTCTGTTTTTGTGCCAGATGATTTGCTATCAATAAAGGAAACTTAAGAGATAACCTAAGGAGATTTTAAAGAAGCTGAAATATCAGTTTGGCTTAGGAGGAAATGCCAGGGTTTCTGTACTATTTTCAAAGTATTTTTATACACTTGATAACAATCTACTTTGTAAACACTTTTGTGACAGCAATGGTCCATATCACACTAATTTGCATTTGCTATATGTAGTGCCAAATAGAATTCTTCTCTTGCTACACTTCATGCTCCAGAAGTATCAAACCACTTGTAAGTCTGCAAGTGTAACATGCTCACCCAACACTTGGTGTTTCTCCAGTGCTGTTTGGTATGTCCGTCCCAGCTTACACACTGCAGATTCCTGCTCTTCTAAGTCGAGGTTGAAATATTATTGCCTCTACAATTATTTCCTTGTGTGTGTATGAGTGTGTTCAGTCACTTAGTCGTGTCCAACTCTTCACAGCCATGTGCACTCTAGCCCGCCAGGCTTCTCTGTCCATGGAATTTTCCAGGTAAGAATACTGGAGTGGGTTGCCATTTCCTTCTCTAAGGGGATCTTTCTGGCCCAGGGATTGAACCCGTGTTTCCTGCGGCTCCAGCTTTGGCAGGCGGATTCTTTCCCACTGAGCCAGCTGGGGAGCCCACAAATTCCTTATCTCAAGACAAACTTCAGGGCTTCCTCTTCCATGGTGTCAGGGCGCCTCTCGAGGTAAATGTGTCTATTTTAATCTCTCCATTTTACCATAATACTGTAAAACAATTATAGGTCTAGAATGTGAGGGGGGAATTTGTTTGTTTGTTTTTTGGTTTTTATTGGTCTTGTTCTTTTTGGTATCCAGAGCAGTTAGTTGCACTTGTCCAACAGTAAGAAGTCATCAGTAAATAGATTGTGAATGAATGGAAATTAGAAATCAACGGTGATCCCTAAGTGTCCTTGTAACCGAGAACCTCTATAATATTTTCCATATTAAAAAAAAGAAACTTCCAAAATCATATAAAAATATTTTTCCTAGGTGTGGTGTCATTATAGGATTGAAAACCAGTGAGGCCAAACCTAAGGAAAGCTGTTTGATGGTTTGCCTGTCTTCCTTCCAGACCTGATTTTCTGAGCGGCTCTCCGGTGTCTTTGTGGATTCCCCTGCTTCAGGCACTATTCTCATTTCCTAGTATTCTTCTCTACATAAAATCACAAAAAGTTTAGGTTCTATTTGTTTGCGCTCATTACATGATGGATTATAAATTAGGAAGTTCCAACATGTTACCTTAATGATGTGTAAATAATGTAGTCTAGTTTGGGATACAAATTTCCTTTTAATATTCCAATTAATTTTGAGATTTCTGGTTTAAGTGGATGAGATGAGCTCATGCCTTTTAACTTTTCTTTCTTACATCCCAATGAAAACTTCTAATAATGAAAAAATGTGTAAAATCATCACAGCAAAGGAGAGGAAAGATGGACAAGGATTCTAACCTATTAGGTAAAATGGAAAACATATGAAACAACAGCTGGTCATGTAGACTAGGTGGCCCATCGCCTAGAAACAATGTATATAGGGTTGCTGTCAAAAGAGGGCCAATTGGCCATGCTGAATGTTGCAGACACTCAAAATTTGCAGACACCATGCACAGAGTGTGTGTGTGTTAGTCATTTAGTTGTGTCTGACTCTCTGTGACCCATGGACTGTAGCCCACGGCGTTCCTCTGTCCATGGGATTCTCCAGGCAAAAATACTGGAGTGGGTTGCCATTCCCTTCTCCTGGGGATTTTCCCAACCCAGGGATCAAACCTGGATCTCCTGCATTGCAGGCAGATTCTTTACCAACGGAGCCATCAGGGAAGCCCCACCATGCAAGGTAGGGGATGCTAAAAGCAGTGAAAATGTGAGGAATAACGGAGGGTCTTCTTCTTCTTTTTTTTTTTTTCCTGGAGACGTTAAATAAAGTGGACACAATCTGGAGGAGAAGATGAAGTGTCTGGGCAGAATCAGGGCACCTTTGGCATTCTGGAACATGGGGCTTCCTCCCTGTCCATCTTAAAGCAACACCTGCCAGTTGACAGACTCAGCCATAGGTTCAGACCATCCCATCAGCTTTTCTGGTTCTCCAGTCTTAATTATGATGACTGAAGATCATGGAAATGAATGAGGAAGAACAAGATAGCAAGCAGGAAAATTCATCTGAGATGAAACAAAAGACACAGGAAACATAAGAGAACATGATTTTATTTTTCTCTAATGACTAATCTCTTTAAAATTCTAGGTTTGTAATACAAGGGAAAGATACCCTGAAAAAGGGACAATCAGATAAGAAGAAAGATTTTCTTAACAAAAATGCTATGGAATACCTGAGGGTGGGGTGGGGGGAAGCTGAAGAGAAATCTCAGGAAGTTGAATAAAACCAGATGGAAAAAATAAGGTAAGGGTGAAAGAATCATTGCAGCGGGTCCAACAATAGGTGGGTTGTCTGTCTTTGTGCAGCTTGTGCGGTCCACAACTTGTATGTGACAATCGAGATGGACCTGAAATGAGAGATTAGAAACAACAGGGATGAGGAAATGAGAACTTCCCAGAGTGAAAGTGTGCATCTTAAATCTGAAGATTTAAAGGAGTCATTGGAAACCCAGCAAAATTAATGCAAAGCCAACACGTAAAGAGAGCAATGTAAACTTTCAAAACATTTAGGCTAAAGACACTATTTTCATTTCTATTATTCAGCTAGTGTATCTTGCATTGCAAATATAGAATTCTATTGGGCCTTGCCTGTTGGTCCAGGGAAGACTCTGTGCTTCCAATTCAGGGGCTGCGGGTTCAATCTCTGGTCAAGGAGAAAAGATCCCACATACCTCATGACCAAAAAACCAAAACATAAATTAGAAGCAATATTGTAACAAAGTCAATAAAGACTTAGAAAAATGATCCACATGAAAAAAATCTTTTAAAAATTCTTTTAAAAAGTAAAGAAAAAAGAAAAGCAGAGAGTTAATGAAGTATAATTTTTCTATCACTTTTTTCAATTGAAAGTGTTTTCTGTATCCTGTTTAAGAAAGATTTTTCTATCCCAAGGTAATGAATCTTTTCCTCTGCTATCTTCTAGTAACTTTATTGCTTTATATTCCATAGTTAGATCTATAATCCACCTGGAATCAATTTTCGTGAATGGTGTGAGGTATGGAAAACTTTTATTGTTCCATTTAGTTGCCTAACTGACCTAGCATCATTTATTGAAAAGACAGATTTTTTTTCCCCACTGCTGCGTGTGTGTGTGTATTTAAATTTTAAAAATTTACTTATTTTTTTAGACCGAGCAGTGTGGATTGTGGCATCTTAATTCCCCCGCTAGGATCTAGGCTGTGTCTTGTACATCGGCAGTGCTGAGTCTTAACCACTGGACTGCCGGGAAAGTCCCTGTGTGTGTGTTTAAAAATTACTCTTGTAAGTAAACGTGCTTTTTTTTTTTCTTTTTGATATGTTCTGTGTCTTGATTATTATATGTAGTCACAAGTAGATGCAAATGTATTTAAAGTTTCATTTGTAAATTACAATTGATTCATAGCTCATAAGAAAATCAGAGGAAAAAGGAGAGGCAGATATGACATAGGCTAGAAATGGGAGAAGGCAGAAACAAATCTGTAAGGGATTCCAACAGTGAGGAGGTGGATCTGAGCCCCCTTGATGCTCTCAGATGATTAAAAGGAGAATATATGGTCTATATTAAAGTCCAGGTCATGGCCACAGGAAGGATCGACCCGACCAAGTTTGAATACACCCACATCTCCAGATTGGCGAGCTGATTAGCCATGATTTAAGTTACAATTTACACCTGAGGCAGAACGAAGAACCCACAGGTCACTAGGAGATACTAGATGTGGGCTTCCTACAAGTTTTAAATTACTGAAGAAAGTTAGGACAGCAACACCCAATGAGCGTGATTTAGATTTGAATAAAATGATTCATTGCCAAGTAATTGTATTGTTCGTTCCCTATTCCTTACTCTGAAATTCTTCCCCATAGTGACTAAATAGAAATAGTGCCAAAAAAAAAAAAAGAAAGAAATTGTGCCATCTGAGGTCCCCAGATTCCAGCAGCTTACATTTAGAGACTTAGGAGGAAAACAAGAAGATGCTGAAGAATGACAGCATCCAGAGTTTCACTTGATACTTTTCACTTTCTAGAAGGGAAGTCTGGATTTCTGCCTCTGGCTGGTGATCATGTGAAGATAATGAAGAGGTTTGCAAGGGGACAGGGAGGTGGTACAGGCCGCGGGGTTAAGAGTAAAAGAGCTTGGATGTTTATTCACTGCAGACAATAATGCGATAGCTCTCCATCAGTTTATTAGGCATAATCTTTCATTCAGGTCACGTATAGTCTTCTGATTTACTCACTCGGTTGGCATATCCATGGCCAGCCGTTAATAGAGCTTTCAGGTGAGGGGAAAAGAAGTGTATGGTCTTTGGTGTTCCCACTGAAATACGTCTCCAGGATTATAATAAGTGGTGCTTGGTCTGAGACACTCTGGAATTCCCTCAGCGTAAAGCCAAAGAAATTGCCATGTAAGCACAAAGTGGTAAATGCATTATCACAGTCTGTTCAAGCTCTGAGCTGGTAGCTGAACCATTTTGTGGTTGAATTATTGATATTATGAAACACGTGATAGCTTGTATCATGTCTGTAATCCAATCTCTGAAGTATCTAGTACAGTGCTCCGAGTATATAGGTACTTAATAAACGCTTTTTGATTGATTGCAAGTAAATCTATAGCAAAATTCTGTAATACTAAAGCTGAGCTCTATTGAATTGGGGATAGTCAGGTGAATGAACACTCAAAAACAACACAGTGATTCACAATAGTGTCTCCTTTGTGGTTACAATAAACTGTGCAAAGCAGACACACAAGAAAGAAGAGGGCCTCGCAATAGCTCCTGATTTCAGCCATCTCAGCCTTTATCTTTCCAGTTTGCATGATTCCCAGCATCTATCCTCTGTGAAGTGGTATAAAAATCCCCCTGTGATTCCCTCAATAGTCCTAATAGCTTCTAAATTCTTGAGGGAAAACTCCGGGTTATTTTGTTTTCAGCTCCTAAAATCCATGTCCTTTATCTTTCCTTAATTTTTGATAGTTTAGCATTTTTCTGTTGAGCTAGTTAGCTTTATCAGCCATCTGGCATCCTGGTGTAGTACCTTTTGCTTGTTCAGAGTATAGCCGATCCTGCAGGAAGAATCAGGAAATGACTAGTAAATAGTTCTGGAGACTGGACAGTAGTCTTTACTATGCTGAAGTCCTCCAAATGAGGGTTTAATTTAGCCTTACAATTGTTAGCACTCCATCAGTATAAATTCTGGGTTTGGTATGAAATTTTTGGTATGGAAAACTTTGCACCTGATCAATGTTTTTCCTCCCTTCCTTATTCCCTGAATGTCCTTAATGTACTCTGGTAAACCTTCCACTCCTGGGTACATAGGTGTGGCCTTGGGAAATAGTGGCATCTAAAACCATCTTGAGGTCTTGATGGTGCCTTGAGGTGCCTTGAGGATATATTTGGATTTGATGTCCTTCTGGATCTTCTCATATTAGTTCAGTTTAACAAATATTATTGATTTCTCCCATATGTGCAACGTTAACCCAAGTGATGGAAATGAAAAGATGAGTAGTTTCTCTTGTCAATGGTAACAATATAATGCAATGATTCCCAACCCTAGGGGAGCTGCTTACTTAGAGAGGCCAAAGCATATCATTACCTGAGTTGCTACATTCAGAATCCAGAATCTTTTTTTAAAAATATGTCTTGGGTGGAGTCTGGGCATCAGTATTTTTTTCAAAAGCTCCCCAGGTGATTCTATTAATAATATATGGTGAAGACCAATTAACCTAGGTGAGTTAATACAAGTTAACATTTATTGTGGACTGCTTTATGCCAGGCTTTTTTTTTTTCATATTTTATATCATTTTATTCTTACAATAACCCAACAGGATGAATATACTGTAACTTCCATTTATGAATGATCAAACGAATCAGGACAAAGTTTAATGACATATCTAAGGCTACTGAGAGTCCCTTGCATAGCAAGATCAAACCAGTCAATCCTAAAGGAATTCAACTCTGAATATTCATTGCAAGGACTGATGCTGAAGCTGAAGCTCCAATCTTTTGGCCACCTGATGTGAAGCGCTTACTCGCTGGAAGAGACCCTGATGCTGGGAAAGATTGAGGGCAGGAAGAAAAGAGGGTGACAGAGGATGAGATGGTTGGATGGCATCATCGACTCTATGAACATGAGTTTGCGCAAACTCCGGGAGATGGTGAAGGACAGGGAAGCCTGGCGTGCTGCAGTCCATGGGGTTGCAAAGAGTTGGACAGGACTGAGCTACTGAACAAGTCTACAGAGTCAGAATGTGGAAGAAGCAAGCATCAACACTGGAGTCTGCTCTGGAGCCTGTGTTTCTCAGCACTATACCTTGAGTTATTTACCTTGAGTGATTTAATTAGACAAGCTCTTTCCTGATGGCTGATTGTCACATATATGGAAGGAGGGCAGAGCTGTTGATTTTGACCATGATTGAGGAGGTTGGGGAATATTTCACAATGGTAGACCATTTGAATTTACCCTTAAATGATGAATATGATTTATAAATAGACAGGACAGTTCAAACAAAAGAAATAGTCTCTGAAAAGTCCACTCAAAAGATGGGCACGGGAAAAAAAAAAAAAAAAAGATGGGCACGGGATAGTCCAGAAATGTGTTCTGTCTTCTGGGTGAGTTCTCCAGTCCCTTTAACCCTTTACCTATGAACGGTCTTTTCTCAGTATCCCAGCCTGCCTAAAAAGTCCACTTTTCCTCAGGGCTTTCTCCTCTTTCATCTTAATATTTCAAGATACATAGATATATGTTTTAATATGCTTCACGTTTTTAAAACTAAAATGAGTGAACACACACATGGAAGCCCTTGTTGATTGTCTTGATCTTGTCTTTCTTAGCTCTTGGTTCTTCTAAGACACAGCACTGATAAGTGGGGTAGATACTGCCTCAGGTAAAAGAGTCTTCATGACCAGGACAGAAGTTTTAGTTATTTCAGCTGTCTTAATAAAAACCAAAAAAAGATGTTAATGATCATCTCCATGCCCATCCTTACTGGAGAGCCTTTTGTCCTTGGAATGTCATATTTATGTATTTATGACATGAGCAATAAATAGAATAGGGTGACATTCACCAGACTCTGGGGGTTGTTGACAAGGGACCTCCATGAATGTCTCATCTAGGCCGTATCTGCCCATGATGTGATAAACTGAGATAGCTCTCCAGAGAAATCAAGTCAAGTCCAAGAGGTAGAGTGTGGGTCGAGCTGTTGTAGGTATGCTCAAGGCATGGGGCCAGAATTCGAAAGCAAATACTTGGTGCTGCAAGACGCTCCTCATAAGGTAATAGGCTTGGTCCTTCCAGGCCGACCTGGCCTCCTTCATACATGGTGTAAAAGACCGTGAACGTGTGTTCTGGGCTCCTCTGACACAGTCAAGCCCTCACTTGACCCAGGCTGCACTGACCACCTCTGTTGACCCCTTAACATGGTGCTGTGGACTCAACTGTGTCCCTTCTGCCCCTCCCCCCGTTGATATGTTGAAGCCTTAATCTCTAATGAGGTGGTATTTGGAGATGGGGCCTTGGCAGAATATTCATTGGAAGGACCGATGCTGAAGTTGAAGCTCCAACCCTTTGGCCACCTGATGCAAAGAACCAACTCATTGCAAAAGACCCTGATGCTGGGAAAGACTGAGGGCAAGAGCAGAAGCGGGCGACAGATGATGAGATGGTTGGATAGCATCACCGACTCGATTGACATGAGTATGAACAAACTCCAGGAGATAATGAAGGACAGGGAAGCCTGGCGTGCTGCAGTCCATGGGGTCGCAAAGCGTCAGACATGACTGGGCGACTGAACAACAAAGATGAGGTTTATGAGGGCAGGACCCTCAGGAGAGGATCGGTGCCCTAGTAAGAAGAGCTTTCAGAGGGCCCGCTTCCTCGCTCTCCTGGGTGAGAACGCATCGAGAAGGCGGCTGTGTACAAGCCAGGACCAGTCCTTACCAGGAGCTGAATTGGCTGGCAACTTGATCTTGAATTTCCTGGTATCCAGAACCCTGAGAAATAAATTCTGTTGTTAAGCCTATGGTGTTTGGTTGCAGCAGCCCAAGCTGGCACTTGGGAACGCCTTGTTGAGAGAACAATGGAAATGTTGGAAGCGCTCATTTGTTGTCTGTGATCTGAGGTATCGTGTGGTTTTCGGTGAAAGCTATTGAGAAAACAACCCTGAACCCAGTCTGAGCTGTCATTCCTATCAATTAGCCCTCTTATCTTTCCCTCCACTTACCCTGTGATGGCAAGCAAGATATCCTCCTTTGTTTTGTGTTGTCAGAAGATAAGTGAGTTGTGTTTGAGTTTTGGGTAGACTATAGCTCAGATGGTAAAGAATCTGCTTGCAATGCAGGAGACCTGGGTTCGATCCCTGGGTCTGAAAGATCCCCTGGAGAAGGAAATGGCAACCCACTCCACTGTGCGTGCCTGGAGAATCGAATGGAGAGGAACCTGGTTGGCTATAGTCCATGGGATTTCAGAGTCGGAAACGCTGAACAACTAACACAGACAGACATCTTGACAACCAAGTACTGTGTTCTATTTCAAACTTTATTAAAAGAATAACCAGCATAACCTCTCTTGACAGAAGTGAGATGCTTTATTTTAGTGTCAGTGAAGTGTAGTTGGTGGAAAAAAAGCAACCTCAGGATCTGTGGGACTCTGGTGACACCTGCTGGACACATTGAATAAGACAACCATACCCCACAGTTAGGAGAGTGACCTCTAGCGAAAAAGCCTGGGAAATGTTCTTTTTAATTGAATGTATAAAAGTTCAGAATACCATTTGGACAATACGAAATTAGAAGGAAGAAAAGTGAGAGTGTAAGTACTGAGAATATTCAAATTTATCAGTGATGTTCAGTTCTTTTCCCTGTGAAGAGATGTACCAGAATTAAATTTTAATGATTGTAGCCTATTTTATGGATTTATCGATTTGCGTTCATGTGTTGTTTTATACTGAAAGCCACATAATTTAGTCGTTTGGAGCAAAGAATCTGGAGTCAGAGCCAGGGTTAAAACACAGGATTTGTCACTTCCTAAATTTTTTGCCCTGATCAGGTTATTTAACTTTCCTGTGACTTAGTTTCCTAGGCTTAAAATGTGAACAATTGTACCTACATTATAGAAATGAGAACACTGCCTGACAGGAAGTAAAAATCTCAACAACTGTCAGCATTTTTATTACAAGAATAAATACAATCCCTGTTCAGTTCAGTCGCTCAGTCATGTCCAAGTCTTTCCGACCCCATGAATCGCAGCACGCCAGGCCTCTCTGTCCATCACCAAATCCCCGAGTTCACTCAAACTCATGTCCATTGAGCCAGTGATGCCATCCAACCATCTCATCCTCTATCATCCCCTTCTCCTCCTGCCCTCAATCTTTCCCAGTACCAGGTCTTTTCTAATGAGTCAGCATCATGTAGCCAAAGTATTGGAGTTTCAGCTTCAATATCAGTCCTTCCAATGAACACCCAGGACTGATTTCCTTTAGGATGGACTGGTTGGATCTCCTTGCAGTCCAAGGGACTCTCCAGAGTCTTCTCCAACATGACAGTCCTTGTAGTTTCTATCATTCTGTGATAAAAATTAGTCTCTTAGCAATCTCTTTGGCAGAAATAAGTGGAGGACAGATGACTCATCACAAGGATGGGGGGAGCCATTCTACAAAAGGGGGGATTCACATTTGTGCTCGTCACCTCATACCATCTAGATGGAGATTCCAACGAGACGAAGATATCCTAGCACTATGAATGGGGTGGTTCTGGCTATCACGGGAAGTCCAGTTGTTGCGAGTGGATGTGCAGTCACAAGGATGGCATTGGATTAACGACCTACAGTGATTGGGCAGGCAGTCATAAAACACCATGAAGTGATTAGTCATTGCAGAGGGCTAGGACTGGATGCTTGCGCTGTAGGTCCTCAGATATTGTCATTATCTTCCTGAGGTGTCCAGCTGGAATCACACAGTGGGGTATGTGGCTCGAGTGGTAAAGAACCCACCTGACAATGCATTTTTCTTTAAACTATCACAAGTGGGACTTCCCTGGTGGTCCAGTGGCTGACTCAGCCTTCTAATGCAGGGGTTGAGAGTTCAATCCCTGGTTGGGAAGCCAAGATCCCAGATGCCTTTTGGCCCCAAAGCTAGAACATAACCCAAGCAACGTTGTAACAAATTCAATAAAGACTTTAAAAAGGGTCCACATCAGAAAGATCTTTAAAAAAAAAAGCCACAAGCAAAAAATAATCCTATGTGGGTGAGATTATTTTGCAATTTTGAGAAGACACCTTTTGGCTCATGATGATTTTCTCTATTTTCTCCCATTGCTTCAATATCTAAAATCCATTTGAGGTAGTACATCTTAGTTTGCAATTAGAGAAAAAGCAAATACCCGTGGGAGGGGTAGTACGTTGATTTTAGTTTATTTTGAGTATAAATGACGAGTCTGAGGTGCTCTGCCGGAGAACAGGGTTGAGGGTGTGAGGAGGCAACCACAACGGTGGAATTCCGTAGTGAGCCAAAGGGTCATGGAAAGGACAGAACTGTAATACCGAATAGAAACTCTGCCTAGGGGAAAGCGCGCCCAGCAGCATTATTATTTATTCACTTACTTAAAATTATCCGCATAATGAAAGGAATTCAAGCCTTCTTACAAAGATACACATCATTTATCAAGATCCACTGAAAATAAGAAAATGTAAGTGAGTAGAAAACGTGGGGAGGGAAGAGGCGGGGCCATGAGTGACGTCGGCGGAGGCATGCGCAATGTTGGCTACTTCTGCACATCGGAAGGAGGTGAACCCCAGACCGGGCACGAGTGTTCGGACAGTCCCCGTGGCAAAGACATGTGTGCCCATCACGCTGTTTGTAGTGAACTAGAGCCTCGGAGAGTGAGCCCCTGACATGCATTTTGAATAGCGAGTCATGTTATTCTGATCCATCAAGACTCTAAGGCTTACCCTTATCCTTACTCTAACCTGGCCCCTTTCATCAATGCCTTGCCTTCCACTCACTCCTATGTGGGTGCTGAGGCAACATCCAGATATCTATTCCAGATAAAGTACTGGAAAATCATCTGAGAGTAGAATAAAATGTTTTAGGAAATTGCTTTCTTTGATAGCGATCAGTTGACTAAAGTAATATAAAAGAAGGAAAAAAAGCTTTGAGAGTGCAGACTGGAATGAGATGATCTCCCCTTTATTTCTAAAAGTTAAATAATTTAAACCTAAGACGTTTTAAACGTAAAAAAGAGTCGGACGTGACGTAACAGCTGAACAACAAAAAATTTTACATACAAATATGTTTATAAATGAGACCTCCGTGAATCTTAAAAGTCAACTAATGAAATGATTCTTTAATTCTGCCAAGTTCTTGGCTCTTAAGGGAAAAGTGTTGGACTTGTTAATTATTTGGGAAAACCTCAGCGAAGTCATTCCCAGACGCTTTAGGAATGCTGATTTGTCAAGTTGCATTTCTTAATTGCTTAATGAAGTCCACAGTTTGCCGAGCACCAGTCTGCTGGTGCTCCTTGAGTGTAACATTTTTAAAGAAAGCAGATCAGGGCATTGGTATTCTCCGCCCCCCAACCGCCCCCCCCCGCCCCGCCCCACCCCGTGTGTGTGCCTGTGCATAGCTTTTCTGAATGTATCTGAACATGAAGTATGCATTGATTTTCATATACTGATTCCCATTACTAGGACATCATTTGAATCTATGGTAAATTTAAATTTAGAGTAAATGCTTTGGCCTCTGTCTCTGATGTTACTGTAATTGAAGTAACTCAGAAGCATGGAAGGTCATGTCAGGCGTTCACGTAAAACTTATTAGAGCTGTTTGTAAAGGCACCTTGTGTATTATTGCTTTGTGCATGCACTTTACAGGAAATCCTGTCATTCTATCATTTCCTTCCATATTTCAACTCTTTCTCATTATAAATAAAAACCTTTATTGCTAACGGCCACTGAGCCACACAAGGTGGGGTGTGGATCTCTGTAAAATCTCACTCACTCTTCACTGAGGCTTGAGGACGGAAGGTGCAGGCTGGATTTCACGTACATTGCATTGCCAGGTCCAAACTGCAACGTGTCATCACTAGACGACCTTCCCAAGAAGACTTTACACACTGGATCACAAATGTATTCACTCACCCATTGTTCATCTGCCTTCTCCCTAGTTAGCAAACCTGACTCCATCACTGAGACAATGGTCATTTTTATAGGATTTTTTTTTTTACATAGACTTTTAATAAAGGTCACTTATAAAAATTACCCAGAGATATCTGGCTTCCATTCTCTTCCTCCTCCCTATTGCCCCCTTCCCCTCCTGGAAAATGCAGGATTGTTTGTAAAAGCATCAATAGGAGATAGCTTGAAACCACTAATTTGTATAGAAGATACATGTTCTTTTTAAAATATTTATATATTTATTTTTGACTGTGCTGGGTGTTTGTTGCTCAGACTTTCTCTAATTGCAGCAAGTGGGAACTAGGCTCACAGGCTGTAGGCATCCGAGCTTCAGTAATTGTGGTGCTGGGTTTAGTTGCCCCTCGGCATGTGGAATCTTCCCAGACCAAGGACTGAACCCATTGCCCCTGATTTGGCAGATGGGTTCTTAACCACTGGATCACCAGGGGAAGTCCCATAGAATATATATGTTCTTGATTCATCCCTTGAGAGAGAGCCATGCAACCGGCATCAGAGTATGTCGTGAGTAAGAAATAAACTTCTGGGGCTTTCAAGTCCCTGGACTTTGGGGGTACTGATTCCATCACATAGTCTATTCCATCCTGCCTCCCAGCACATGAGTTTTAAAGTGAAGTGGTGGTCAGAGAGGGAAGTCAGAATTCCAGTTCCTGCATGCAGGGCATGTCCACGAGATGGCCATGTTTAAAATATGACCACATTGATCTGTGACTCAGGTGGAGATAAAGATCATTCTGATCACGGGTGGGAAGCTTTGTTTTAAATTTTGTTTTGGGATGTAATGTCTGACTGCGGAAGTTACCATCAGAAATAAAATGAGGCTTTGGCACTTGACATGGGGCACAGGTTAGCCTGTGCTGATGCATTGGCACCCAGAGGGGCAGTGGGAAAGCTCACGAAGCCTGAGAGAGATGCTGCATGCCCCCTTCAGGCACTCATCCCATCCCCAGTGAGCCTGGATTTGTATTATAATAAGTCCTACCTGTGTGTAGTCAAGATATTGAAAGCAGGTGTGGCTTAGAAAGCAGGTGTGGCTTAAAGGCCTTCCTAAAATCAGCAGTAAAACAGTTGCAAAAATTGCCAAAGTCATTTTAAGAAAAGGTGGTTTCCTAGTCCGACTCCACAGTATCATCACTACCCTTAGTGGCAGCAGCACCTGTGACCCTGCAGGGGGTTGTCCGGGGAGAGGGGGAAGGGAGTTGGAGGAGTGATGTAGCTACTCTGTAAAGCAGCAGTGGCAATTATTAAACATTTTTAATTGGAGGATAACTACTTTACAATATTGTGATGGTTTTTCCATACATCAGCATGAATCGGACATAGGCATACATGTGTCCCTCCATCCTGAACCCCCTCCCTCTCCCCCCAGCCCTCCACGTTGTCACAGAGCCCCGGCTTTGGGTGCCCTGTGTCATACATCCAACTCGCACTGGATACCTATTTTACATATGGTAATGTATATGTTTCAATGCTATTCTCTCAAATCATCCCACCATTTCCTTCTCCCACTGAGTTCAAAAGTTTGTTCTTTATGCTTGTGTCTCCTTTGCTGCCCTGCATGTAGGAGTGTTAGTACCATCTTTCTAAATTCCATATATATGTGTTAATATACAGTATCTCTCTTTCTCTTTCTGACCCACTTTGCTCTGTATAACAGGCTCTAGGTTCCTCCACCTCATTGGCACAGACTCAAATGCCTTCCTTTTTTTTTTTTTTTTTAATGCCTTCCTTTTTATAGCTGAGTAATAGTCCCTTGTGTATATGTACCACAACTTCCTTATCCATTCACCTGGCGATGGACACCTAGGTTGCTCCCATGTCCTAGCTGTTTTGCATAGTGAGCAGCAGCAGTTCTTATTCTGGGTAAAAGTTTAGATTAGGCAAAAAAAAAAAAAAAAAGGTTTTGTTTGGGGGCTTTCTCCCCTTCCTCTTCTTAGTCCTGGGTTCCTTTCTCCTTTAACTAGCATGGCCTCCCTTTGACTCTTTTTTTCCTAGAAATCCTTTCCATATATGTATTCATTCATCCAGCAGACACGTATTGAGCACCTTCTATGCCATGTGTCAGGAATACAAAAGTGAATAAGAGATAGTCTTTGGTCTCCAGGATGGTCTAATGAAGTGAGAAGATGATGACAATAAGGGGGGAAAACCACAACAGAGATGTCTTTGCCAAAGGTATTACATTCTTGAGTGGTTAGAGTACCAATATGTGGATGAAAGCTGAAGGTAGTAATTAATTTCCCTACAGGGACTTCCAATTTGCCACAATATAAGAGCTTAGGATGTCACTCAGCTCTGGTATGTTTACCCAACTAGACTCAGAAAAGATAGGAAGGGAAATAGTATATTCTAAGTTCCTGTTGTCTCACCATTTCTCACATATGTTGTCCTCAGGTAACAGACATTATCCTCAGGTAACAGATGTGGAAACAAGGGTTCACAGAAGTGGCCTGCTAAAGGTCCATGGTGTGCAGAAGTGCTGAGGCTTAAGCTCAAGTCTGCTTGAAACTGGGGTCCAGGCTCTTTCTGTTTGATCGCACTGCCTACCGGAAGAACCCTCTATAGTATCTCAGATGCTATAATAGGTGAGGGGCCCGGTACTTTGGGCAGGGAGCCCTCCCAGCTTCCGTTTTGTCATCCAGGCAGGCAGATGCTTGTGAGACCGGCCCTTTGTAGTGACAGCTGAACTATCCTGCCCTTGTCTGCTGAGAAAGCAAACCGGAGGACCGGCAGGCAGAGTGGATGCGCTCAGCGGGTCTGGCTCCGGAGAGACTGATGGTTCAATGGGGGCTATTGAGCCCGCTCCAGGTCCAGTGCCTTTCGCTGTGGTTCTCGGCTTCATCCTCCCGTCGCAGTTCTCAGTAGGGCCACCCTTCCCAGAAGGCCTCCAGCAGCTCTTTCCGGGCAGGGGACGTGCCTTGAATTATTAATAACTTTGTAACCCCTTCTGTGCCGGACATAAGATTCAAGGCTTCTTCAAAAACCTTTTTGGCAAGCTCTGGACACAATATTCTTCCAGGGATGTTGCCTGTCTGTATTAAAGAGTTGAAAATTGATATCTCGTGACTAAGACAGATTTTCTTGTGAACTCCACCCTGAATGCACTGTTGACTGGGACAGGAAGCGCTGTTGTGATCACAAAGAAATACATGATTCACGGGAAAGGCCGCCTTGATTCCTCAGCTGCCGCTGCGTCTGCGGTCATGTGCTTTGAGATGCTTGAACATTCGGGGAGTTTCCAGTCTTGTTTTGATTTCTTTTCCATGAACCTCCCTCTCATCCAGACCCCCCTCCCTGAAAATGGCACGTTTTCCACGTAGTTAAAAACAAAACAAATGACGACAGGACACTGCATCACAAAACCAGGAATTCTTAACCAGCCTGCGGTGATCATTTAAAAATCAAACAAGCACATCTCCTTCACTCCTTTGACATTTTGCTGCTCAAGGCCAGCAGCGTAAACTCTAGAAGTTTCCTTTGGCAGGCAGACACCAAAGATACATTTTCCATCCCTTACAGAAAGAAACAAGAAACACTATTTTCCTTTGCTTTCTTGGAGTCGCTGGGGTTATTATTTCTGCTTCCAGCAGTGACTGGTACAGAGCTTGACGCCTGCCTGTTTCCTGGGTCTGGCCCAGGCTTCCAGCTCATGTCTCACACTGGCTTAGCCAGTGTTCCCTGTTTATGGGCTGTGAACACAGGGATTTGAAGAGTGTGATCCAAATTCTCCTTTCTCCAAATACCGTTCTGCCCTTCCATCTGCTCCCAAACCTGAACCACAGAATTGCTTTTCTTGTTAGTGAGGCAGATGGGGGCAGAAGCCCACCCTGGAGAGGCTTCGTTAACACACATGATTCTGTCAGGTCAGCTGACCAGCAAGTGGGCAAATATTGAAAGTCACATCCCAAGGTATAAGGACAACGGACAGACAGGAAAAACTTCAGGTGACCGTGCGCACCTGAAGCTGAACCAAAGCAAAGGAAGGCTTCCCAAGTAGCTCAGTGGTAAAGAATCCACCTGCAACACAGGAGACCCTGGTTTGATTCCTGGGTCAGGAAGGTCCCCTGGAGAAGGGGTAGGCTACTTCATGTCACCTTAGAATATCAGACTCCAAACTTCTTTGATTTCTTACTTCTATTGGTAAAACATATAACTTATTTATTTTCACATCCCTATAGGCTTCCCAGGTGGTGCAGTTGGAAAGAATCTGCCTGTCAATGCAGGAGACTCAAGAGACATGGGTTCAAACCCTGAGTCAGGAAGATCCCCTGGAGGAAGAAATGGCAATATATATTTAATTATTCCATGGTAACTCAGATGGTAAAGAATCTGCCTGCAATGCAGAGACCTGGGTTTGATCCCTGGGTTGGGAAGAGCTCTGGGAGAAGGGAAAGGTAACCCACTCTAGTATTCTTACCTGGAGAATTCCATGGACAGAGGACCCTGGCGGGCAAAGAATTAGACACAACTGAGCAACTAAACATATACAGTACCTATTGCATATACTGAAAATCATTGACAAAATAGAAATTAAAACTAGAAATAAGCAATCTGATATTTTCTTCCTACCCCAATCTTATCTGTCCACTTTGGACACAACAGCTCTTTAGCACTTGTTGAACTAGATTCTCAAGTCAGATTAAGGCTCACTTCTTATTGAGTAGCAATATCTGTCTAGCAGAGGGAGAACGCTATATGCTCCAAATGGCTGACATCTCTGATTAGAGTTAGGATTTTCTTGCAAGAGTTGGCTACTCTACATTCATTTTTGTGTCTTTCCTATTATCACAAGACATCCCACCCCAGGTCTCCATTTTTAGATCATGCTAAATTACACCCCTTGACAACTCTTCCTTGACTCTTTCAAGCTGGCTCTTCCTAAGCTGAATCAAGTGGATAACTGCACAGAGGAATCTACAAGCACCTGAAAGTTCACAACTGCAAGCAGTTAGAGAATGGTTAGCAAGTTGGATCCAGAAACTATAAACAGTATCTGTAAAATTTCATAGAGTGTTTCTACAATATGAAAGATGCCTCAACTTTTTGTAGTAAATGTACTTTGACTCATCTACAACATTTCCTATCAAAACTAATTGTAAGCTTAGGAATCATAAATTTGAAGGACAGAAACTACTAGGTTTTTTGCATAATAGTTTATATCATTCAGAAAATGACTGGAGAACTTTCTGTGTTCACGGTTGGAACTACCCAAGTTTTATCTATCTTTATCATAGAAAGTGATTTTAGAAGCACTGAGTTTTCAGGGACGTTGAAAGGTTGAGGAGAGAATTTGGATCTAAAAGATGGACTTCTAGATCATTGTGACTAGTGATAATGCATTTTCTTTCCTTCTTTTACTTACTGAACTCAAGTGGGAAGATCAGGTACTCTGGCGTTTAGATGTTGATGCATTGTGATAGGCCAGAAATTTTGTTCAAAATACAAAATAAACATATCATCTTTCCTAAGAACTGGTATTGCAATGGAAGTGTCTATTTATGTTTTAATTTGTTTGTTTTGGAACGAGGGTTTTAATATACTGTGCAAAATAATATTGAGTCCCTTCAAATCTGGTCATGGTTTGTAGGAATTATCTAAATCAGAAATTCGCAAGAAGTTAGGCGAACAGATTCTGTGTGACAAGTGGAATTGTTTAAGAGTTTAAAGAAGTGGGAGGAAGTAAAGGTGGTAACTTTCAAAGAGATCTACAAGGCTACAACAATTAATGAAGACTTTATATATTATATATAAACAATACATGAATTATATATAATTATTTATTATGTATAAAATAATTTATATTTTGTGTATGTTTAACAGCCCAGCTTATACAAGTAGGCTGTTTCCATGGGGGATGTGTTATATAAACACAAATTATTACTTGTTCCACTGAACTTGTGGCTTCTAATCCTAACATGGTTCTTTATCAAGCACTTTGGAAAGACAAACATTTTTTTCATGTATCAAAAATGCTTAACTGATGATTGACATTGCATCTTTCCAACAGATGGTGCTATCTTACTGCCAACTATTCCAGGGCAAACCCTTCAGATAAATAAAATAAATCCCTTTCTCCGCTTATCAACCACTGGTTCAGGTATGTTTGTCCCATGAAACAATCCAGTATCATAATAGCTTCAGAAAAAAAATCTCTTAAAATCTCTCTAATAATACATGTGTTTAATTTCTCAGTAATTTTCCTACATGAGCCTCTTCTCTTTATTGAAAGCCAGACATATAATGGGTGCACAACTTAGTTCTATTGACTTGGCTGTCAGTAGATCAAAGCAAGGAATTTATTAACACAACTGGTTAATAAATTAACAAAATGCTTCCTTAGTGGCTCAGTGGTAAAGAATCCGCATGCCAATGGAGGAGGTGCAGGTTCGATCCCTGGGTCGGGAAGATCCCCTGGAGAAGGAAATGGCAACCCACTCCAGAGAGAATTCCATGGACAGAGGAGCTTGGTGGGCTACAGTCCATGGGGTCACAAAGAGTCTGATGTGACTTAGTGACTAACCAAAAATAACAACAATTAATAAGATACCAAAGGGATTTTAAATAACTCTTCTATGTGCATCTCTGAATATTTAAAAAGAGAATATTATTGTGTGAAACTTTCTAAGAAGCAGAGGCCATATGGTGACTTCTTTAAGTCTCTTTAAGCTTCGTGATTTCTTGACATGATTTTTGAAGTCAGTTAAGGATGTTGGATGCAACATATAAATACAGATCTGGCTAACCTGTAGGTCATTTGCATCTCCTTGGCCAAGTTTCTCTTGAATATTCCCACACTTAATGGAATGGCTTGAAAAGTAAATATAGGTATAACAATTGAGTTATATTAAGTATTTAATAAAATATGCCTTTATAAAGAAATTTTAGTTTAATCTCTCATTACCTTTATTAATGCTTTAACTTAGAAAAATTTCAAACATACATAAAAGTAGAAGGAATAGCATAATGAAACACCATTACCCATCATCTATCTTATTTTAACTCTGTCCCTACTTCTAATCCTGTGTTGGTTATTTTTCCTACAGTATTATTGAGGTATAAGTTTACATACCATAAAAGTCACCCATTATAAGCAAATGTGCACTTACATTGAATGGTAATAGTGTTTTTTTAGTTGCGGTATTAGCTGATGTACAATATTATATAAGGGTTTCAGGTATATAATAATACTGAGTCATAGTTTTTAAAGTTATATTTCATTTACAGTTATCATAAAATATTGGCTATGATCCCTGTGCTGGTTATAATATATCCTTGTAGCTTATTTATTTGATGCATAGTAGTTTGTACCTCTTAATCTCCTATCCCTGTATTGCCTTTCTCCCTCTCTTGCCCCACAGGTAACCATTGGTTTGTTCTCTATATCTCTAAGTCAGTTTCTTTTTTGTTATATTCATTAGATTTTTTTTTAAGATTCCACATATAACTGATATCACATAGTGTTTGTCTTTCTCTGTCTGATTATACATAACACCCTCCAAGTTGAAAATGGCAAAATTTCATTCTTTTTTAGGGCTGAATAGTATTCTAGTAAATCTATATCTGTATATCAAATCTTTATCCATTCACCTGCTGATGGACACTTAGGTGGCTTCCATTTCTTGGCTATTGTAACTGGTGCTGCTATACACAGTGGGGTGCATGTATCTTTTAGAATTAATGTTTCCATTTTCTCTGGATATGTAACCTAGAGTGGAATTGCTAGATCATATGGTAGTTCTACTTTTAGTTTTTTGAGAAATCATCATACTGTTTTCCACAGTGACTATACCAATTTACATTCTTACCAATAGTACATAAGGGTTCCTTTTTCTCCACATCCTCTCTAACATTTGTTATCTGTGGTCTTTTTGACGATAGTCATTCTGACAAATGTGAAGTGATAACTCATTTGATTTTCATTTCTCTGATGATTAGTGATGTGAAGCATCTTTCCATGTGCCTGTTGGAAATGTAATATATCCATACAATGAAAGGCAATCCAGTAATAAAAAGGAATAAACTACTCTTACATGGTATAGTGGGACTTCCTTGATGACTCAATGGTAAAAAATCCGACTGCCAATGCAGGAAACTCGGGTTTGATCCCTGGCTACGGAAGATCCCCTGGAAAAGGAAATGGCAACCCACTCCAGTATTCTTATCTGGGAAATCCCATGGACAGAGGAGCCTTGTGGGCTACAGTTCATGGGGTAACAGAGTCGGACATGACTTAGTGACTAGACAACATCACATGTTATAGCATTGAGGAATGTTATATCAAAAAACATTATGCTAAGTTAGAAAGGTAAGATGCAAAAGGCTATGTATTGTTTGATTCCACTTATATAAAATGTTTAGAAAAGGAAAATCTATAGGTTTGACAATGAGTGGTTACCTGAGACTGAGTGTGGGAGTGGGGTTTGACTGTAAACAGGCACCAGGAAACTTGTTAGGGTGATGGAAATGATGTGGTGATGATTTCACAACCCAATACATCCACTTAAAACTATCGTATTACAGCACGATGTAAGTGCACATTTGCTTTCCATGCGTGGCTTTTGTGGAGGTTAAAAGTCTAAGATCAAGGTGTTGGCAGAGTTGGCTTGTAGATATCTATCTTCTCTCTGTGTCTTCACAGATTTTTCCTCTCTACATGTGTTCTAAGCTCTTCTGATAAGTAGTCATTCTGAATAAGGGTCCACCCTTTTGTTGTTGTTCAGAAGCTAACTTGTGTCCAATGCTTTGTCACCCTATGGACTGCAGCACGCCAGGTTTCCCTGTCCTTCACTGTCTCCCTGAGTTTGCTCAAACTGATGTTCATTGAGTCAGTGATGCCATTCAACCATGTCATCCTCTGTCTCCCCTTCTCCTCTTGCCCTCGATCTTTCCTAGCACCAGGGTCTTTTCCAATGAGTCGGCTCTTCGCATCAGGTGGCCAAAGTATTGGAGCTTCAGCTTCTAGCAACAGTCCTTCCAGTGAATATTCAGAGTTGATTTCATTTGGATTGGCTGGTTTAATCTTGTTGTCAAAGGGACTATCAAGAGTCTTCTCCATCTCTACTCATTTTAACTTAATTATCTCTTGAAAGGCCCTGTCTCCAAATATGGTCATATTCTGAGGTATTTGTGGTTAGGATTTCAGCTTATAAAAATAATTTTTTCCAGTCCAAAACAAGACAAACTCAATTTACTGCAGTTTGTAATAATCACAAGATTATAGTAGTCTCACCAGTGATGGTTGGGTTGCAGCAAAAAGCGAGTTAAGAAAAACAAAAGCTCTATTTTTCTTAGTTGGTACATTTATTAAAAATATAGACTAATAATTTCGTGCTTAAAGGACATGGTTGTGCACTGGTTTCCATAAAACCTACCTAATGGAAAGGAACTCTTCAACAAATATCCTCTAGACAGAAGTGAAAAAGTACACAGAAATGACTCACAAGACAGTACCATTGCAGATATCATTCTGTTACAATTAATACTTGCTAGAAAATGGAGTTTGACATCATGTACAATTGCACCAGCTTTCATGGAAGCTGAATATCACAGCCATGATGGAGTACCATGGCCATAAAATGACTCTTGATACTTCCCAAATTGTTTTATCTTTTAGTTATAAAGTTCAGGTACCAGAGCCAAACTTGTTCTTAACAAATAGAATTTTTTCATCTATTTAAAGAGTCTCTTACATCCTTCTGGGCCCATTCATTCACAGACAGGAGCAGAAACTGTAACCAGGCTCTTTGCATCATGCATTTACCCATGATGTGCACTCTTCACACACTGTCCAATAACAGGAGTGACTTGCAGCAGGGCCACAAAGATGAGGAATTTGCATCTGGAGGAGATCACATCCTTGCACATCTTTCATTTCATCCCCTCGGGGTCCAGCTTGGGTGAAATGCCCTCCATCTGAAACATCCCAGCTCTGCTGCACGGCTTCCGGCAGACCCCCTCTGTTCTGCTCAGCGGTCTCCTCAGCATGTGAATTTTGGAAGGACATAATTCAGTCCATAACAATGATTAGAAAGGAAGAAACACAACTCCTGTTATCCATGGGTGACGTGATTGTTTACACAGCAGGTAAACGCTCTATGGTTAAACTATTAGAATTAATGCATGAATTTATTTAAGCTGCTGGATATAAAGTTGATGTATAAAAATCATTGTATTTCTATAAAATAGCAAAAAAGAGTATAGACATTAAAAATATGATTTATTAGCATCAAGACCACCAAACTCATAATAACAAATCTGATAAATGATGCACAAAACCTTTTTACCTAAAAAAAAAAAGTAACTACAAAATGCTGTTTAGAAAATTGGAAGAAATGAAAGAAGACGTAACTGTATCACATAAATGACTCAATATAGCAGAAATATCAATTCTCCTTAGTAGATTTGTAGGTCAAATAAAATCCCAATTAAAAAAATCACTGCACATTTAATTTTGTGGACTTTGAGTTGATCTTTAAATTTATAGAAAAATTCAAAGGGTAAAAAATAGCCAAGACCATAGCGAAGAACAAATTTGACAAACGTATGTTACTAGATATCATGACTGTAAAGCTGTAGTAGTTAGCACTGCATCATGGGTCCCCAAGACCATCCTGAGGTTTGAAGATTTTTAGAGGAGGTATACATGACTCAGCCTGGAGTCAGACCCGTGGATATGGTTTATTACGTGAAAGGATATAAACAAAATCAGATGTGGGAAAGGCACATGAGATGAAGTCTAGAGGAAGTCGGGGCAAGCTTCCAGAAGTCTCCTCCCAGTGGAGTCACGTTTAAGTCCCCCAGCAAAGGATGACAACACGTGTGAGATGTCGTCTTGCACAGAAGCCTTCAAAGATCCACTGCCCAGGGTTTTTATTAGGGGCTTGTCATGTATGCATATTCTGCCAAGTATACACCCAAGTTCCAAACACCTAGAAGGATTCAGCATAAGCCATTATTGTTTGAGGACTTCCCAGGTGGTCCAGTGGCTTAGAATCTACCTTCCAATGCAGGGCATGGGGGTTCTATTCCGGATCGGGGAACTAAGACCCCATATACAGTGGGGGGCAACTAAACCTGTGTGCTGCAACTACTAAACCTGTGCTCCACAGCTAGAGAGAGGCCCGTGAGCCACAGCAAAAAGATCCTGTGAGCCACATGCAGGATCAGATGCAGCCAAAAAAGATAACAAAAAACCATATTGTTCATACAAACATTTTTGACACAGTGAGGTACTCCTTAGTTCTGGGAGTGATAGGAACTCTCCCCAAATCTAAGTTCCCACACTCCAGCCAATGACCAACCTTATATGCTGGCCTCTCAAAGAATAGCATCCTCAAGCCTGCTTTGTTAAATCTTTTCTGAACAGGTGCAAAGATGAATAAATAGAATAATAGAATGGGAAAAGAAGTCCAGAAATAGATCTACACATACACCTGATATATGACAATGGTGTCATTATGATACGGTGAGGAAAAGAAGGAATTTTTAATAAATGATGCTGGATCATTTGGTTATCTAAATGGAAAAAAGTAGATTTGGACACCTTCTTTATGTGATATCCAAATATCAATTCCAGACAGGTCAAAATGACAAAGCTTATGGAAAACAACTTGAAAAATGTCATCAGGATCAGTTCTAATGAGATGGATGAAACTGGAGCCCATTATACAGAGTGAAGTAAGCCAGAAAGATAAAGAACATTACAGCATACTAACAACATATATATGGAATTTAGAAAGATGGTAATGATAACCCTATACGCAAAACAGAAAAAGAGACACAGATGTACAGAACAGACTTTTGGACTCTGTGGGAGAAGGCGAGGGTGGGATGTTTCGAGAGAGCAGCATCGAAACATGTATATTATCTATAGTGAAACAGATCACCAGCCCAGGTTGGATGCATGAGACAAGTGCTTGGGCCTGGTGCACTGGGAAGACTCAGAGGGATCGGGTAGAGAGGAAGGTGGGAGGGGGGATCGGGATGGGGAATACATGTAAATCCATGGCTGATTCATGTCAATGTATGACAAAACCCACTACAATATTGTAAAGTAATTAGCCTCCAACTAATAAAAATAAATGAAAAGAAAATAAAGTAATTTACAGCGTTAGGAAAAAAAAAAAGTCATCAGGAGCTTATAGGCAAAGCGTTCTTGAAAATTCCCCCAAAGCAGTAATCATAAAGAAAAGGATAGATGATTAAAATTGGAAACTTTGTTTCATCAAAATCTAGCAATGAATAAAAGAAATAAGCCATGAAGTGAAAGAAAGCATGATAAATATTGTAATTTACAAAGGTCTTGAATGCAGAATCTATAAGGAATTCCCACAAATCAAAACAAACAATTTAAAAAAATGGACAAAGGACTCAACCAGATAGCCATTTCATAAAAAAGCGTATCCACATGGTCAAAAAAGGTATACATATGGGGCTTCCCTAGTGGCACAAAAGAATCTGCCTGTAATACAGGAGACCCAGTTTTGATCCCTGGGTTGGGAAGATCCCCAGGAGAAGGAAATGGCTACCCACTCCAGTATTCTTGCCTGGAGAATTCCAAGGACAGAGGAGCCTGGTGGTCTGCAGTCCATGGGATTGCAGAGTCAGACACGATTGTGAGACTTTCACTCACTCACTCGTAAGGGCAATAAACAGATGAAAAGGTTATTACATGAAGTTCCAACTGTTGCTATAACAAGCTGCCATAAGCTTAGTGAGCATTCATTCTAAAACATGCAACAAACTCTCAAGACTTGTGAACTTTCCTACATGTATGCTATACTTCAGTGAAATAAAGTTAACTTATTAAATAAGTATATAAACAGGTATGGAGTCTTTCTGAGAAATCTATTCTTGACTGCTTGAAATAAATCCAACAGAAATGTGTACCAATACCCATCAAGAGACATATGCTAGAATCCACAGAGTAGCACTATTCAGAATAGCTCCAAACTGGAGCCATCCAAATGTCCAGCAGCAGGAGAATGAATAAATAAACTGTAATAATAAAGTAAATATTATTTATTTATAACTACAGCAATGAGAATGAAGGAACTACTACTATTACTCCATGTAACTACATGACTCTCAAATGTAACACAGAGCAACGTGGAGTACATACTATCTGATTCCACTACACAAAGCTCAGAATTAGGCAAAATTACTGTATGGCATTAGAAGCCAGAATAGCGGTCCTTTTGGGGATGGTAATGGACAGGAGAGGGCATGGGGAGTTTTGACAGTCTTGGTGATGCTGTAGATCTTGATCTGGGGCTGGTTACACACAAGTATTCATTCTTTTTTCTTTTCTTTTTTTTTATTAGTTGGAGGCTAATTACTTCACAACATTTCAGTGGGTTTTGTCATACATTGATAATGAATCAGCCATAGATTTACACGTATTCCCCATCCTGATCCCCCCTCCCACCTCCCTCTCCACCCGATTCCTCTGGGTCTTCCCAGTGCACCAGGCCCGAGCACTTGTCTCATGCATCCCACCTGGGCTGGTGATCTGTTTCACCATAGATAGTATACATGCTGTTCTTTTGAAACATCCCACCCTCACCTTCTCCCACAGAGTTCAAAAGTCTGTTCTGTATTTCTGTGTCTCTTTTGCTGTTTTGCATATAGGGTTATCGTTACCATCTTTCTAAATTCCATATATATGTGTTAGTATGTGGTAATGTTCTTTATCTTTCTGGCTTACTTCCCTCTGTATAATGGGCTCCAGTTTCATCCATCTCAATAGGACTGATTCAAATGAATTCTTTTTAATGGCTGAGTAATATTCCATGGTGTATATGTACCACAGCTTCCTTATCCATTTGTCTGCTGATGGGCATCTAGGTTGTTTCCATGTCCTGGCTATTATAAACAGTGCTGCGATAAACATTGGGGTGCACGTGTCTCTTTCAGATCTGGTTTCCTCAGTGTGTATGCCCAGAAGTGGGATTGCTGGGTCATATGGCAGTTCTATTTCCAGCTTTTTAAGAAATCTCCACACTGTTTTCCATAGCGGCTGTACTAGTTTGCATTCCCATCAACAGTGTGGGAATTTCTCCACACCCTCTCCAGAATTTATTGCTTGTAGACTTTTGGATAGCAGCCATCCTGACTGGCATATAATGGTACCTCGTTGTGGTTTTGATTTGCATTTCTCTAATAATGAGTGATGTTGAGCATCTTTTCATGTGTTTGTTAGCCATCTGTATGTCTTCTTTAGAGAAATGTCTGTTTAGTTCTTTGGCCCATTTTTTGATTGGGTCATTTATTTTTCTGGAATTGAGCTGCAGGAGTTGCTTGTATATTTTTGAGATTAATCCTTTGTCTGTTTCTTCATTTGCTATTATTTTCTCCCAATCTGAGGGCTGTCTTTTCACCTTACTTATAGTTTCCTTTGTAGTGCAAAAGCTTTTAAGTTTCATTAGGTCCCATTTGTTTAGTTTTGCTTTTATTTCCAATATTCTGGGAGGTGGGTCATAGAGGATCTTGCTGTGATTTATGTCGGAGAGTGTTTTGCCTATGTTCTCCTCTAGGAGTTTTATAGTTTCTGGTCTTACATTTAGATCTTTAATCCATTTTGAGTTTATTTTTGTGTATGGTGTTAGACAGTGTTCTAGTTTCATTCTTTTACAAGTGGTTGACCAGTTTTCCCAGCACCACTTGTTAAAGAGGTTGTCTTTTTTCCATTGTATATCCTTGCCTCCTTTGTCAAAGATAAGGTGTCCATAGGTTCGTGGATTTATCTCTGGGCTTCCTATTCTGTTCCATTGATCTATATTTCTGTCTTTGTGCCAGTACCATACTGTCTTGATGACTGTGGCTTTGTAGTATAGTCTGAAGTCAGGCAGGTTGATTCCTCCAGTTCCATTCTTCTTTCTCAAGATTATTTTGGCTATTCGAGGTTTTTTGTATTTCCATACAAATTGTGAAATTCTTTGGTCTAGTTCTGTGAAAAATACCGTTGGTAGCTTGATAGGGATTGCATTGAATCTATAGATTGCTTTGGGTAGAATAGCCATTTTGACACTATTGATTCTTCCAATCCACAAACACGGTATGTTTCTCCATCTGTTTGTGTCCTCTTTGATTTCTTTCATCAGTGTTTTATAGTTTTCTATGTATAGGTCTTTTGTTTCTTTAGGTAGATATACTCCTAAGTATTTTTTTTCTTTTTGTTGCAATGGTGAATGGTATTACACACAAATATTCATTCTAAAACATGCACAAACTCTCATGGCTTACGAACTTTCCCACTGGCTTGCTATACTTCAGTGAAATGAAGTGAACTTACAAAATAAGTAAATGCATGGAGTGTTTTGGGGGAGGCTTCCCTGGTGACTCAGGTGGTAAAGAATCAGTCTGCAATGCAGGAGACCTGAGTTTGATCCCTGGGTGGGGAAGTTTCTGTGGAAAAGGAAATGGCAACCCACTCCAATATTCTTGCCTGGGAAATCTCATGGACAGAGGAACCTGGCGGTCTACTGTTCATGGGGTCGAAAAGAGTCAGACACAAGGGAGCAGCTAACACTTTAACTTTGGAGTCTCTTTGAGAAATCTTTGAAGGGGAAGCAAGCCATTATCTTGTGACCTTTTCCCTTTCCCACCCCACCCTGTAGTTTTTTATTTGAAGAAAAGAATTGTTTCCTTTTCAGGGTCCTCACACTCTCCAGCTGAAGGCTGGTTCCAATTTTAAGTTAGCAGAGTAGCAGGAAAATCCTTTCCGGAAATGGCTCCTAAATTGTTTGAATGTGTTTCACGGGTTACAGAAACAGGCTTGGTGGGATTTTCAGCCGCAGCATTTAATCTACTGCCAACTTCACTTGACGGAGACATTCCAGTGACTCATCATTTCAGGTTGTGACGATGAGATTAAGATGAGTTCGGAAGTTCAGACACAGAGGGGATCAGTTAGTGGTAAACCAGTGTCTCTCTGTTTTGTCTTTTCAATAATGCAGATATTCTCAGATGCAGATGGCTTCCGAATGTAAGACTCCACAAGTTCTTGAGTGTTTCTTTCAAACTCCCTGAAAATGCTTGTTTACTTGTTCATACACTTGCTTAAAAAACTTCCCTGTGGTCCAGTAGTTAAGAATCCACCTTGCAATGCAGGGGATGTGGGTTTGATCCCTGGTCAGGAAACAAAGATGCCATGTACCGTGGAACAAATAAGCCCGCACACCCCAGCTACTGAACCCATGTGCTCTGGAGCCCCCACATCACAGCTAGAGTCCATGCCCTGCAGGAAAAGACCCTGCATGACACAACGAAAATCCCACATGCTGCAACTAAGACCCAACACAGCCAAGTAAATAGAGAAAAACTTGCTCTAAAAAGCCTGTAGAAAAAGATGGCTTCCCCAGTGGCTTGCTGGTAAAGGATCTGCCTGCCAATGCAGGAGACGCTGGTTAGATCCCTGGATTGGGAAGTTCGCCTGGAGAAGGAAATGGCAATCCACTCCAGTATTCTTGTCTGGAGAATCCCATGCACATAGGAGACTGGGGGATTACAGTCCACGGGGTCGCAAAGAGTCAGGCACAACTCAGTGGCTGAGTATGCTCATAGTGAAAGACCGACAAGGAAGACTACATTTCTTTCCTTGGGAATCACAGAATTTCGATTGATGGAGTCCTTAAGGATCATTCAGCCAACCATGTATCCAGAGAGTTGTGGGGACCATATGGCCGCGTCTTTGTTTCCATAAAAGAGAACTTCCCCTCTAGTTTCTTAGAGATAACCTGCTCTTCTGTCATCCACTTCCACTTGTTGACTTATCTGCTTGATGAGACTGGAAGAGAACTGTGAGTCCTCAGTGCCTTGGTTCCCTGTCTCTCTCAGAGCCATGGGTCCTGAAGCTGTTGGCATTATCTCTCATCTGATGGAGCCCTTGCTTAAGACAGTGCTGGCTCTGCAGAGGGTGGGCTTGTGGGAGTATAAGCTGAACTCATGGCCATAGACACCAGGAAGTTGATTGTGGTTATGGGTTCAGGCTGCCTCCTTCAATATGCTTTTGTCAGCAATAAATGTGGCTCAGATGGTAAAGAATCCACCTGCAATGCAGGAGACCAGAGTTTGATCCCTGGGTTGGGAAGATCCCCTGGAAGGGCATGGCTACACACCTCAGTATTCTTGCCTGGAGAATCCCATGGACCATGGAACCTGGCGGGCTACAATCCATGGGGTCACAAAGAGTCGGACATGACTGAGCTATTAACACACACAGTAATTAATCTTATAATTTGATAGTTTTTCTCTCTGACTCTGTTTCTTGATTGGGCTCATTCTACTTTGATTTCAAATGGTCACATTTCTTGGTGTGTTCAGGCTGCTATAATGAACTAGCAAACTGGATATCTTATAAAGAACAGGAATTTATTTTTGTAGTTTTGGAGGCTGGGAAGCCCAAGGTCAAGTGTCCAGTAGATTTGACGTCTGGTAAGGACTGTCCTGTCACATGGTGCAAAGGGCAAGGCAACTTTCCGGGGTTTTTCTGTAAAAGGGCACTAATCCGCCTCATGGGGGCTCTGCCCACAGGACCTAATCAACCTCCCAAAGCTCCCCCTTCCAAATACCTAACCCTAACCATCACATTGGGAGCTAGAATTTAACACATGAATTTTGGAAAACACAAACATTCAGTCTATAGCATCACACAGCATCCAGGAGTGTGCCGTTCTTCCTGCGAGGCTCAGAAACCAGGGCCCTGTGGCCCTGAACAGTTGAACAGATTAGATTGTTAGAATAAAAAGAAAGCTTTGCTAAGTTTTAAGGGGAGATCAGAAAAGGAATGCAAGAAATATGCAAGGAAATACTATATGTTATCACTTATTTCTGTGATCTTGTGCTCTGTCGCTTGGTCATATCTGATTCTTTGCGACCCCATGGACTGTAGCCCACCAGGCTCCTCTGTCCATGGGATTTTCCAAGCAAGAATTCTGGATTGGGGTGCCATTTCCTACTCCAGGGAGTCTTCCTGACCCAGGGATTGAATCCGCAAATCTTGCGTCTTCTGAATTGGCAGGTGGACTCTTTACCACCAGTGCCACCTGGGAAGCTGATGTCACTTATATGTGTAACCTAAAAATAAAACAAATTAGTGAATATTGAAAGAAGAAGCAGACTCACAGGTATAGAAAACAAACTATGGTTATCAGTGGGGAAGGGCAGTAAAAGAGTTGACGGGTGGAAGGTACAAACTCCTGAGTATAAGGTTGTAAGGATGTGTCATACAACATAGGGAATAAAGCCAATGATTTGTAATAACTATAAATGAAGTCTAATCTTTCAGATTGCAAAAAATTAAAAAAAGAAACATATAAAAAAGCACAAAAATAATAGTTATATAATGAAAGCTAGGTAAATGCTGGTATCAGGAACTGAGATGCCTCAAGACTCTTTTCTTGAGATTGGTTCCTTAGTAGTTTTGCTGCTCCAAAAGTCAACAAGGAAAATGATTTTGTTATTTTTCTGATTAGATAGGTAATACTAAGACATAAAACCCTAGCAACGGAACAGTGTAGAGAAGAAAGTTGAAAATCCCCTAAAATTCCTTCAGTAGAATGCCCACTCAATGTCTTGGGAAACAGTCTTCAGAGAACGGGGCTTCCCAGGAGTCAACAGTGGTAAAGAATCTGCCTGCAATGCAAGAGACATGGGTTCAGTCCCTGGGTCAGTAAGATCTCTTGGAGAGGGAAAATAGCAACCTTCTCCAGTATTCTTGCCTGGAGAATTTCATGGACAGAGGAGCCTGGTGGGCTACAGTCAAGGAGTTGCTAAGAGTCGGACATGACTGAGCACATACACACTTCAGAGAAAGGGCCCGAGGGAGTCTTTTGGAGTCCTGGGAGTGTCCTAGAATTTTATGTGGTTGGTGTAGTCACATGGGTGTATACAAATTAAAAATTCATCAACCTGTATGAGATTTGTGCACTTCAGTCAGTTCAGTTCAGTTCAGTTCAGTCGCTCAGTCGTGTCTGACTCTTTGCGACCCCATGAATTGCAGCACACCAGGCCTCCCTGTCCATCACCAACTCCCGGAGTTTACTCAAACTCACGTCCATTGAGTCGGCGATGCCATCCAGCCATCTCACCCTGTCGTCCCCTTCTCCTCCTGCCCCCAATCCCTCCCAGCATCAGGGTCTTTTCCAACGAGTCAACTCTTCGCATGAGGTGGCCAAAGTACTGGAGTTTCAGCTTCAGCATCAGTCCTTCCAATGAACACCCAGGACTTATCTCCTTCAGGATGGACTGATTGGATCTCTTTGCAGTCCTAGGGACTCTCAAGAGTCTTCTCCAACACCACAGCTCAAAAGCATCAATTTTTTGGCACTCAGCTTTTTTTATATATCAATTTTAAACTTTTCCACATATTTTCCTCTGTAAATTTTGTAGAAGCAGAATTATACTATCTATGCTGCTTTGACAAGTCATTCCTGAAAGGATCATAAAAATTCTTTCCATAGCAATATATTTTCTTATACATCTTTGTCTCAGACAAGGAATGTTTGGTGCCATAGTTTAGAAACTTATGAAAGCTGGCTTAAGAAAATAGAGGCTTTAGGGAAAGCAAATAATAGGCCTTCTCACAGCATCCTAGATAAATTATGAATCTTATTTTAACATTTTTTTATTATCTCTAAGCCAATTTTCTGAGCCTTTTCTCATTTTCTTACTTGCTATTAGTTTGGGAATCTTAGAATTTTATTGCAACCTCAGAGGAGTGTCATGATTTCTATCAGACAACTTTCTTGATAGAAGGTCATTTAATGAGGTCTAGTTGAATCCATGGAATCCACTGTGTTTGATTTTGTGCCACCCAATGTAGCCATGTTCACAAAGCAGAAAAATAAATGTCAGGGACAGTAACCTGAATCTTATCAACAAATCAGAATCATAGGCTTAACTCAGTGGGCAAGTGGCAGAAAGAGCTTTTCTTGCTATGTTCGAAATTCATTCAGTGGATATTTTTTTGGTTGAGAATCTAATAGGTGCAACATTGTATAGGATGCTCGAGATACAATAAAGAGCATGATGTTTATACTGGATCTCAGTGGTCACAGACTTCAGTTTAAGGGTGAGTATAGACTACTCCAAAGCCTTCGACTGTGTAGATCACAATAAACTGTGGAAAATTCTGAAAGAAATGGGAATACCAGACCACCTGACCTGCCTCTTGAGAAATCTGTATGCAGGTCAGGAAGCAATAGTTAGAACTGGACATGGAACAACAGACTGGTTCCAAATAGGAAAAGGAGTATATCAAGGCTGTATATTGTCACCCTGCTTATTTAACTTCTATGCAGAGTACATCATGAGAAACGCTGGGCTGGAAGAAGCACAAGCTGGAATCAAGATTGCCAGGAGAAATATCAATAACCTCAGATATGCAGATGACACCATCCTTATGGCAGAGAGTGAAGAGGAACTAAAAAGCTTCTTGATGAAAGTGAAAGAGGAGAGTGAAAAAGTTAGCTTAAAGCTTAACATTCAGAAAACTGAAGATCATGGCATCTGGTCCCATCACCTCATGGGAAATAGATGGGGAGACAGTAGAAACAGTGTCAGACTTTATTTTTTGGGGCTCCAAAATCACTGTGGATGGTGACTGCAGCCATGAAATTAAAAGACGCTTACTCCTTGGAAGGAAAGTTATGACCAACCTAGATAGCATATTAAAAAGCAGAGACATTACTTTGCCAACAAAGTTCGGTCTGGTCAAGGCTATGGTTTTTCCAGTGGTCATGTACGGATGTGAGAGGTGGACTGTGAAGAAAACTGAGTGCCGAAGAATTGATGCTTTTGAACTGTGGTGTTGGAGAAGACTGTTGAGAGTCCCTTGGACTGCAAGGAGATCCTACCAGTCCATCCTAAAAGAGGTCAGTCCTGGGTGTTCATTGGAAGGACTGATGCTGAAGCTGAAACTCCAGTACTTTGGCCACCTCATGCGAAGAGTTGACTCATTGGAAAAGACCCTGATGCTGGGAGGGATTGGGGGCAGGAGGAGAAGGGGACAACAGAGGGTGAGATGGCTGGATGGCATCACCGACTAGATGGGCATGAGTTTGAGTAAACTCCGGGAGTTGGTGATGGACAGGGAGGCCTGGTGTGCTGCGATTCATGGGGTCGCAAAGAGTCAGACACGACTGAGCGACTGAACTGAACTGAACTGAACTGATAGACTACTCCTTTCAAAATAAGTTCTTGAGACGGGTATTTCCTGACTCCCTGATTGCCCAAGGATGAGAGCTGCCCAAGGGGAATCTCACAGGAGGTAACGATGGATGCCAAAAATGAAGGAAATGTGTAGAGTTCAAAAGATCAAAGGAAAACACAGGTCTATAAACCCAGACAGGAATTTGGAGGTTGGTTAAAAAGGTGAAGCAAGTCAGCAGAAGATAAGGAGGTCAGGTTTTGAAGTTAGGAATGTGAGACCTGGGCAACAGAGATGAATCCAGGGGTAGAAGGGGATGGGAAATAAATGTCCTAAAAGAGAATGAAGAAGGATAAAATGAAGTAACTGCCAGTAACTGCTGGCATCAGAGGTTTGATATTAAGGTTGAGTACGTGTGGTTAGATGGCCAGGGGAACAATAACGAACAGACACTCAAGATGAAAAAATATAAATGCAGGAAGTGTGATATAATTCTGAAACTCACAGAACCCACAAGAACAGCAAACCCAGATAAACTGCACTTGGTTCTGTTTGAAGTACCATCTTCATGGAAAAGAAGATAAAAGCTTTAATTACTTGGTACAGGATGCATAAACAAAGTTAGTTATCTAACCTTCTCCTCTCCCCCTGCCCCCAAGAACAGATTACATCTTCTGGTATTTTCTAAGATTCCTTTTCCAGTCCACTTAGATTACACGTTGAATAGAAAAAAACAGCAAGAAACTTAAGTCTTTTCATTAACAGAATATAAATTCTCCTGAAGATGGATTAAAGCACACAACTTAAAATACAACAAAATATTACCAGTTGGCTGTTGGTGGGTGGTCTGGTTTGTTGACTGTCCTAGATTAAGCCTCTTACTGTCAAACTGGAAAAATGAAAGAACTAAACAAAAAATCTGGCCCAAGATAAGATAATACTTATCATTAAGAAGGAGAAAGGGCATTTGAAGAAATAAAACACAGTTAATTGAATGTGAATTGTGTGCGCGCTTAGTTGCTCAATCATGTCTGACTCTTCGTGACCCCATGGACTGTAGTCTGCCAGTTCCTCTGTCCTCTGTCCATGGGCTCCTCTGTCCACAGGGATTCTCCAGGCAAGAATACGGGAGTGTGTTACCATGTCCTCTTCCAGGGAATCTTCCCAACCCAGGGATTGAACCCGAGTCTCCTGCATTGCAGGTGGATTCTTTACCATCTGAGCCACCAGGGAAGCTGAATGAGAATAAATATTCTTATTTAATATAATGGCTAATGGACTTACCTCTGCTAACCCCTGACCTGACATCTAAGCCAAATACTTAGCATGAAAGAAATGCTAATCAGCTCTGTGGAGTTTGATCCCAGTGGAAATTCTATTGTTTCTCAGAATAAGTAGATTTATCTTGGCTTCCACTGTTCAAGGAAATGCTTTGATTGCTGCCTTCTTTCCAGCCAAGGGCACAGAAAGACTTCCAGAGTAGGAAGCAAGCTCTGTGTGTGTGTGTGTGTCTGTTGCAGACTTGGACAGTTATTAGGAATTTTCAATTCAGAATTGATGTGGGAAGATGGAAGAAATATTATGATGAGAAAAGTGACTATAGCCCAGAAGTTTGGTTCCTCTAACCTGCTGAATCAGAGCTAGTGGAGAAGTTTTAACTGTGTTGCTTTCTCTTTCATATACAAAATACACGTATTTTAATTAAATTTCTCATTCACAATAGCTTATCAGAGGGAGAGAGAGATAGAACAAGAGTGGGAGAGAGGGAAGCTTCTCTTGTACTTTTGTTTGCTGTGAATATAATTTTGATGTTATTAAATATGGACACTTCCTAATACTTGCTTTTTAATTAATTTGTTTTCACTACGTATTTGTATGTGTGTGTGTGCTCAGTCATTCATTTGTGCGATTCCATAGATTGCTGCCAAGCTCCTCTGTCCATGGGATTTTCCAGGCAAGGATACTAGAGTGGATTGACATTTCCTCCTCCAGGGGACCTTCCCAGCTCAGGGATCCAACTGATATCTCCTGCATTGGCAGTTGGATTCTTTACCCCTGAACCACCTGGGAAGCCCACATGTATATATGTGTATGTGTGTGTGTGTGTGTGTGTGTGTGTGTGTGTATGTATAGCAGTTGGCCATATTGGCCATATCCAATGTTTTAGGTACATAAGAATGATCTCATGACCATTGGGTAAATATGTACTTAAAACACAGGAAAAATAAAGACCTCATTCTATTCCCTGGAAAGTGCTGGCAAGATCACTGGAGGTTGGCATGTACTTGCCTCTCATAAAGTGCTTGAAAAACCCATGGTCATGAAATACGAATGGGAAAGCCCCATTTGTGGGAAGGAAAAGGAAAAACGAGATGGAGGAAGAGAAGAGAGGATAAGAGCAGAAGGAGAAAGCAGCAGAAGTAGACCAGGAAAAGAAGGAAGGAAGAAAAGGATAAAAAGAAAGCAAGAAAGAAGAAAAGAAAGAAATCACCAATTCCCACTCTTTTAAATATTAGTAGTTTTTACCAAATTCCTGGCACGGGCAGGCTGGTTCCACTTCTTTTTAGCTAGTACCTTGTCCTGAAATATTTTTATGACAGCACAGATGTTTTCCCTGAGTCTTTCTGTCTCTAGCTTCTCTGCATATCAGTTGCATTTAGAAGTAGTTTAATACATAGTATTTTTCTAATATGTTTGCTAGTCTTCTTCTTTTTTTTTAATACACTGTATCTTCATAAGATACAGTGTAAAAAGCAGAAACATTACTTTGCTGACAAAGGTCCATATAGTCAAAGCTATGGTTTTTCCAGTAGTCATGTATGAATGTGAAAGGTGGACCATAAAGAAGGTTGAGTGCTGAAGAATTGATGCTTTTGAACAGTGGTGTTGGAAAAGACTCTTGAGAGTCCCTTGAATACCTAGGAGATTGAACCAATCAATCCTAAAGGAAATCAATCCTGAATACTCATTGGAGGAACTGATGCTGAAGCTGAAGCTCCAGTACTTTGACCACCTGATGTGAAGAGTTGACTCATGGGAAAAGACCCTGATGCTCGGAAAGACTGAAGGCAGGAGGAGAAGGGGATGACAGAGGATGAGATGGCTGGATGGCATCACTGACTCAATGGATGTGAATCTGAGCAAGCTCTGGGAGATGGTGAAGGACAGGGGAGCCTGGTGTGCTGGAGTTCATGGGGTTGCAAAGAACTGGACACAACTGAGCAACTAAACAACAACAATAACAAGAATCTTCATAAGGGCAGAAATTCTCCCTGTGTGTCACACTGCCTGGTGATACTGAAATAGGAGGGAAGTGGAGAGGGTATAACCTTTAAAAGAATGACGTAACTCTTGCGGGTATGACATAAACTGGTTAGAACAAACTAGGTCCAAGGTGGTGAATGATTCAACTTCCAGGGGACCTTGAGCCTCATTACATGATCATTGAAATACACTAGCATGAGCTAAATGACCCACCCACCAGTGCCGTGACAGTCCTGAAACATGCCATAGCATAACATGGCATGCCATGACAAAGGCCAAAGTGTCGGCAATGGCCCAATTCATGGAAATCTTCACCGCTTTCTGCAAAGTAGTTGGAATACCCACATAGATACATACATGGCTTCCCTGATAGCTCAGTTGGTAAAGAATCTGCCTGCAATGAGGGAGACGCCAGTTTGATTCCTGGGTCAGGAAGATCTGCTGGAGAACGGATAGGCTACCCACTCTAGTATTCTTGGGCTTCCTTTGTGGCTCAGCTGGTAAAGAATCTGCCTGCAATGCAGGAGACCTGGGTTCGATGCCTGGGTTGGGAAGATCTCCTGGAGAAGGGAAAGGCTATCCCCTCCAGTATTCTGGCCTGGAGAAGTCCATGGACAGTCCATGGGGTCGCAAAGATTTGGACATGACTGAGTGACTTTCATTTTCACTTTCATATGTGGAAGGTTAATTTCATTAGCCTATGAAATTACCCAGCCCATAAAAACTAACTATGCCATATTTTGGGGCCTCTTATCTTCTGAGATGGCACACAGTCTGTGGAGAGTGTTTCTCTCTAAACAAATCCACTTTTTATCTATCTATTTCAATCTCTGACTGAATTTTTTTCTATGATGAGACATAAAGAACCCAAGCTTCATTATGTCCTGACACTAGGTATGTGATCTCAATTAGAAGACAGTTCAAGTCCCAACCTGGGTTCTGGCAGGGTTGGAGTCCTGGGCCATGGATTCAAGTCCCATCTGAGTTGTGTGGTTTCAGTACTATAAAAGCAATAAGTACTCAGCTGGTCCCCAACTTTTGGAAAGTTTCACTTTACATTGTTCCCCATCCACGCAGTTCCCCTCTTCAGAGGAGTATATTAGCATTTTCTTGGATGTCCTTCCAATGATAAACTCTTCATATTCAAATAATTACATGTACAGTTCCCACAACTCCATTTTCACCCAAAAGATATTCTGCACTTTGCTTTTTTTTTTATCTGAAAATATATCTTGATTTTTTCCTTCACATCAGAATATAAGGAGCTTCCTCATCCTTTCTTTAAATAGCTCTTTAAGCATTCCAGCATAGGGAGTGTAAAATTTTTTCAATTAGCCAACTCTCAGGACTTCCCTGGTGGTCTAGTGGATAAGACTCCACCTTTCCACTGCAGGGGGCATGAGTTCAATCACTGGTCAAGGAACTAAGATCCCACAGCTTGAGGGACTTTAGTCCCCTGGGATTGAATCCAGGCCCTCAGCAGTGAGAGTGCAGAGTGCTAATCACTGGACAGCCAAGAAATTCCCTAAAATCAACCAACTGTTGATTGACTTTTATGGCATGCCTGCCATTTGCCACTTAATATCTTTCTGTAATTAATAAATAGCCTAAAATATATCATCTTACAGGGGTGTGAATATATATGTAGAGTGTGTGTGTCTAACTGGCTAGGTTAAAAGGTATACATATTTTAAATATTAGTAGTCCCTACTAAGTTCCCTCCATGGAAACATCAAGTACAACCCAATCACTCTTGTCCAAGTATGCACTAACACACCGAATCATTAAAATTTTCACTTGACAAATCTGATCATTGGAAAAAATATCTCAGTAAAATTTGAATTCCATTTCATGGATCACATCCGTGTCATGGTGAAGGAGTTTGCATAACTCACAATGAGTTATGTAATGATGCTATGAGCCATGGCAGGCAGGGTCACCCAAGATGGACAGTTCAGTTCAGTTCAGTTGCTCAGTCTTGTCCGACTCTTTGTGACCCTATGTATCGCAGCACACCAGGCTTTCCTGTCCATCACCAACTCCTGGAGTTTACTCAAACTCATATCCATTGAGTCGGTGAGGTCATCCAGCCATCTCATCCTTCCGTCTCCTCCCCTTCTCCTCCCGCCTTCAAGTTTCCCCAGCATCAGGGTCTTTTCAAATGCATCAGAACTTCGCATCATGTAGCCAAAGTATTGGAGCTGCAGCTTCAGCATCAGTCCTTCCAACGAATATTCAGGACTGATTTCCTTTAGGATGGACTGGTTGGATCTCCTTGCAGTCCAAGGGACTCTCAAGAGTCTTCTTCAATACCACAGTTCAAAAGCATCAGTTCTTCGGCACTCAGCTTTCTTTATAGTCCAACTCTCACATCCATACATGACTACTGGAAAAATCTTAGCCTTGACTAGACAGACCTTTGTTGGTAATGTTTCTGCTTTTTAATACGCTATAAACGTCTTTTAATTTCATGGCTGCAGTCACCATCTGCAGTGATTTAGGAGCCCAAGAAAATAAACTCTCTCAGTGTTTTCATTGTTTCCCCATGTATTTGCCAGGAAGTGATGGGACTGGATACCATGATCTTCATTTTTTGAATGTTGAGTTTTAAGCCAACTTTTTCACTCTCCTCTTTCACTTTTATCAAGAGCCTCTTTAGTTCTTCATTTTCTGCCATAAGGGTGGTGTCATCTGCATATCTGAGGTTATTGATATTTCTCCCTGCAATCTTGATTCCAGTTTGTGCTTCATCCAGCCCAGCATTTCTCATGACATACTCTGCATATAAGTTAAATAAGCAGGGTGACAATTTACAGCCTTGATATACTCCTTTTCCTATTTGGAACCAGTCTGTTGTTCCATATCCAGTTCTAACTGTTGCTTTCTGACCTGCATATAGATTTCTCAAGAGGTGGATCAGGTGGTCTGGTATTCCTAACTCTTGAAGAATTTTCCACAGTTTATTGTGGTCCACACAGTCAAAGGCTTTGGCATAGTCAATAAAGCAGAAGTAGATGCTTTTCTGGAACTCTCTTGCTTTTTCAATGATCCAATGGATGCTGGAAATTTGATCTCTGGTCTCTCTGCCTTTTTTAAAACCAGCTTGAACATCTGGAAGTTCATGGTTCACATATTGTTGAAGTCTAGCTTGGAGAATTTTGAGCATTACTTTACTAGTGTGTGAGATGAGTGCAAATGTGTGGTAGTCGGAGTATTCTTTGGCATTGCCTTTCTTTGGGATTGGAATGAAAACTGACCTTTTCCAGTCCTGTGGCCACTGCTGAGTTTTCCAAATTTGCCAGCATATTGAGTGCAGCACTTTCACAGCATCATCTTTTAGGATTTGAAATAGCTCAACTGGAATTCCATCACCTCCACTAGCTTTGTTTGTAGTGATGCTTCCTAAAGCCCACTTGACTTCACATTCCAGGATGTCTGGCTCTAGGTGAGTGATCACACCATTGTGATTATCTGGGTCATGAAGATCTTTTTTGTACAGTTCTTCTGTGTATTCTTGCCACCTCTTCTTAATATCTTCTGCTTCTGTTAGGTCCATACCATTTCTGTCCTTTATTGTGCTCATCTTTGCATGAAATATTCCCTTGGTATCTCTAATTTTCTTAAAGAGATCTCTAGTCTTTCCCATTCTATTGTTTTCCTTTACTTCTTTGCACTGGTCACTGAGGAAGGCTTTCTTATCTCTCCTCGCTATTCTTTAGAACTCTGCATTCAAATGGGTTTATCTTTCCTTTTCTCCTTTGCTTTTCACTTCTCTTCTTTCTCAGCTATTTGTAAGTACTCCTCAGACAGCCATTTTGCTTTTTTGCATTTCTTTTTCTTGGGGATGTTCTTGATCCCTGTCTCCTGTACATTGTCATGAACCTCTGTCCATAGTTCTTCAGGCACTCTGTCCATAACATCTAATCCCTTGAATCTATTTCTCACTTCCACTGTATAATCATAAGGGATTTGATTTAGATCATACCTGAATGGTCTAGTGATTTTCTCTACTTTCTTCAATTTAAGTCTGAATTTGGCAATAAGGAGTTCATGATCTGAGCCACAGTCAGCTCCCAGTCTTATTTTTGCTGACTGTATAGAGCTTCTCCATCTTTGGCTGCAAAGAATATAATCAATATGATTTCAGTATTGACCATCTGGTGATGTCCATGTGTAAAGTCTTCTCTTGTGTTATTGGAAGAAGGTGTTTGCTATGACCAATGAATTCTCTTGGCAAAACTCTATTAGCCTTTGCCCTGTTTCATTCTGTAATCCCAGGCCAAATTTACCTGTTACTCCAGGTATTTCTTGACTTCCTACTTTTGCATTCCAGTCTCCTATAATGAAAAGGACATCTCTTTTGGGTGTTACTTCTAGAAGGTCTTGTAGTATTCACAGAACCATTGAACTTCAGCTTCTTCAGCTTTACTGGTCAGGGGATAGAGTTGGATTACTGTGATACTGAATGGTTTGCCTTGGAAACGAACAGAGTTCATTCTGTCATTTTTGAAATTGCATCCAAGTACTGCATTTCGGATTCTTTTGTTGACTATGATGGCTACTCCATTTCTCTTAAGAGATTGTTGCCCACAGTAGTAGATATAATGGTCATCTGAGCTAAATTCACCCATTCCAGTCCATTTTATTTCGCTGATTTCTAAAATGTTGAAGTTCACTCTTTCCATCTCCTGTTGACCACTTCCAATTTGCCTTGATTCATGGACCTAACATTCCTGGTTCCTATGCAATATTGCTCTTTATAGCATCGGACCTTGCTTCTATCACCAGTCACATCCACAACTGGGTGTTGTTTTTGCTTTGGCTCCGTCTCTTCGTTCCTTCTGGAGTTATTTCTCCATTGATCTCCAGTAGCATGTTGGGCACCTACCGATCTGGGGAGTTTGTCTTTCAGTGTTCTATCTTTTTGCCTTTTCATGCTGTTCATGGGGTTCTCAAGACAAGAATACTGAAGTGGTTTGCCATTCCCTTCTCCAGTGGACCACATTTTATCAGAAGTCTCCACCATGACCCATCCATCTTGCATGGCCCTACAGGGCATGGTTCATAGTTTCAATGAGTTAGACAAAGCTGTGGTCTATGTGATCAGATTGGTTAGTTTTCTGTGATTGTGGTTTTCAGCCTGTCTGCCCTCTGATGGAGAGGGATAAGAGGCTTTTGGAAGCTTCCTGATGGGAGAGACTGACTGAGGGGGAAACTGGGTCTTGTTCTGATGGGCAGAGCCATGCTCAGTAAATCTTTAATCCAGTTTTCTGTTGATGGTTGGAGCTATGTTCCCTCCCTCTTATTTACCTGGGGCCAAACTATGGTGGAGGTAATGAAGATAACGCTGACCTCCTTCAAAAGGTCCCATGCATATACTGCTACATTCAGTGCCCCCAGCCCTGCAGCAGGCCACCACTGACCCATACCTCTGCTGGAGACTCCTGGACACTCACAGGCAAGTCTGGGTCAGTCTCTTGTGGGGTCACTGCTCCTTTCTTCTGGGTCCTGGTATGCACCAAGTTCTGTTTGTGCCCTCCAAGAGTCTATTTCCCAGTCCTGTGTAAGTTCTGGCAGCTCTGTGGTGGGGTTAATTGCAATCTCCTCCAAGAGTGCTTATGCCATACCCACATCTGCTGCACCCAGAGCCCCTGCCCCTGTGGTAGTCCACTGCTGACCTGTACCTCCACAGGAGATGCTCAAACACAGTTCTGTCTCAGATAGACGGGTCATAGTGAAAAGTTCTGACACAACTTGGTCCACTGGAGGAGGAATTGGCAACCCACTCCAGTGTTTTTGCTCGGAGAACCCTGTGAAGAGTAATAGAAGGCAAAAATACTTGATACCAGAAGACGAAATCCCTTAGGTCAGAAAGTTTCCAATATGCTACCGGGGAAGAGTGGAAGGCAATAACTAATAACTCCAGACAGTAAAGAATCCACCTGCAATGCAGGAGAGATGGATTCAATCCCTGTGTTGGGAAGATCCCCTGGAGAAGGGAATGGCACCCCACTCCAGTATTCTTGTCTGGAGAATTACATGGCAGAGGAGCTTGGCGGGCTATAGTCCATAAGGTTACAAAGAGTCAGACACGAATGAACAATTAACACTTTCATTTTCCAGAAAGAATGAAGCAGCTGGGCCAAAATGGAAATGATGCTCAGTTATGAATGTGTCTGGTATGAAAGTAAAGTCCAATGCTATGAAGGACAATGTTGCAAAGGAACCTGGAATGTTAGGTCCATGAATCAAGGTAAACTGGACATGGTCAAAGAGGAGACAGCAAGAATGAACATCCATATCGTAGGAATCAGTGAACGAAAAATGGATGGGAATGGGAGATTTTAATTCAGATGACCATTTTATCTACTGCAGTGGGCAAAAACCCTTTCCAAGAAATAGAATAGCCCTCATAGTCAACAAAAGAGTCCAAAATGTAATACTTGGGTGCAACCTCAAAAACGACAGAATGTTCTCAGTTCGTTTCCAAGGCAAACCATTCAGCATCATGGTAATCCAAGTCTAGGCCCCAACTACTGATGTTGACAAAGCTGAAGTTGGCTGGTTCTATGAAGACCTACAAGACCTTCTAGAATTAACACCAGAAAAAGACATACTTTTCATCAAGAGGATTGGGATGAAAAAGTAGGAAGTCCAGAGATACTTGGAATAGCAGGCAAGTTTGCCTTTGGAGTACAAAATGAAGCAGGGCAAAGGCTAACAGAGTTTTGTCAACAGAACATACTGATCATAGCAAACACCCTTTTCCAACAACCCAAGAGATGACTCTACACATGGACATCACCAGATGGTCAATACCAAAGTCAGATTGATTATGTTCTTTGCAGCTGAAGATGAGAAACTCTATACAGTCAGCAGAAACAAGACCTGGAGCTGACTGTGGCTCAGATTATGAGCTTCTTATTGCAAAATTCAGGCTTAACTTGAATAAAGTAGGGAAAACCATTAGACCATTCAAGTATGACCTAAATCAAATCTCTTATGATGATAGAGGGGAGGTGACAAATAGATTCAAGGCATTGGATATGATGGACAGAGTGCCTGAAGAACTATGGATGGAAGTTTATAACATTATACAGGAGGCAGTGACCAAAATTATCCCAAAGAAAAAGCAATGCAAGGCAAAGTGGTTGTCTGAGGAGGCTTTACAAATCACTGAGTGAAGAAGAGAAGCGAAAGACAAAGGAGAAAGGGAACAATATACCCAACTGAATGCAGAGTTCCAGAGAAGAGTAAGGAGAGATAAGAAAGCCTTCTTAAATGAACAATGCAAAGAAATAGAGAAAAACAATAGAATGGGAAAGACTAGAGATCTTTTCAGAAAAACTGAGATATCAAGGGAACATTTTAAGCAAGCATGGGCACAATAAAGTACAGAAAGATAAAGACCTAATAGAAGCATAAAATATTAAGAAGAGGTCACAAGAAAACACAGAACTATGAAGGAAAGGTCTTAATGACTGAGATTACCACAATGGTATAATCACTTACCTAGAGCCAGACATCATGGGATGTGAAGTCAAGTGGACCTTAGGAAGCATTACTACAAACAAAACTAGTAGAGGTGATGGAATTCCAGCTGAGCTACTTAAAACCCTAAAAATTATGCTTAAATCGCTGTGCTCAATATGTCAGCAAATTTGGAAAACTCAGCAGTGACCACAGGACTGGAAAAGAGTCAGTTTTTTCCAATTCAGTACCAAAGAAGGGCAATGCTAAACAATGTTCAAACTACCATGCAATTCCACGCATTTCACATGCTAGCAAGATAATGCTCAAAATCCTTCAAGCTAGACTTCAGCAGTACATGAACTGAGAACTTTTCAGCTGGGTTTTGAAGAGGCAAAGGAACCAGGGATCAAATTGCCAGCATTCATTGGCTCATGGAGAGAGCAAGGGAATTCAAGAAAAAAATCTACTTCTGCTTCATTGACTACACTAAAGCCTTTGGCTGTGTGGATCACAACAAACTGTGGAAAATTCTTAAAGATATGGGAGTACCAGACCACCTTACATGCCTCCTGAGATACCTGTATTTGGATCAAGAGGCAACAGGTAGAAGAGGACATGGAACAATGGACAGGTAAAAATTAGGAAAGGAGTATAGCAGAGCTGTATATTGTCACTCAGCTTATTGAACTTATATGCAGAGTACATCGTGAGAAATGCTGTGCTGAATGAATCACAGGCTGGGATCAAGTTGGCTAGGAGAAATATTGACACTCTTATTTATGCAGATGACACCACTCTTTTTAAAAAAAAAATTAATTTATTTTAATTGGAGGCTAATTACTTTACAACATTGTAGTGATTTTTACCATATATTGACATGAATCAGCCATGGGTGTACATACATCCCCCATTCTGAACTCCCCTTCCCACCTCCCTCCCCATCCCGTCCCTCAGGGTTGTCCCAGTGCACTGGCTTTGAGTGCCCTATCTCATGCATCAAACTTGGATTTTTGATCTACTTCACATATGGTAATATACATTTTTCAATGCTAGTCTCTCAAATCATCCCACCCTCACCTTCTCCCACAGAGTCCAAAAGTCTGTTCTTTGAATTTGTGTCTCTTTTGTTGTCTCACATATAGGGTCATTGTTACCATCTTTCCAAATTCCATATATGTACATTAATATACTGTATTGGTGTTTTTCTTTCTGACTTAATTCACTCTGTATAATAGGCTTCAGTTTCATCCACCTCATTAGAACTGGTTCAAATGCGTTCTTTTTAATAGCTGAGAAATATTCCATTGTGTATATGTATCACAGCTTTCTTATCCATTTATCTGCTGATGGACATGTAGGTTGCTTCTATGTCCTAGCTGTTGTAAAAAGTGCTGCAGTAAACTTTGGGGTACATGTGTCTCTTTCAATTCTGGTTTCCTCGGTGTGTATGCCCAGCAGTGGGATTGCTGGGTCATATTACAGTTCTAGTTCCAGTTTTTTAAGGAATCTCCACACTGTTCTCCATAGTGGCTGTACTAGTTTGCATTCCCACCAACAGTGTAAGAGGGTTCCCTTTTCTCCACACCCTCTCCAGCATTTATTGTTTGTAGACCCTTTGATAGCAGTCATTCTGACTGGTGAGATAGTACCTCGTTGTGGTTTTGATTTGCATTTCTCTCATAATGTTGAGCATCTTTTCATGTGTTTGTTAGCCATCTGGATGTCTTCTTTGGAGAAATGTCTGTTTAGTTCTTTGGCCCATTTTTTGATTGGCTCATTTATTTTTCTAGAATTGAGCTGCAGGAGTTGCTTATATATTTTTGAGATTAATTCTTTGTCAGTTGCTTCGTTTGCTATTATTTTCTCCCATTCTGAAGGGTGTCTTTTCACCTTGCTTACAGTTTCCTTCGCTGAGCAAAAGCTTTTAAGTTTAAGGTCCAATTTATTTATTTTTGCTTTTATTTCCATTACTCTGGAAGGTGGGTCATAGAGGATCCTGCTGTAATTTATGTCAGAGAGTGTTCTGCCTATGTTTTCCTCTAGGAGTTTTATAGTTTCTGGTCTTACATTTAGATCTTTAATCCATTTTGAGTTTATTTTTGTGTATGGTGTTAGACAGTGTTCTAGTTTCATTCTTTTACAGATGGTTGACCAGTTTTCCCAGCACCGCTTGTTAAAGAGATTGTCTTTTCTCCATTGTATATTTTTGCTTCCTTTGTCAAAGATTAGGTGTCCATAGGTGCATGAATTTATCTCTGGGCTTTCCATTTTGTTCTATTGATCTATATTTCTGTCTTTGTGCCAGTACCATACTGTCTTGATGACTGTAGCTTTGTAGTATAGTCTGAAGTCAGGCAGGTTGATTCCTCCAGTTCCATTCTTCTTTCTCAAGATTGCTTTGGCTATTTGAGGTTTTTTGTATTTCCATACAAATTGTGCATTTATTTGTTCTAGTTCTGTGAAAAATACCATTGGTAGCTTGATAGGGATTGTATTGAATCTATAGATTGCTTTGAGTAGTATACTCATTTTCACTGTATTGATTCTTCCAATCCATGAACATGGTATATTTCTCCATCTATTTGTGTCATCTTTGATATCTTTCACCAGTGTTTTATAGTTTTTTGTATATAGGTCTTTTGTTTCTTTAGGCAGATGTATTCCTAAGTATTTTATTGTTTTCATTGCAATGGTGAATGGAATTGTTTCCTTAATTTCTCTTTCTGTTTTCTCATTGTTAGTGTATAGGAATGCAAGAGATTTCTGTGTGTTAATTTTATATCCTGCAACTTTACTGTATTCATTGATTAGCTCTGGTAACTTTCTGGTGGTGTCTTTAGGGTTTTCTATGTAGAGAATCATGAGATGACACCACTCTTATGGAGGAAAGTGAAGAGCAACTAAAGGGCTTCTTGATGAAGGTGAAAGAGGAGAGTGAAAAACTGCCTTGAAACTCAACATTAAAAACACTAGTATCATAGCATCTGGTCCCATCACTTCATGGCAAATAGAAGGGGAGAAAGTGGAGAAATAGTGACAGATTTTGTTTTCTTGGGGTCCAAAATCACTGTGGATGATTACTGCAGCCATGAAATTGGAAGATGCTTGTTCTTTGGAAGGAAAACTATAACAAACCTAGGCAGGGTATTAAAAAGCAGAGACATCACTTTCACAAGAAAGGTCCATATAGTCAAAGCTATGGTTTTTCCAGTAGTCATTTATGGCTGTGAGAGTTGGACCATAAAGAAGGCTGAGTGCCAAAGAATTGATGCTTTTGAACTGTGGTGCTAGAGAAGACCTTCAGAGTCCCTTAGACAGATAGGAGATCAAAAAAGTCAATCCTAAAGGGAATCAACCCTGAATATTCTTGAGAAGGACTAATCCTGAAGCTGAAGCTCCAAATCTTTGGCCACCTGACGCAAAGAGCTGACTCCTTGGAAAAGACCTTGATGCTGGGAAAGATTGAGGGCAGTAGGAGAAAGGGGTGACAGAAGATGGGATGATTGGATAGCATCACCAACTCAATGGACATGAGTTTGAGCAGACTCTGGGAGATAGTGAAGGACAGGGGAGGCTGGTATGCTGCAGACCATGGGGTTGAAAGGAGTTGGACATGACTTAGCGACTGAACAACAGCAAAAGCTGAATTAGCATTTCCTTTATTTCAAGTGAGATAGCCTACCTTTCCCTATGCTAAAAAGCTATTTGTATTTCCCTTTCTGTGATCTATCTGGTAACATTTTTAACCTATTTTTCTATTGTTTTGTTTTTTTTCTTATTGATTGTGGGATATCTTTATATATTAGGAAAATGAGCTCTTTGTCATTGACAAGAATTGCAAGTATTTTCCAGATTAGTATCACTTTTATGTAGCCAAAATTAGCAACTCTTCACTGGTTTCTATATTTGAGTCATATTTAAAAAGACCTTCACTGTGTTTTAAGACTTTTTCTCTCTTCAGTTACATTTAATCCTTTGATCCACATGAAATTTATTTTGGTATAATTTGTGAGATCTTTTAACTTAAATTTGTTGCAGTATCAGATGATTACTTTGCTGTTGATATGCCCACTGTCATGAATTTAGTTACCATATAAGTGATGTTTATAGAACCAACAATGTCTTTTAGAAGGAAAAATCTTGAATCTAGTAAGAACTAAATCAGTGTGCCCTTGAAGGTTATGAAATATTGAAAGCGCTACCTAGTAGACTGCAAACCACATAAACATTGTTTTCCATTATACCCTTAAAAATATCTTTACATTATGGTGGGAAAAATGTATTTGCATAATTTGAGGTTGAACTTAACTGCACTTCTCAAAATAAATATTTCTTGCAAAAGACTCAGTGTTTAACATATTGGATAAAGTAATTCTAAGTGATGTATTTAGGATGCTTTCCATGTGAAAGAGGTCATTTTGTAAGCCAGATCACACAGAAAGTTTCAGCAACTTTCAACTTTGCCTAAATGGGGGCATTGAAAGGATACCACCATGGAAAGATAGTAAATGTCAATATACAGATTTCAGGGCCAAAGACAGAAGAAACTTTGTTAATCTTCTCTATCATTTTGCTAAGTTTCACTGAACAAAATTAAGGAATTTGAAGTAAAAATGGATAATTCAATTAAGTAAAACATTTTGGATTTGTGTCTACCCGAGTGACCTTGGTTGGGCTTTGCTGTTTTTGTTCCGGTGTAGTGCCAGCTAAAGAAGGTCACTGCTGCCTCCTAGGTCTACAAGAATTGAGTCATTAGCCACAGCAGTCGTTAACCTTCAACACACCCTGAAAGGAATTCAGGACAGAGATCAGGAATGAGGCACTCTGTACTCTGGGAAAACTGGCAGAACAGGCCTTCAAAAAGTTACATATTTTCATGAGAAATGGTTCATGAACCTGGTTTATTGCATCTTCCCATACTTAGGAAAGACTGGTGTGCTGCAGTCCATGGGGTTGCAAAGCGTTGACCTGACTGAGAGGCTGAACAGCAGCAACGAAGATATCTGTTACTTGTGACGAGCAGGAACCTGTTAGATGTGTGCTTGAGTGCATGTCCCCGCTTCTCCAAAATCACACATATGCTGACTCTTACCCTTACCTCTGTGGAACAGTTTCTCTGAGCTCTTTGAGAGCCTGTCTCCCAGGCTGTAGTCCTCTGTAAGACACTGAATAGACTCAACGTACAGCTCTTAACATTGTGAATTTTTTGTTTGTTTGTTGTTCAAGTCAACGTAGGACTGAAGTAGAACTCATATTGTGAATAAGTTTAAGCTTTCATTGAAACTTTAGTTTAACCATTGTAAGTTACTTTAGAGATCATCTCCAGCCAATCTTTTCATTTTGCTGATTAAAAAATCAAGCATGGGGACTTCCCTGGACTTTGTGCTTCAAATGCAGCAGCTGTGGGTTTGATCCCTGGTCAGGGAAATAAGATTCCAAGTGGCACAGTCAAATGAAAAAAAAAAAAAAGAAATCAAGGATCAATAATATCAGATAACAGGTCTACAGACTTCATATTACTAGCTATTAGGCTTAAAACAAAGTATGTATGGATTTATTTGTTGCTGTTTTAGTTGCAAAGTCATGTCTGACTCTTTTGCGATCCCATGGACTATAGCCCACCAGGTTCCTCTGTCCATGGAATTCTCCAGGCAAGAATAATGGAGTGGGTTGTCATTTCCTCCTCCAGGAGATCTTCCCAACCCAAGGATTGAACCCGTGTCACCCTCGTTGGCATGTGGATTCTTTACCACTGAGACACCAGGGCAGCCCATTGGTTTATAGGAAAGTATAAAAATACAGAAAAAGGGAGAGAAAATAAAAATCCTGCAACCTGGTGGACAACATCACGGGCCAGTGGCTGCTGGAGGCCCAGGCCTGCAGTGGGGGCATCATCAACCCCAACACCGGTGAATGCTTCCCCGTCACTGACGCTGTCAACAGGGGCCTGGTGGACAAGATCATGGTGGACCGCATCAACCTGGCCCAGAAGGCCTTCTGCGGCTTTGAGGACCCGCGCACCAAGACCAAGATGTCGGCCGTCCAGGCCCTGAAGAAGGGCAGGCTCTACTACAAGGCAGGGCAGCGCTTCCTGGAGGTGCAGTACCTGATGGGTGGCCTGATCCAGCCTGACATGCAGGGCCGCGTGCCCCTGGATGAGGCCCTGCAGCGCGGCACGGTGGACGCCAGCACTGCCCAGAAGCTGCGCGACGTCAGCGCGTACTCCAAGTACCTCACCTGCCCCAAGACCAAGCTCAAGATCTCCTACAAGGACGTGCTGGACTGCAGCATGGTGGAGGAGGGCACGGGGCTGCGGCTGCTGGAGGCCGCCGCCCAGTCCAGCAAGGGCTACTACAGCCCCTACAAGGGTCAGCGGCTCCGGCTCCACTGCAGGCTTACGCTCCGGCTCGCGCACCAGCTCCTGGGCTGGCTCCCTTCGCTGCAGCTTCGACGCCACGGGCTCAGGCTTCTACATGACCTTCTCCTCCTCAGGCTACGGCCGCCGCTACGCCTGGGGGCCCACGTCCTCCCTGGGGGGCCCCGAGTCCACGGCAGCCTGACCCCTCCTGCTCCCCGCCTCCCGCTCTGCATGTGGCCTCCCGCCCAAGCGCTGGAGCCTCTCTCTAACGCTGAAAGGTGTCTTCCTCCCAAGAGGTGCCTAAAGTTAACCAGAAAGACTAGACTAACATATTAATATATACCTGCTGTCCAGACAGCCTGTCTCCCGGGCTGTCTCCAGCCCCACTGACCACCCCATTCCCCGGGTCTGCCTGCTCCTCTTTATCTGCCACTCACCACAGCCAGGTGCCTTGGAGGGTCCAGAGGTGGGCCCCCCAACTAAGCCTTCCCATCTTCCCAGGGGGTCCCGTCTGGGTGAGCTTCCCCCAGCCCTGTAGACCAGCCACACCCAACCCCCAGCCCGACCTGCCTGGGCAGCGGATGTAGCCCCCAGCAGCAGGGCCCTCGGGACCAGCGCCTCTGTCTCCAGGACAGACCCTCTCGCTCTGCGCGGGCGGCAGTGAGTCCTGGTCACCCTCCTCTCCTGGGCTGCTCAGGAAGCCCCTTCCCCACGGGAGGGTGCGGTCCCCAAGCAGACCAAGCCGGCCCAGGCCAGGCCCCCCCAGACCCCAGGCCTCTGGCTTCAGCCTTCCAGCCTCAGCTCCCTAGAAAGTGCCTTCTGCGTCCCTCTTTGCACCCCAGGCCCCAAGGACCCAGACCTGGGGTGGGAGACAGACCCTCCTGATGAAAGGCTCGCCACTGCCCAGCTCTCAGGCGTGCCAGCCAGGTACGGCGGGGCCCCGTAGGCTTCAGCCCACTGTGGGCCCAGCGCCCCCCAAGGCCTGTGGGACACCCCTTCCCCGGGTGCTGCCTACCTGCTTCTCCCAGGGAGCCTCAGCCCCCGAGTGGGCCCAGGTTGCGGCCGGGGCAGTCTGTGCCAACCAGGCTGCCCGCCGGTGCCGCCCGCTCCTGCTCCATCGCCTGGCCCTGGCGGCTCCACCCCTGCCTCCGTCCTCTGACTGAGCTTTGCATGTCCACTAACCCAGGGAGGTGGCGGGTGGAGGCACCCGGCTTCGGCTACCTCCGAGGGCAGAACACTAACCTGACCATGGCGGGCCTACCGCGCTTGCCCCAATAAAAGCAATTCCAAACCCCCCCAAAATCATTTAATTCATCAATCTTCCTAAAAGAAGGTAAAATGTATTGCCTTGTAAATAAATTACTTGAAATAAGTTTTCAAATATTAGAAAGATTTAGGGGCTGCTTGAAAAGCTCAACTGTGTCATTTTAGGGCAAACAAAAATGATTTTTCTATGTGAAGAATAAGTTCATGGAATGTATTTCCTCAGAAAGTGCTCCCTGTTATACTACAAAGAGATTAAGTTTATGAATGATTATAATTATTAAAAAAAAACTAGAGTTTTTCTGAGTACATTTTTGACCTTTTGAGTTTAACTTCGTGGAAGGTAACCATGGCTTTTCAGAATACATCCCTGTCAGGAAAAGGATAATAAGTTGGTTTAACTAGGTAGGAAGTTTTCTTAGTGAAAGTCAGTTTAAATAGAAATAACATTATGTCTCTCCCAGTCACCAAAAACTTCCTTCCAGAATATCTATTCTTCTAAATGAAAAACAAATATTAGGAACAGTCAGATATGAATGAGATTCCTTTGTCCTAACTGTCCATGTGATTAGAAAAACAATAAAGTCAATTGCCCATTTTGGCTATTGGAAATCTCTCAAGAAGCAGATTCAGGGAGATTCATATTTGTGGAATTATAAAAAGAATTGAAGTTTTGAAGGCCAAGAGTCCTGTGGTGAGAACTAAAATCTGTGGAAATATTTAAATGCAAAAGGCTTTATGTTTAGAATTCGCCACAAATTCTTATCATTCATGCCGGCTGTTTTTCTTCTAAAAAGAAAACAGGAAACTTCTCAAAAAGTCACTGGCTCTAGGCTTAAAATCAAAACAACCTTTAAAGGTAACTATGGGGTTTAAAAAAAAATCAAATGAAGACTATTTGTCACTGATTTCAAGACTTGCTCTTTATCTGTTATTAATGAAGTGGAGAGTAATGACATTTCAGGAAATTGCGGATAGATTGTCTGCAAGATGTGGAAAAGGAAAATATGAAGCAGAATTCTTTCTGAGTTGTGTTCCTCACTTAGCTAAGCCAGCTCCTGTGGCACATGTTCTTGTGAGTTTACATTTGGGATTTTTACCAAGCAGACTTTCTTCTGGGAGCAGAATACTGAGTACTTATATACTTAGGATGGGGCTTCCCTTGTGGCTCAGCGGTAAGGACTCCACCAGCAGTGCAGGAGCCACAGGAGACTTGGGTTCGATCCCTGGGTCGGGAAGATCCCCTGGAGGAGGACATCACAACCCACTCCAGTATTCTTACCTGGAGAATCCCATGGACAGAGGAGCCTGGCTGGCTACAGTCCATGGAGTCGCAAAGAGCTGAACACGACTGAAGTGACTTAGCACACATATACTTTGGATACCTATGTATATAATTTTATCAAAGAAGACAGCATTTTCTTTGAACTTTTGTCCTTATTATTTATTCTTGTGATTTGGAATAGGGCTCCATTTCTAAAGAGTTTAAAGTTTCCCTTGATATCTCTTGCATTCCCTATCTCTTCTATCAAAACACATCAATATTTTATATGTTGTATGTTGGTTACAGAAACTCAACCAGTAATTTGGGAATAACACAATTTCTTTTTCTCTATATTTGGGAACAAATAGGGTTGATCTGTGTGAACACTGGCAATTTGGGTCATTTCTGTGCTAGTATTAGAATATAAACTGAAACAGTCCATAGATTCAGGGCAAAATGCTAAGCGGAGAGACAAAAGCAAGTTCTGGTCACAGCGGTTTAACTCTGTCTCTTAGAAAGAAAGTATGACCTCAACTTGGCTGGCTTAACGTTGCCTCCATAAAATGGTCATTCTTTCCTTCCACTCCAGAGCCAAAGATATAGGGGAGAATAAACATATGAGCTTCTTTGGTTTTGCTCATTGTTCCTACTTTAGTGTTTAATAACATCATCTCTGAGTTCATGCTTGCATATATGATTTCTTGAAAATCATTTAGATATTTGAGAAGTAGGATGGAATAAGGATATTTTTATCTCCATTAATTTGAATAGTCAAACGAGATAGCTATTTCTTACCAGAATTATCTTGGCATAATTTAAAGAGAGCCAAAAGGAAGAGTGTCATACATGACTTCAATTTGTCTTTCCATAAACATAACAAAATACTGAGGTATTCCTAGGCAGAAAGAAGCATGCAGAATATAGCTAAACATAGAAAATTGCAATCTGAGAATAATTAGGATATTTCTTCTCAAGTTTGGATGTTTCACTTATTTTGCTTTTTATGTTTCTCTCTGTAGTCTTTGGAGTGATATTTGTAAAACTTTCCCTTGACCTCCCTTCACATGTTGGAAAATCAGCAATCAGCCATGTGTAAGTTTTGGAAGCCAAAAAGTTCATGTATGTGCTCCTCCTGACTTCTGGCAGTTAGGATAGAGGCCACTGGCTCAGGAACTCAGAGGTTGCTGTTTAGTCTTTGAGAGACAGATGAAGTGGTGGAGCTGGTCTGCCTGGGTTTGAGGATCTTAGGCAAGGTGCCCAGTCTCCGTAGCTTCACCTGGCAGTCAGTCAGTTCAGTCACTCAGTCGTGACAGACTCTTTGTGACCCCGTGGACTGTAGCAGACCAAGTTTCCCAGTCCATCACCAACTCCAGGAGCTTGCTCAAACTCATGTCCATTAAGTCGGTGATGCCACCCAACCATCTCATCCTCTCTCATCTCCTTCTCCTCCTGCCTTCAATCTTTCCCAGCATCAGGGTCTTTTCCAATGAGTCAGCTCTTTGCATCAGGTGTCCAAAGGATTGGAGTTTCAGCTTCAACATCAGTCCTTCCAATGAATATTCAGGACTGATTTCCTTGGATTGAGTGGTTTGATCTCCTTGCAGTCCAAGGGACTCTCAAGAGTTTTCTCCAACACCACAGTTCAAAAGCATCAGTTCTTTGGCACTCAGCTTTCTTTATGGTCCAACTCCCACATCCATACGTGACTACTGGAAAAACCATAGCTTTGACTAGACAGACATTTGTTGGTAAAGTCAAGTCTCTGCTTTTTAAAGTATGCTGTCTTGGTTGGTCATAGCTTTTCTTCCAAGAAGCAAGCATCTTTTAATTTCATGGCTACAGTCACCATCTGCAGTAATTTTGGAGCCCAAGAAAGTAGTTTCTCACTGTTTCCATTGCCATGATGTGATGGGACCGGATGCCGTGATCTTAGTTTTCACCTGTAAAATGGGACAATTATTTTCTTCCGGGTGTTATCAGGACAATTAAGTGAGATAGTGTTAACTTGCTTAGAACAGACTTCACAGAGTGTAAGCTCACAGTAGATGTGAACTCTTACTGTGCAGGGGCCAACAAGGCAACCAAACAAAGACAGCTTATAATTTATAATTCGTCTGACAGTGCTTGTGTCTTGTACTTTGAGTGTGGTGGTGGCTTAGCAACCAAGCAGTTCTTTTCACTTGACCCCAGTTGTGGATTCCTTTGGTTTTGTCCTGTTTTCCAAATGTAGTCCTCCAAACCTCCAGTCAGCTTTGTGAGCCACTCAATAACCTTCTGGAAAATTCTTCTGCTTTAAGTTTGTTAGAATCCATACCTAGATGGATATTGTCTGTGACGATCAGATGAATGTCTGAGTACTGTGTCAAACCGTTTTACTTTGGTTTCATTTATATGAGTCTTTTCCTGATGAAGAGGGAGTTAACTTTGAAACGGTGAAGAACCTACCTTGCTTTTTGTTTGCATCAGCCCCGGAGTCCTGCAAGGTACTGGTCCAAGGCACCAAGTGCCACTTTCTCCTGGCCCCTGATCTGGTGCCTAGGAGGCCAAGAGAATACTGAAAGGCACGTTGGATGAAAGAATGAATGAACTCAACAGATGTTGTCGACTCAGGGCTCCAACGTGGTTAAGCTGTGCTATCAACCCTTCAACAGACTTCTGGTTAAATGAAACAGAAATTCTTATATTGTTTGTCATTTTTGATCGAGTATTCTGTGATTATAGCCAAATAGATCCTGACATGAAGATTATATGTGCTTTTTATCCCCCCAGACTCTTTTTTTCTTGCTGTCTACCTACTGCCAAAGAAGCACTTCTTGCCATTTTTTTTGGAGAAGTGGAGAAGTGATTTACAAGTGTGCTCCACAAAGTTCTGTTGGAAACAAATACTGCTTTGGACAGATTTTGTATGGTTCATCGAAACAGGCACTGTTTCACTCTTTTCATTCAGGAGACTCTTCAAACATATGACTGAGGCAAACGCTTTTATTTCAGAATGGAGATTTTTGGAAAGTTTTTGCATGAAGTTTGGCATATTTTGCATTAATTTGTCATTAAGGGATAATAAACTTATTTGGATTATACACGTTCCAAAAATTTAAAAAAAGAATGAAAAAAATTCTATTTAATTCTGAACTGCTACTGTGACCTGTTTTTATAGAAGTATTTTGTAAAAAAAAAAAGGTTGAGTCAACACAGAACAAGAAATCTGAGTGTACACAACAAATCCTTGGAAAGAACTCTAACTGAGCTTTCATCTGACCACCAACCTGAAACACTGATCACAAGCCAGAAAAATCTCTCCACGTCGTCTCTCTTCAAAGGGTGTTAAAGTGCAGTGCAGTCAGGATGAAAAAACAAAGCAGATTTTAATAACATCCAGTCTTAGATGCCATCAGCAAGATGACATTTCCTGGAAAGAACTATGTGATTACAGTATTATTATTTGTAATGATGCTTGATATGATCAACAAAGGAAAAGTAAATGATCCAAATGGGACTTCTGGCAGAGAACTGCATTCTCATTAAAAGAGGTATTAGTGGGCCAAACACATTTGAGTAAACATGGAATATGAACTTGATGTTAGAAAAGAGGAGATGTTTGTGGAGACCAAAGGAATTTATAAGGCCAAGGAATTCCGGTTTCACCCACTTAGAGTAAAACCAGGCTGACCTTTGTCAGACCTCTTGGCAGCCTGAGCCAGGATTTATATTGAAGGAAAACTTAAAAGTCAAAATTACATAGTTTATATGATGTCATGTGCTTTATCGTTTCCATCTTTTAGATACACAGACATAATGGCATAAACCCTAGTACTCAGGCATGTCAGAAAAATACCAGGAAGCGTGGGGGTGGTAGAGAAGACTTCAAATTCTTTGCCATGAGGTCAGTAAACTTGAGAGATAATAAAAAAATTAGAGCTGGCAGGCTCTGAATATGTTACTACTCAGTTTGCCAAACTCAGAGAGAAACATGAAACAAAAACTTTTAACAATGACATCGATGGGTTACTTATGAAAAAAAAGACTAGAGACAATTTAACCAAGCATGTTCATTTCTATTTTTTTGTACAGTTGTCTTTTAAAAATACATAAGGTGGGGAATAAATCAAGGAAAATTTGAGTTAGGTAATGATTATCTGAGACAGTTTCCTGATAGACGTCTGCCAATTCCTGATGTAATAAACACCAATCTTAATTTCTAAAAATTTCTGTATAAATATCAGATCTCCAAGTCCCAGATGTTCAGTGATCTAATTCAAGTAACATTAGATCCAATTCATAAATGGAAGACATTAAACAATTTAAAATTATTTGTAATAGGGTAAGAGTAAGGCTGTATATTGTCACCCTGCTTATTTAACTTATATGCAGAGGACCTCATGTGAAATGCTGGGCTGGATGAAGCACAAGCTGGAATTAAGATTGCCGGGAGAAATATCAATAACCTCAGATAAGCAGATGACACCACCCTTATGGCAGAAAGTGAAGATGAACTAAAGAGCCTCTTGATGAAAGTGAAAGAAGAGAGTGAAAAAGCTGGCTTAAAACTCAACATTCAAAAAATGAAGATCATGGCATCCGGTCCCATCACTTCCTGGCAAATAGATGGGGAAACAATGGAAACAGTGAGAGAGTTTATTCTCTTGGGCTTCAAAATCACTGCAGATGGTGATTGCAGCCATGAAATTAAAAGACACTTCTCACTTGCTCCTTGGAAGAAAGGTTATGACCAACCTAGACAGCATACTAAAAAGCAGAGACATTACTTTACCAACAAAGGTACATCTAGTCAAGGCTATGATTTTTCCAGTAGTCATGTATGGATGTGAGAGTTGGACTATAAAGAAAGCTGAGTGCTGAAGAATTGGTGCTTTTGAACTGTGATATTGGAGAAGACTCTTGAGAGTCCCTTGGACTGCAAGGAGATCCAACCAGTCCATCCTAAAGGATATCAGTCCTGGGTATTCACTGGAAGGACTGATGTTAAAGCTGAAACTCCAATATTTTGGCCACCTGATGCAAAGAACTGACTCACTGGAAAAGACCCTGATGCTGGAAAAGATTGAAGGCAGGAGGAGAAGGGGATGACAGAGGATGAGAGGGTTGGGTGGCATCACTGACTCAATGGCCATGAATCTGAGCAAGCTCCGGGAGTTGGTGATGGACAGGAACGCCTGGTGTGCTGCAGTCCATGGGGTCACAAAGAGTCGGACACGACTGAGTGACTGAACTGAACTAAACTGAAAGAGCAATACTGTTATTTAATAACTATGAAAGTACGGAAACAACTGTTCTACAAAGAAGCTATTTTTCTGTTTTTAAATTTATTTATTTTTAATTGAAGGATATTTGCTTTACAGTATTGTGTTGGTTTCTGCCGAACATAAACATGAACCAGCCATAGATGTACATATGTCTCCTCCCTCTTGAACCTCCCTTCCATGTCCCTCCCCACCCCACCCCTCTAGGTTGTTCCTGAGCCCTGGTTTGAGCCCTCAGCAAATTCCCATTGGCTATCTAATTACATATGGTAATATATGTTTCCCTACTTTCTCCATACATCCCGCCCTCTCCTTCTTCCCCCAACCCCCATGTCCATAAGTCTGCTCTTTATGTCTGTGTCTCCATTGCTGCCCTGAAAATAATTTTATCAATAACATCTTTCTAGATGTATGTATATGTATGTATATGTTAATATATGATATTTGTTTTTCTCTTTCTGAATCACTTCATTCTGTATAGTAGGCTCTAGGTTCATCCACTTTATTAGAACTGACTCAAAGCAGTCTTTTTCATGGCTGAGTAATATTCCATTGTATGTATGTATACAGTTTACAAAGAAGCTCTCTTACAATGGATAAGATAGGTTACTTTTTTCTACCCTAATTTTATAATGATGATAAATTATCATTCTACCATAATGATGATAAATTATGCTGCTGATTGCCTTCTAGTTGTCATACTAAGAAATGAATCAGTCTTGAATGATACTCCATTCATCTGTAAAATAGCAGTAGGTTCACTCAGAGACTTGCTCAGAATATTAAACATTATGCCCCAAATGCTTCCAAACCAGCTGGGGAAATGGATCCAAAAGTCACATTCTTATATCGGGAATGTGGTATGTATTTTAAAATGAGAGAGTCAGCTTGGCGCAGTGGCAGTATCGTAGCCAATGAGATTTATCCGGGGCGCGATTATTGCTAATTGAAAAAAAAACAAATGAGACCTCAGTCATAGGCTTGTGAGGGTAGTGGAGAATGAGATGCAAAGAAACTTGGGACCACTTTTTTGGTTTCTTACAAATTTGTGATGGATTACAAGGAGAAGGAAATGGCAACCCACTCCAGTATTCTTGCCTGGAGAATCCCAGGGATGGGGTCGCACAGAGTCGGACATGACTGAAGTGACTTAGCAGTAGCACAAGGAGAAGGGACTGACTACCCATTCCACTATTCTTGCCTGGGGAGTTCCATGGACAAAGGAGCCTGGAGGACTACAGTTCGTGGGGTCAAAAAGGGTAGAACATGACTGAGCAATCAACACTTTCACAAAGGATTACCAGAAGGCAGGCTTCCTTACACTTCTCGTGAAGTTCTTTTTAGGGGTAAGACACTAGGAAAATTGGACCCTTTACAGATGTCAACCTCTCTCTCCCTGCCCCTCCCTTTCCCTCCCCACCCCCTCAATACCTTCCCTCCCTGTTCACATTCCCTTCATTCCGTGCACAGAATGAAGTTCCAGGTGATAGCCAAATTTGAATCACGTTCCTGTCCCTTAGGACCAAATACTTTGCACCTGGCTCCACCTTTAAAACAATACCCTGCATGGAGTCCAAATGCTTTGATTAATATTTGTTGAACTAAAATATAAAGAGTTGGTTACAAAGGGGATCTGAGCCTTTGGGGCTCCTGACACATTTGCATTCATTTAATGCTATTTACTGGGTCTCTGGGCTCTGGTGCTGTTAGATGAAGACCAGCCAGCCTGGGGAAGAGTAATCCTGGTTGCCGTGCAGATGTGGAGCTACCAGAAGCCCAAAGGGCAACATGGAAAGAGAAGCTTGAGAAGTTTGAAACAGTTTCCCTCTCAGGTGGCTGTGTCACGTCTGCCTGGAACAACATACTCTTTCCACAGGTGAAAATTTAGATCCAAATTTCAGAATCCACTTGGGTAGATTTTAACACCTGCAGTAGGAACCATTTGTGCTCATTCAAAAATGTCCACTTTCTTCTGCAATTTTTTTCACCTCGTATAAAACATAGCCTTCCCTTGAGGGCCTCCCCCTTCTCACTGCTGAAGTCAGAGCTCAGTCCTGGCTTTTGCAACTGTATCCATGGAAGGTTTCCCTTTGTTGGGCTGGAGTTCCACCTAGAATGGGGAAGAATCCGCTGAAGCTGGCAGGCCGAATATCCTCTTCTGAACCTGTTATTTCTTTACTGATTCTGAGGTACACAGTTTTTCATATTAGTATCTCTGACACAGAGATGCTTATTTCCACCTGTGGCATCTTATATTCAATAAAATACAGTGTAATGACCAATACTTCCTTTTTTTAAAAATGAAAATGTTTACCCATTTATTTTACTTTTATTTATTTATTTGGCTGCTTCTGGTCTTAGTTGCAGCACATAGGATCTTCGTTGCATCATGGGGGATATTTCTGTTGTGAGCATGAACTCCTAGTTGCAGTGAAAGGGCTTAGTTGCTTGGCAGCATGTGAGATCTTAGTTCCCTGACTAGGGATTAAACCTGAGTTCCCTGCATTGCTAGGCAGATTCTTAGCCACTGGACCACCAGGGAAGTCCCATGACCCACACTTTCTGATAATGGCGGTAATGACATATCTTTAGATGTTCCTAAAATTATACTTGTGTGGTAGTTTGAGCATTTCATGGCATTTCCTTTCTTTGGGATTGGAATGAAAACTGACCTTTTCCAGTCCTGTGGCCACTGCTGAGTTTTCTAAATTTGCTGGCATATTGAGTGTAGCACTTTCACAGCATCAACTTTTAGGATTTGAAATAGCTCAACTGGAATTCCATCACCTCCACTAGCTTTGTTCGTAGTGATGCTTCCTAAGGCCCACTTGACTTCACGTTCCAGAATGTCTGGCTCTAGGTGAGTGATCACACCATTGTGATTATCTGGGTCTTGAAGATCTTTTTTGTACAGTTCTTCTGTGTATTCTTGCCACCTCTTCTTAATATCTTCTGCTTCTGTTAGGTCCATACCATTTCTGTCCTTTATTGAGCCCATCTTTGCATGAAATGTTCCCTTGGTATCTCTAATTTTCTTGAAGAGATCTCTAGTCTTTCCCATTCTATTGTTTCCTCTATTTCGCTGCACTGATCACTGAGGAAGGCTCGCTTATCTCTCCTTGCTATTCTTTGGAACTCTGCATTCAAATGGGTATATCTTTCCTTTTCTCCTTTGCTTTTGGCTTTTCTTCTTTTCACAGCTATTTGCAAGGCCTCCTCAGACAGCCATTTTGTTTTTTTGCATTTCTTTTTCTTGGGGATGGTCTTGATCCCTGTCTCCTGTACAGTGTCGCAAACTTCCATCCATAGTTCATCAGGCCTTCTGTCTATCAGATCTAGTCCCTTAAATCTATTTCTCACTTCCACTGTATAATTGTTAGGGATTCGATTTAGGTCATATTTGAATGGTCTAGTGGTTTTCCCCACTTTCTTCAATTTAAGTCTGAAGTTGGCAATAAAGATTTCATGATCTGAGCCACAGTCAGCTCCCAGTCTTGTTTTTGCTCACTGTATAGAGCTTCTCCATCTTTGGCTGCAAAGAATATAATCAGTCTGATTTCAGTGTTGACCATCTGGTGACGTCCATGTGTAGAGTCTTCTCTTGTCTAGTCAAGACTATGGTTTTTCCAGTGGTCATGTATGGATGTGAGAGTTGGACTATAAATAAGGCTGAGCGCCAAAGAATTGATGCTTTCAAACTGTGGTGTTGGAGAACACTCTTGAGAGCCCCTTGGACTGCAAGGAGATCCAACCAGTCCATCCTAAAGGAAATCAGTTCTGAATGTTCATTAGAAGGACTGTTGTTGAACCGAAACTCCAATACTTCGGCCACCTGCGCGAAGAGCTGACTCATTTGAAAAGACCCTGATGCTGGGAAGGATTGAAGGCAGGAGGAGAAAGGGATGACAGAGGATGAGATGGTTGGATGGCATCACCAACTCAATGGACATGAGTTTGAGTAAACTATGGGAGTTGGTAACGGACAGGGAGGCCCGGTGTGCTGCAATCCATGGGGTCGTGAAGAGTTGGTCATGACTGAGTGACTGAACTGAACTGAAAATTACACTGCAATCTATAGTTTCATGATATCTAAAGTTCCTACCTCTCAACAGCCGTCTGTGTCCTGTATATTCAGAGGCCTGTGATTCCCTATATGGCTTCTGATCCTCTTAAGGTCCTCTGACTTGATTAAGAGTATATAATGTTTGAGTCAAAAAAAGAGTTGGTTTTTCTGTTTTGTTTTTGAAGGCTAGCTTCCCATTGTTTGCCTATTATAGCCATCACATAAATAATGATAACTAATATTTAAATGGCACCCCACTTTGGTATTCTTGTTTGGGAAATCCGATGGACAGAGGAGCCTGGCAGGCTACAATCCATTAGGTCGCAAAAGAGTCAGACACAACTTAGCAACTAAACAACAAATATTTAGTGTTGACTTTGCAGCAGGCACTGTTGTATGCACTGGAATGGTATTAAGTCACTTAACCTTCACAAGAAAAGCTGTGGCTTTCCCAGTAGAGGAACAACATAAGGCAAGTACAATTATTAACTCCATTTAACAGAGGATTAAGTGGACCGTAAGAAGATCAAACCAGTCAATCTTAAAGGAAATCAGTCCTGAATATTCATTGGAAGAGCTGATGCTGAAGCTGAAACTCCAATAGTTTGGCCACCTGATGCAAAGAACTGACTCATTTGAAAAGACCCTGATGTTGGGAAAGATTGAAGGCAGGAAGAGAAGGGGATGACAGAGGATGAGATGGTTGGATGAACACCAACCAATGGTGATTCGATGGACATGAGTTTGAGCAAGTTCCAGGAGCTGGTGATGGACAGGGAAGCCTGGTGTGCTGCAGTCCATGGGGATGCAAAGAGTTGGACATGACTGAGCAACTGAACTGACTGAAGCGGAAGCTCAGAGAGGTTAAGCAATTGACCTTTATACCAAGTATTGGAACAGGGATTTCAACCCTGGGTCCATACTTTGAGCACATATCCTCGTCCCATAAAGATTTATGGTGACAGAATTGACTAGCACATCAGCTGCAAGAAGTCAAACTCAAAGCTAATATCATGCAAAGATTTCCACTGAGCATGGTATTAGCATATTATATGATTTGATTTATGATCTGAGATGTGAATTTTAGGGCTGTACAGAAAACTCAACAGGTTTTTACATCCAGCTGGGAAAAAAATATCATTGAGACATGTAGAGATAGACAGCAGGGCCAGGATGCAGAGGGTAAGAGTATAGTGACCACCTTTCTTTTAACTTCTCCTCTGCATGAATGTTCTTGCAAATTACCACACATCTGTGATTGCCTTCACTATCCAACCCTGTTATTCAGTTTTCCTCAGGGTTGTCTGGAAATAGGTGTTGCTTGTTTTTGAAGGTCAAACTCAACCTCCAAAGGCAAAGATTTATCATCACTGAAAACTTTTAGGAGAATAAACTGTAGTCTGCAGAGGTAGTTCTAAAAGAAGCTGTCTAAATTGCTTGAATAATGGCAACCTCATTGGGAAAAAGGATGTGTTTTCCTGGGTTGACTCCTGCAAGCATACACAGTCTCTGCAGATGTTTAAGTTATAACTACATATTTTAAAATATGGCTTTTTTTATCTTTAGAGCTCATGGTGATGGTGGTGGTGGTTTAGTCACTAAGTCATGTTTGACTCTTGTGACTCCATGGACTGTAGTCTGCCAGACTTCTCTGTTCGTGGGATATCCTAGGCAAGAATACTGGAGTGGGTTGCCATTTCCTTGGAATAAATGAAATTTCTGTCACTTGCTTGCATTCTTCATGGAAAATTACATACTAGATTTTCCTTTGGTTTTTAGCATTATAACTCTAAATCTACAGTAAGTAAGGATATAATTTGTTTTTCAATCCTAAAGTCCTATTTACACACAATTATTTTGCATCAAGATCATGCTATAAAATAATTCTCCCGAAAAAAGGGAAAATTCCAACTTACCCTATGAATAAAAAATAGCTTCTATTTGAATAATTGACCAGCATGTCAGCATTTTCTCTCTCTTTCTTGTTTAGCTTAATAATCTATCAACTAAGATTTCAAAGAGTTCAGTTAAAATGTTGATACATTTTTGGGACTTCCCTGGTGATCCAGTGGCTAAGACTCCAAGCTCCCAATGCAAGGGGCCAGAATTCAACCCCTGGTTAGGGAACTAGATCCCACATGCCACAGTGAAGAGTTTGCATGCCACAGCTAAAGATCCCCCATGCTGCAAGAAGACCTAGTGCAACCAAAGAAATAAATAAATGAAAATAAATTAAAACAACAACAACAACAAAATTTTCTCCTAAAAAAAGTTGATACATTTTTGTGGATTTCAAAAATGATTTTGTGTAGCGGTTAGCCCTGTTCTCAAGGTGCTCTTAGAGATACAAAGGATTCTCTTGGGACCAGATAGGGTCCATTCTTTCCTCTGGGCAGGAAATGGGGTTGGGATCACATTGGAATCTGCAATGGCTAGCTGAACATCAGAGTGTGGCCCAAACTCCCTTTCTTCTAGTGCCTGAAGGCATACAGTTACCCTTACATGTTAAGTGTATATTCTGGGATCCAAAAAATTTCGTAAGTCTCAAAAACATTTTTAAAAAACATTCAGTTTTCAGTCACTTTCATTCTTAAATTGGGCATAATTTTCAATCAAGTACACTTAAGCAAAAAAAAAAAGTTGTCAATTGTTAAGTGTATATTAAACCATTGTGCCAGGTATCAGAGTTGCATTTGGTCCTCAATTCTCTGCTTTGGAGCATTGGTTCTTGCTGTGAATCTAAACAACATTTTGGATTTTTCATACCCGCCTATGCAGGTTAGTAAATTAATTGTTTTTTTGTAATCATTGTATATTTAAAAAAATTTAGGATTCAATCAACTATCAATTTTATACAATTTTTATGAAATGCTTTAACTGTATGAATTACATAAATTTTTATATTAACTATAAATGCATGTGCATGCATGCTCAGTCTTTGTGACCCCATGGACTGTAGTCTACCAAGCTCCTCTATCCGTGGGATTTCTCCAGGCAAGCATACTGGAGTGGGTTGCCATTTCCTCCTCCAGGGGATCTTCCCCATCCAGGGATTGAACCCATGTCTCCTGTGTCTCCTTCACAAGCAGGAGGATTCTTTACCACTGAAGCACATGGTGAGCCCTGATCAAATTGTCCACCATCTCCTAAACTGCTTTTGCAACTCTTTAGGGAAGTGACCAATAGCTGGGAATTAAAAACAACTTTTGACACCTATTTTATTAAAAACTAAAAGGAATGTCTTTAAAAATAATTATTTATTTTATTAAATGCCAAAATAAAATACACACTTAATGGTACAATTTGGAGTATGCAAGGTATTTAAACAAAGAGACAGTCATTTCGTCTCTTCCGTCTCTGAACCAGCCTGAACACATAAAACATGAAGCACTTAAAGTTTCTTCTTCTACTTTTTTAATAAAAAGGATTAACTTTTTTTTAAAAAAGTAGACATATGACATACTGCAGCACAGGGTTCAGTAAGCACCATTTGTGCTTAGCTCTGCTTGAAAGTCATAAAAAGTTGAATTCCACACACGGGGACCCAGAGGCGAGGGTTACAGGATGTCATATCCGGTCAAGAAGGAAGCGTGGCCCTTGGTCAGGGTAAGAGAACCAAAAGAGCTGCACTGGGAGGTTGACACCCTTGACCATGAGGTCAGGCTTTAGTGGTTTGGGCTCTTCAAGAATATTTCAAAGTCGTTTTGGCAGAGAGCTAAAGTTTTTTATTTTTATGTTCTGGACTACATCCTTGGAAAGTTATCTGTTGTTTTTCCTGATGACTTATGCAGAGGCAGCATAAACACTTCCCTTCTGGAAAACAAGCTGGTGTTTTGCGTTAGTAGACATTACCCTGGGTCCCAGAGTTAAGGAACTGTTTAGAACCAAAAGGGGACCACAGGGTTATGGTCTGTACCTCCAGGACATTCATCATGAGGGATTTGCCCTCACTTCCACTGCAGGTTCTGGTAGGTGTTGATCTTTGGATGGCTGCTCCAATACCTGGCACCACACTGGGCCCCACTCACGTTTAGTTCTACTTTACTGATGAGGAAATTGAGGCTCAGAGAGTTACATCACTTGTCCAAGGCCTGATACTTGGAGTCTGATAGAGCCTGCCTTTGATTCTAGGTTTAACTCCAAATGCCATGTGTTCTCCATTGCATCACACTGACCCCCACAATCCGGTGCCAGAATTGTACCAGCTTGCGGGAAATGCAAGTATTTATCCCACATAAAAAGAAACTCTACCAGATATAGCTGTGGAGGGCAGAACAAGGTGAGAAAGGATTGAGGTGGGAATGGTGAAGAGGATTATAAACCCAGAGACTTAGATTCCAGGGCAGTTGTGTGCTATTAGGTGAATCACTTCACCTAATTGGACTCAGTCTCCCATTCGTCAGTCAAGAGTGTGATCATGGAGAGAGTAACATGGAAACATACATTACCACATGTAAAATAGATAGCCAATGGGAATTTGCTGTATAATTATAGGGGCTCTGAAACAACCTAGAGGAGTGGGATGGGGAGGGAGGCTCCTGAGGGAGGGGACATATGTATACCTATGGCTGATTCATGTTGATGTTTGGCAGAAACCAACACAATTCTGTAAAGCAGTTATCCTTCAATTAAAAAGTAATAAAAACAATAAAAAAGAGTGGGAGCAGTTTGGACTTTGGTCTAGTGGTTAAGACTCCCAGCTCCCACTGCAAAGGGCTCAGGTTTCATCCCTGTTGGGGAACTAAGATCCCACTTGCTGTGCTGAATGGCCAAAAAAAGAAAAAAAAGAATGTGAACAATAGAAGTAGAATTGCTAACATTTTCTGATTCTCATCAAGGAAGTTTGGAGGGAAAATCATATGAACTTGATCTTGAAGAGAGAAGTGAAGGAATGATGAAACGGCAGTTCAGATTAGGGGAGTAACTTAAGCTCCGAGATGAGTTCAGACGAGCTGTGTTCTTGGGGTCAGTAACAGACCTCATAAATTCATTCACAAAGCAAAGTACAGACAGTTTAGACAGAGGGTGAGAGCAATGCCAAAATAGAAAGGATTTGGAGGTCTATGTTTAGCCCTCTGGTTCTGGATCTCATCTCATCTGTTTTCCCTCCAGTTAAAAGTATCTTATCTTCTCTCTGAGATGGTGAATTGGAAATTTAATCATTTAATGATGAGAATTCTTACAATATAATGACATAAGAATTCCCTGGCAGTCCAGAAGTTAGGACTGTGTGCTTCCACTGAGGAGGACATGGGTTGGATCCCTGGGAAGGAAGCTAAAATCCTGCATGCCTTGCAGTCAAAGATATATGTATATGTCTATAATAACATACAGGGGACTTCCAGCTAATGCTTTTTCTTATAGACAAGGAAAGAGATCAAATACAGACTAGAGACTTGGGGAAACTCCGACGCATATGCTGAGTCATGAGGTTTGCGTTTATCTCCTCTTATCCTTGCTGGGTGTCCAATGCCATCCAAACAACAGTTTTGAAGAGCTGATTATACAGAGGATGTTATGGATAAAAGCAGCCCACAGCCAAATGAGTCATGCGGTAAAGGACAGTGAAACTGCCAGAGAAGAACTGTGGGGAAGTGAGTGATTAAACCAGGCCAGAAGGACTGGAAAAGGCTTTCCAGAGGAAGGAACAACTGAACTGTACCTTGAAGGAAAGGAATAAGGGGGAGGGAAAAGCCAGTGAGATGAAGGGAACAGCATGAGGAAAGGCATACCTTGCCCAAGCTGGTCACAGGAAGACGAGATCCCTGGAACACGGGCGTCCCGTGTCCATGACAGGGTCCATGGAAAGCTGGAGGAGGACTTAGACATACGTGACCTAAGGTTTCATAATGGCTCTACATGTTCTGAGCAAAAAATGTTCTGAATTTTAAAAACATGTTAATTACTATACCACATCACAAGACATAGCATGGAATTCTGGGAGTGTATCTGGGTTTGTTGGAACACTATAGTTGGAGGACAGAAAGAAATGGATTAAAGTGGCTGATTGAGTCAAACACCAAACCAAACACACTTATTGAGGCTAATAGGCTAAAAGAGGGGTGGGGAACTGAATATGGGGAGGATTAACTGTATATGGGCTTCATAAAAATTCCGGTATAAAATTATATTTTAAATTTATTGTATAGCACAGGGAACCGTATTCAACATTTGTGATAAACTGTAACAGAAAAAGAATAGACAAAAGAATATAGATATATACACGTGTATGCTGTGCTGTGCTTCGTTGCTCAGTCGTGTCTGACTCGTTTCAATCCCATGGACTGTAGGCGCCAGGCTCCTCTGTCCACGGGCTCCAGGCAAGAATACTGGAGTGGGTTGCCATGCCTCTTCCAGGGGATCTCCGCAACCCAGGGATCGAACCCAGGTTTCCTGCACTGGAGGTGGATTCTTCACCATCTGAGCCACCACAGAAGCCCATATATGTGTATATGTGTGTATATATATATATATATCAGTTCAGTTCAGTAACTCAGTCGTGTCCAACTCTTTGTGACCCCATGAACCGCAGCATGCCAGGCCTCCCTGTCCATCACCAACTCCAGGAGTCTACCCAAACCCATGTCCATTAAGTCAGTGATACCATCCAACCATCTCATCCTCTGTCGTCCCCTTATCCTCCTGTCATCAATCTTTCCCAGCATCAGGGTTTTTTTCAAATGAGTCAGCTCTTCGCATTAGGTGGCCAAAGTATTGGAGTTTCAGCTTTAGCATCAATCCTTCCAATGAACACCCAGGACTGATCTCCTTTAGGATGGACTGGTTGGATCTCCTTGCAGTCCAAGGGACTCTCAAGAGTCTTCTCTAACACCACAGTTCAAAAGCATCAATTCTTCGGTGCTCAGCTTTCTTTATAGTTCAACTCTCACATCCAAACATGACCACTGGAAAAACCATAGCCTTGACTAGATGGACCTTTGTTGGCAAAGTAATGTCTCAGCTTTTTAACATGCTATCTAGGTTGGTCATAACTTTCCTTCCAAGGAGTAAGCATCTTTTAATTTCATGGCTGCAATCAGCATCTGCAGTGATTTTGGAACCCCAAAAAAATAAAGTCTGACACTGTTTCCCCATCTATTTGCCATGAAGTGATGGGACTGGATGCCATGCTCTTAGTTTTCTGAATGCTGAGCTTTAAGCCAACTTTTTCACTCTCCTCTTTCATTTTCATCAAGAGGCTCTTTAGTTCTTCTTCACTTTCTGCCATAAGGGTGGTGTCATCTGCATATCTGAGGTTATTGATATTTCTCCTGGCAATCTTGATTCCAGCTTGTGCTTCTTCCAGCCCAGCGTTTCTCATGATGTACTCTGCATATAAGTTAAATAAGCAGGGTGACAATATACATATGTATAACCAAATCATTATGCTGTATACTTGAAACTAATGCCACATTGTAAATCAACTGTACTTCAACTTAAAAAATTATATTTTGAAAAATGAGTTCAGGTTCAGTCAGAATCATCAGAGACTGATTCAGTAATTTGGGAAATAAAAAGTTGACTTTTATCCTGTTGTCCTATGTTGAAACTTCATTAATTGGGCTTTAAATTAAAGCTAATTAAATGAACATGCCCTACTTCAAGAAAAGCACAGTTAAATGATGGGTGTTTCTTAAAGTTGGTTTATTACTATTGTTCTTGGACTGGCAGTGTTGAAGGCTGTCCCCTTATGAAAATAACTTCAATAAATATTTAAAAGGTGAGTCATTGTTTAAGATCGAACATTTGCACTTTTATGTTTTTCATCTGAGGGCTAAGAAAATTATTTAATAGACTCAATTAGTTTAGTCAATGCCCATTCATTCATCTTACTTGGCAGTCTTCACTGTACTTTGTACTATGTCAGTAGGAGGAAGAGATTCATAGACTCATGGGTCTATGTCACAAGCTTGCTTAAGAATCTCAAGAGAAAGATTTAAAAAAATTAAAGTATTGTGTAAGCATGTATGCATTTAAAAATTTTTATTTATTGTAGTTTATCTATTAATTGTTAAATGTGATGGGGCTGGGGAGACTCAACTTCGATGCAGTATTCCAAGTAAAACTCCATTATTCCTAGCTTTTTTTCTCTCCTTCATTTGCTCCCAAATCACCTTACTCAACCCCACCACAAATTCAATCTGTCCCCAAGTACCACTGAGTCCACCTCTGAAGTGTTATCTGTCTGTGCTCTATTCATCCATGCTCTCTGTGCCTTGGGTTCTCAAAGTAGGTTCTCAAGATAACTGGGGTCCCCAAAACCCCTGCATAAGAGCTGTGAGATTGAAATACTTTCATTGCAATTATGAAATATTAATATCTTGTTTCACTCTCATTTTTTGAGGAGTAGAAAGTGGAGTTTTTCAGAAGTTACAGGAACTATGATGATATCATGTTTATGATGGCTAACAGAATGAGTGCTTACATTCTTATATTTAAGAATTCTCTTAAATTTATAATACAATAGTATTTAGATACATATCTCTCATAAAGGAAAGCTCTTTGGCGCCTCCAATAATTTTTAAGATGGTAAAGGAGTCTTGAGGTCATTAGTGTGAGAATTATTGTCCTCAAAGAATGTCTTTACTTCTCGTGCTTCTCTAGACTTGTCCCTACCCTGATCATCCTCCATACAAACAACAGTCTTCTTTCTGAGACACAGGTCTACTAGTTGACTTGAACTTAGAAAGTTACAATGGCTTTGTTTATTATTTATTAACAAAATGACACCATATACTAGCATTGAAATGTTGTCACAATCTGGACTAAATCTTCCTTTCTAGTTCCATCTCCTACCATATATCACACCATCTACACCCTAAGAATCCAGAGCCAAAAACGGCTGATGATGACAGTTAACTGGGTGTATTTTCGTAATATCCTCCTAGTCAATGAACTACTCTCCTAAAAAATGAAAGCTCTCCTAGTCCTCCTAAAAACGAACAGCTCTCAAGTTCATTGCAGCACTATTCACAATAGCCAAGATGTGGACACAACCTAAATGTCCACTGATAGATGAATGGATAAAGAAAATGTGTTATATGTGTACCCTAACGTTCATTGCAGCACTGTTTATAATAGCCAGGACATGGAAGCAACCTAGATGTCCATCAGCAGACGAATGGATAAGGAAGCTGTACAATGGAATAGTACAATAGTACAATGGAATAGTACTCAGCCATTAAAAAGAATACATTCAAATCAGTTCTAATGAGGTGGATGAAACTGGAGCCTATTATACAGAGTGAAGTAAGAAAGAAAAACACCAATACAGTATACTAACACATATATATGGAATTTAGAAAGATGGTAATGATGACCCTATATGCAAGACAGCAAAAGAGACACAGATGTATAGAACAGTCTTTTGGACTCTGTGGGAGAGGACAAGGGTGGGATGATTTGGGAGAATGGCATTGAAACATATATATTATCATATGTGAAACAGATCACCAGTCCTGGTTCAATGCATGAGACAGGGTGCTCAGGGCTGGTGCACTGGGATGACCCTGAGCAATAAAATTTGCCAACACTGGGGCTATTAAAAAATGTGTCATCTGACTCTGGGATTAATAACAGTTTGGTTCCATTCCATTCAACAGGCACTTACTGGGCCTTAGCAGCACTGCAGGAGGTGGCAGAGATGAAGATGGAGCTAGAGATGACAGCGGAGGCGGAGATGGAGGTGGGTGACACCAAGCTCCCGCCTTCCAAAGCAGCTCACAGGCTAATATAAAAAACAAAGATAAACGTGTAAAAAACACAACTCCTCGTGATCAGGGAGATAATAGGGGGCAGAGGTAGGACCAAACAATGTTAATTCTGTTGAGGTGGTGGTGATGCGAAGCTAAGGGATGGAACCCAGACCCTGGCAGTAAAGGCACCAAATCCAAACCACTAGACCACCAGGGAGCTCCCTACCTAATGCCTTTGTTCTGTCCCAGGACTCCATCCAAAGACCACATGGTGATGATTTGTCATGCCTCTTAGACTCTTCTTGGCTGTGACAGCTTCTTAGATTTTCCTAGTTTGAGGGAATTTGGAGAAGTATTAGTGTGGTGCTTTGTAGAAGGTCCTTCAATCGGGATTTATCTAATGTTTTTCTCATGGTTAGACCTGGGGGTTGTTTTTTGGGGAAGGAAGTACACAGATAGGAAGTATCCTCCTCATGACATCAAATCCAAGGTACCTACTACCAACCTGACTTATCACTGTGGTCGATGTTGACCTTGATATCCTGGCTGAGGTCATATTTGTTAGTTTCCCCTCTGCCTTTCCCCATTGTCCTCTTTGGAGGGAAGTCACTCTTGAGCAGCCCATACTTAAGCAATAGGAAGTTATGCTCCACCTCTTTGGGGACAGAATTTCTATATAAACTACTTGGAATTTTTCTGCAAAAGGTTTTGCTCTTCTCCATTTATTGATTTATCACTGGTGATTTTTTTTTTTTTTTAACATTTACCATGAAACATGTACTCAGTAAAATGATATTTACTGAAGTCCTGTTAAATGCAAAGCATTCATAACACATTTTTGCTGAACACCATTTTGGTTTTCTCACAAACAACTTGTTTATAAATGGAGAGAGGCCTTCCCTGGTGGTCCAGTGGTTAAGAATCTGCCTTCCAACGCAGGGGACGTGGTTTTCATCCCTGGTCTGGGAACTAAGATCCCACATGCTGTGGGGCAATTAAGCTTGTGTGTCACTACTAGAGATCCCATGTGTTGCAACCAAGACCCAATGCAGCCAAGTATATATACATATATATATTTTAAAATTGGAGAAATCTGCCTTCCTCCCCTGCCTCTGACATTTCGTTGCTGCGAGCATCAGGCAGGAAATTTCACATTCAAGTCCCAGTGTCCTCTTTTGTAAAATTCAATGGTAGAAAATGATTAACTCTACCATTTTTTTCCAGGTTCAAAATCATAGAAATAGGCTTCAAATAGTCTACCAAAGGGGATTATTAGCATCTGCAGTGGGCTGGCTCAACCCAATGAAACCTGCGTTGAAAATCTTCTTCATCATCTGCTATAGGGAATGTGTCTTTTGCTGGTTATATTATTGTCTTATGACTCAGAGCTAAAATATATACACCCAGTGAAAATATAGCAAGTGGACGATGTTAACCTTGTTAGTGTAAGATATTTTATGATGAAGAAAAAGGTGCCAGACCATCTGCAAATGACTGATTTATGGCTGTAATAGAAACCGCTACCTATGGAAGAAGTTCAGTTCAGTTCAGTCGCTCAGTCGTGTCTGACTCTTTGCGACCCCATAATAAAATGCACTGAATAAAAATGAAGCAAAGGAATTTGGAAGCTATTGCAATATCAGATTGAGGTGGCATTGGGAACTCAAGGAAAGATTCATGTGGACGCTTCCTCACCATTACCTCTGTTAGGAGAAAGAAGCACAAGACAAAAGTGAGAAAAGTTGATCAAACCAGAAGATAAAAAGGAGAGTTTAGATTTGAGAGAAAAATAAACACAAACATTTAAGACTGGCTTCTTAGACGGCTCCTCTTCAGCCAAAAGGAAGGAGGCGTCTTGGGAGGTCTCACTGTCAAATGCCAGTTGCCTCTTGGCTTCATTTTAGGGGAAAGGCAAAGTAACTTTCTTCTACTCCGGCCCTTCACAGACTTCTTCAGGCTCTTCTGGGCAGCTGTAGCCTCTCTCTTCTCAGATGAATGTCTGCTAATGCATTTCTTGCAAATGCTATTATGGATGTTCTTTCCAGGGTTTTTTCTGAAGGTTTGTTTCTGTAAACTCAGTAGCTGTCATGGCAAATTGTAGCTTGGGAATTCTCAGGCGGTCCAGTGGTTAGGACTCCTGTGTTTTCGCGGCTGGGGGTGTGTGTGTGTGAGCGTGGGGAGGTGGGGGCCGGGGGGAGCACGGTTCGATCCCCGGTCGGGGAACTAAAATCCCACAAGCCGTGCAGCACAGCCACAGATCCAAAGCAGTAAAGACCAGGTCTGAGGTGATGCAGTCCGTGTCTCAGAGTGCCTTGCCCAGGCGAAATGCTGTACTAAGCTTTACTGAGAAGAGGTGAGTAAAATGGAGTCCTTAAGAGCGAACAACTTGGTAAGGGAAACAGAGAAGGGAAAACAGCTGCAATTCCAAGTGGCCCAGACGAGGGCTTAGCAGGAGCACAGAGGCTGGGGGAGGGAGCACTACTCGGCAGCCCGAGCTGCCCGGCTCTGGCTGAAGCAGGGAGGGACATGTGTGGGGAAGGGAAACATACTGGAAGGAGCACTATTTTTCCATTTAGCAGTGGTCGTGGGACCCAGAAAGGTGACGCAGAAAGCACGGAACTCCCTCGGCTTTGTTTTTCTGTCCTGCAGCCTCGAGGCTCAGAGCCGGGCAGCTGCAGGAGGAGGACTGAAGCTAAGGGCCTCACCTTCGAGGCAGGGCGCGGATTCTCTCCAGGTAAGAGTAGGTGAGCAATGGGGAGACGTCCAGCTCAGGGTTAGGTGATTTATATGACAACGAATCTATTCAGTCTGCATGAGGTTATGTTTAACACCTGAGGGATGCTCAAACAACCCTCTTACTCCAGATCGGAGGAGGCCACTGGAGAGTTTCTTCCCTCTGCCTACCTAACGTGCAGTTGTTCTTTAGTCGCTAAGCTGTGCCAATTCTTTTGCAACTCCATGGTCTGTAGCCCGCCATACTTCTCTGTCCATCCAATTTCCCAGGCAAGAATACTGGAGTGGGTTGCCATTTCCTTTTCCAGGGGATCTTTCGGACCCAGGGATTGAACCCATGTTCTCCTACATTGGCAGGTAGGTTCTTTACCACTGAGCCACCAGGGAATCCTGATAGCAACTCCATTATTTGACTTTTTTTTTTTTTAAGGTTAATAAGAATGATCTCTGTTCAGCTAGCCCCAGTTTAAAATGCAAAGGCCATATTATACAGAGTGAAGTAAGTCAGAAAGAAAAACTCCAATATAGTGTATTAACACATATATATGGAATTTAGAAAGATGGTAATGATGACCCTATATGTGAGACAGCAAAAGAGACACAGATGTAAAGAACAGACTTTTGGACTCTGTGGGAGAAGACAAGAGTAGGATGATTTGAGAGAATAGCATTGAAACATGTATATTACCATATGTGAAATAGATCTCTAGTCCAGGTTGGCTGCATGAGACAGGGTGCTCAGGGCTGGTGCACTGGGACGACCCTGAGGGATGGAATGGGGAGGGAAGTGGGAGGGGGGATCAGGATGGGGAACACATGTACACCTATGGCCGATTCATGTCAATGTATGGCAAAAACCACTACAATATTGTAAAGTAATTAGCCTCCAATGAAAATAAATAAATTAATTTACAAAAAAATAAAATGCAAAGGCCACTAAGGAAATCGGTACGATCATTCACTTCACTGAGTATCGGTCATCCCCTCCTGCCTCTGCTCCTAACTAGTGTCAAGAACTATGATGGGTCTGAGGTGTCATCCCTCCTACAAGTTAGTAAGTTAGCCTGTCACGGTTTTGTAGATAAACGGCCGAAGACATGAAACTCCAGGGTCAGAGACAAAGGACTGTATTATTCATGATGCAGTAAAAAGCAAAGGGAGGTGGAAATCAGGCGTAGTCATGTCTTATAGTTTGTCTAAGCATGATTCGCTTTCATTCTCCCTTGATCAAAACTGACTTTTGCCTCTTGGAGGTTGACCTAAATTAATTACTATATAGGACTCCTTTGATGTGTTACTAGCATAACTTTTTGTCAAACACCAGGAAATGGCAGAAGAGACACTTGGGGATAATTTACTGAATCATTTAACAAAAAAAAATTACAGGATCTGGGACTTCCCTGGTGATCCAGCGGCTAAGCCCGTGCTGTCAGTACAGGGGGCCCAGGTTCGATGCTTGGTCAGGGAACCAGATCCCACATGGCACAACTAGAGTTTGCAAGACATAACTCAAGATTCCGTATGCAGCAACTGAAAGATCCTGCATGCCACAATGAAGACGGACGATGCCGCAACTAAGAGCTGGTACTGCCAAATAAATAAATAAATAAATTCCAGGCTCTTACTATGTATCAGGCATTATGGCAGATGCTGGCGGTAACAAGGGGGCAGACCCTGCCCTCAGGGGACTTACAGTCTGTGAAGAGAGATAGCTAAGTATAGGTGTAGGAATGATACAGACCATTGCAGGCTCCATCAACACCCAATCTGTACTCGTGGAAAGTAGCTGGAGATGGACCAGCCTCTGGGATGTGGATAGGGTGTAACTGGACAGTCAGGTGAATCCTCATTTTCTTCACTGATCTTATTTCACCAAGGATGCATTACATAGTGTTTACAATGAGTTTTAAAATATGGATCATTATAATGAAATTTGTTAGAGTCATTATTATTTATCTTCTTATTCGGGAAGTCTAAGGAAGTATTTACTGTTTGGAAAAACAGGGCGGTCTCTGTAACCACAGCCCAAATGAGAAGCAGTTTTTTAGAAATTCTGTGCTCATGAAATGAAAACATTCCACAGCAGTATTGTTTCCTCCTTCACGCTGAGAAATTAAGTTTCAAAACTGACGTAAATATTGGTAATGCTCCTTTGATGAGCTTGAATTCCTCCCAGTGAGGTTAATGAGTTAGAGGTAGTGATGAAAAATAAACATATCTAAGCTGACAGCGAGGGGAGGGTAACAGAATTCCTTTGGCTAGCCATTCTCATGAGTTTGCAAACTCAGATTCGTTATGGAGGATGAGATGGTATATTTGGTCCAGAATAATAACTTCCATAAGGAACCAGGAAGTGTAGGGAGGTGATCCAGATGAAGTGCAATCTTTTACCTGATCCTTTGTTCGGCTACACTGGGTCTATTTGCTGGGCCTTAACTAGTCCTCCTCCTTGGAGGCCCCAGACATGCAGTTCCTACACTGGACTGTCCCCTTGCCAAATCACACATCCTTTTTGGTGGACAAATTTTCATCTTTCAATATTTGATTAAAGCTTCATCTGCTCAGTGAGGCCATGCCCCAGTACTCCAGAAGATCAGATTTGTGAGTCAAATACAACTAGATTAGAATTCTGGTTCTGTTATACTGGTTCTGAATCCTGGTGTGTGTGTGATGATGGACAAATGCTCTTCAAAGTTTTCTTTTTGAAACTTGGAAAATGAATGTAATAATACCTACTTCATTAGATTGCTATAAGAATGAATAAGATACCCTCAGAAAAGTGCCTCCCACAGGGCATGCCCTCAGGAAAAGTGGGTTCCTGTCCTCTGTGTGGCCACAGATCCCACTCCACAGTGAGTTTTTGATTGTCTCTTTCCCCCGATTGATTGCAGTCTCCTTGAAGATAAGGAATGTATCTTAATTTTATCTTAGAATCTTCTCCACTATCTAGAAATATACTTGACAAGAGAAGGGACTCAATAATGGTTTAATGAATGAAGAAAGAATAAGTGAATGAATTAATAAGTGAGTAATTAACTGATATCTCTTAATTCAGTAGTCCTTAAGTTGCTGTTTTGTTTTTTTTTTCCAGAGAAGTACTACTTGACTGCCTTCAGGAGATACATTGGTGTGTGTGTGTGTGCACACATGTGTGTATGTGTGCATGAGCATATGTGCACATACATGTGTGCTGAAGGTGAGGTTAATGGCTGTTGTCTATGTCAAGGTATAAACTGGATTGGAAGTTAATTTTCACCAGTGATACAGATGTGAAGAGAAGTGCTTGTGTCTTTATAGTTGATCTGGAGGTCCTCGGGGGTGGTGGTTATCAATCTGACTCATGGCATCTGGTTGTTACTGAGAGGTGTTTGGTTCTCATAAATATTGTGGGAGTGAGCTATGATGACTAGCCCAGCCTTTCTGTGACTAAAATTTGATTGTCCTGTATATTAAATAGTAATGTTGACTGTTAATGTCTGCCATGAGTTGATGACTGGATAGTCTTTTGTTTAATTGTTTATAGCACTAGACCTAGATCATCTGGGAGCATTTGGTCTTAGGTGACTCAGTGTTGATTTCACATTCACCTCTATTTAATGATATATCCATCTCATCCATAAAATATATGACAATTATTGAATTCCTTTAACCTACTAGAGAAAAATCATGGGTTTCCCATCCTAGAGAAGGTCTGGCACACGGGCAAGCATTCATCCACCAATTCATTCATTCTTATTCATTCAAGGAATATTTATCGAGTCTACTATGAGTCAGGCACTGTTTCAGGTGCTGAACATACAACTGTGAACAAGGCAGCTAAGTTTAGGGTTGGAGCTAAATCTATTATTACTGAGGGCCTCCTGTGTTCCAGGCACTAAACTGTACTCTGGAGATACACCAAGGAAAAAGAGAGTTCTGGCTGCATAGGAAACACATGAATGATGGAATATACTCACAGATGGGGAGAATGTGAGTACCAGTAAAGACAGTTTTCTGCTTCTTGGAGTGTTAACACTTAAGAATCATTGCCCAGTCTTGTATGGCTACATCAATTCTCCACTTCTGTTGCCAAGTCATGGCGCCAGGCATCATAATAAAGAGGTTCGGCAGAATTTTACAGCTGGTTAACAGCTATAATTTTGAAACAGTTGCCTTAAACTATTCAATACATGACATTCTTTCCTCATTCTGCTTTTCTATTCTCTAGATTAATCTTGAAGCTTGAACTTGGTGTTCAGACCCTGGGTTCTTGTGGACCACAGTTAGAGCTTTCGTCCATCTATACCTGCTCAGACTGCTTTGGCTTAACTCCTGTCCCAGTTCAGCCAGACCCAGCATTGAGGATGTTCCAGCTGACCAACATATTATGAGGCCCTTCCAAACCCAAGAGTAGGATTTGAACAAACCCAATTTATTTCAAATCTTGTTTCTCAAAATCTTTCTCAAATTTCTGTATCCATTTCTGCTTTATGTCTATACGATCTGTTGAATTGAATCTTTCTTTGATACTTGAGGCTCTTGTATTGCTTTGAAGCTCATCAACTTAAATCTTTGTCCTTAAACATTATAATAATCCTTATAAAAATTGGAGATATTTAGAAATCAGCCTATACTTGGTTAATATTCTACTATTCCAATCAATCAAGATGAATTTTTAAAAACTGAAATAGAGCTGATTTACAATGTACTGTCAGTTTCTGGTGTATAGCAAAGTGATTCAGTTTTACATATATGTATTCCTTTTCATATTCTTTTCCATCAGGATATATTACAAGATATTGCATATAATCTCCTGTGCTATACAGTAGGACCTATTGTTTATCTATCTATCCTATATGTAATGGTTTGCATCTGCTAATATCAAACTCCCAATCCATCCCTCTCCTACACCGCTTCCCCCCCACGGCAAGAAGTCAATTCTCCATGTCTGAGTCTGTTTCTGTTTCATAGATAAGTTCATTTGTGTCATATTTTAAATTCCACATATACATGATATATATGGCAAAACTAGTTTATGAAGCACTAATTATGTTGATATCACTGAACAAAGAGGGCTGACTGCCAAGAGATACCAGAGTTCCAAAGAAATGGAGGGAGAAAGTTGACTTCATTGAAAGTCAGCAACATAACACGATCCAGGACAGATACCAAATTAGCTGCAGGGGCAGCGAGCCCTATCAGAACCCACAGCTGTGAGAAAATCACTGCCGAACAGCGTGGAATCTGAGCTGGGCCTTGAAGAAGAGCTGGGATCTCAATAGGAGGAGAGGAGGGGCGAAACCACAAGAAGGGTTGGTGGTGTGAACAAAGCCGCAAGGGCGAGGAGGTGCCCGCCTCTGGATAACATCAAAGGGCTTCAGTTTTATGATCTGGCCAAAGCTTCCATGGCTTTCAGGTGGCCTTTGTGTTACAGGAGAATTTGAGTTCCTAGATAAGAATGACTGGCAGCTTTCAGAAGACTTCAGTTGAAAAGCAGAGAAATGATGATCCTGGGGAGCAGTTTGTTTAACTCCATAAACCTTGAATCCCTTTGGGTATCGCTCAGAAGAGCCATGCCCTTCATCATCAGTGATTGGACTTTTTCGGTTTAGCTTCTCTACCAGGGGGAAAAAAAAGACTCTTTGGCTGCTTAATTCAGGTCACTAGAGGTCTTCTCTGGAAAATTACTCTTTGTGGATAATTTCACTCATTGCCAGTCAGATTAAGACCTTCACCTGCAGATAATGACATTTTCCCTGGACTGCTGTTTCTGTGAACTTCATTGTGACAGCTTATATTTGAAAGGTGAATTTGTGTAAGCTATGTGTCTAATGGGATTTTTTAAAGTTTGGTATGAAAAGTGTTCAATACAGCTGTGACTCAGAGGGTTTTGGTTCTCTACAGTTTTGCAGGAATGATTTTCCTGTATTAGACAAATGATCAGTTTTGTGCCTAGGGAAGAGTGAAGGCTGGGGGTTGGTACCTGCCTCCTGGTCTGGGTTACACTGGAGAAATACACTTCCATCGGGGAGGGGTGGGAAAGGGTTACTATTGATCAGGAGGTCTGTAGAGCGTGTTCAGAGAAGAGTAGCTGGTGTGAACTCTGATTTTAAATATTGAGATGCCAAGGATGTATCCAGAAGGATAGTGTGCGTGTGTGGTCTCTGTGACCCCGAGGACCGAAGCCTGCCAGGTCCTCTCTCCATGGAATTTTCAAGGCAAGAATACTGGAGCAGGTTGCCATTTCCTACTCCAAGGATCTTCCTGATCCAGGGATCAAACCTGTGTCTCTTGCATCTCCTGCTCTGGCAAGGGGATTCTTTACCAACTGTGCCACCTGGGAAGCACAGAAGGGCAGCACTTGGTGTTAAATCTAAGGGTAGAAATAGGATACATTTGAAAAGTTGGAAGTTTGAGGACTGTGGGAATTCCCTGGTGGTCCAGTGGTTAGGACTCCATACTCTCACTGCTGAGGGTCTGGGTTCAATCTCTGGTCAGGCAAGTAAGTTCCCACAAGTTGCGCAGTGTGAACAAAAGAAAAAAGGTTAGAGTACTTAAAGCAGGACAGAGTGCAGTGTGAGGAATGGGTGTAACAGGCAGTTCTTCGGGAAGGAGCTGAAGGCACGATGCCTGGTGTGTGATGCAGCCATTCTCTGAGGAACCGTACTAAGTCTGGACTCCATTCTTTTCTGTGGTGTGTGTGTAGGGGGGATCTTATCTGGGTGAGGGGGGGTGTTCTGTGCCAGGATCTCAGTGTAGAGGAAATTGATGGTGTTTCAGGGAAAGTCAGGGTTGGAAGGTGGTGACCCATCATCCTGTGAGCAAAGGTCACTGGGCCAAATTCCTCAGGGTGAAGTGGTTCATGCATTCCATGTGAAATGACTGTGGAACTTGAATGGCAGAACATTGGGAACATTGCTTTGTAGGAATGGAATCTTGAAAGGCAACTCTGAACCGCAGAGACTTCCAGTTAAGTTGCTTTGGGCTTTGAGTTGGACATATTCAAGGGTGCTCAGGTGAAATCAAGTGGTTTTGTTTGTTTTTGTCTTGTGTGTGTGCGCGTGCCTGTGTGCATATATCTGAACAGAAGGGGTGTGGCTAGAGATGGGCCAGAACAGGTCTCTAATGCAAGGGCTCCAGAACCTGGGTCCATGGGGCATTCCCTTTATAGCCTGCAGCATGGCGTTATAACCTTGAAGGAAAGGACTCACTAAATCCAGGGTTGCTATTTTGAGTAGCTCCAGGGAGGCAGCCAGATCTCATGATCATGAGGTATTAAACCCTCTTGAAGTCATGTCTCTAAGCCCAAGTAGGGTGCCTCTTGTCATATGGCACCATTGGTCATGGCAGGGTCCATTGAAATAGCTATGTGTACACGAATAGGTTTTTGGCAACATGTCCCATCCCTCCCCACCCCTTCACTGCTTGCATCTATCTGAGGAATTCCTCAGTTTGTGAGAACCTGCCCCTTATTATAGAAGTGAAAGATGACAATTGACACTCGCTTTCCCAGACTCCTTTGCACCTAGGGAATATGACCTACGCTCAACCAAGCAGACGCATCTACCTAGAGCAGAGCTTCTCAACCACCATGCTGTGGCATAGGAAGCCTGAGATAGGGAGCTCCTCAGTCCTTGGAAGTGTCAAAGCTCCTGGACATGTCACCTCTGGCCACAGCATCCTCATGTACCCCAGGGCACTGTAAAAATACAATTTTCTGCAGTGCTGTGGCATGAAAAAGCTGTGAGACACCAGACTAGGAAACTGAACTGGGAGCTGGTAGCACAGTTATGGAGACCTTGGAATCTGAAGTTCTCTCTGTGACTCAATGCTTGCTGCAAGAGATGGTATCATGGGTTGCCCTGGGCTGAATGTTTGCTCCTGGGATCACTTTTGTGAAATAGTTCTCCATCCCTTCAGCTAATACTTAATTTTTTTTTAATAGATTCATTTTCTGTTTCAATCAGTCAGCATTCTAGAAGAGCTGTACAGTAACAGAATACAGAAACTCCACAAGAGGGGAACCAGGTAGGAGAGTGCATACTGAATACTTCTTCCCATTCCAGGGTAAATCTGAGCCAACTGAGCCCTTTGTTGGACAAAAATATTCCTGAATAGGTCACACACTGTAAAATTTGGAGCTGGAGGAGACTTTGTAGTCTCTTGTAGTTCAGTCCTAATAACCCAAAGTGAAAGGGCTCCCAGGATCCCATAGTTACTGGAAAAATAGCGAAATATGGCTTATTTCTATTGTCTGAGTGGGTATTTCCTTTAGCAATGCCATCTCTCACTTTTTAAGAAAATCTTGGACCATTTGAGGGTCTAGCTGTTCCTGGCATTCCCTTTTCCATAGGAAAGAATGCTTTTAATGGCTTTAAGTTAAAGCAAATACTTTTTTCGCCCCCCAACGCTTGCTAAACAGGCCAAGTACGTTCTTCGCTTCCTTGGAATTTTCTTGTATTTTATTTGTTTTTGAAGGTGAAGCGTGCCAGACAACTAAGCAGATTGTGGTGTAAATTGCACATGGATTAGCAAAAAGCCCTAGAGCGTCAGAAGGTTTAGATGAAGCAATTAAAAGAGTATTTGCAAAGAATCACTTTTTTAAATTTTTTTGTTTATTTCTTTTGTTTTGTTTTTAAGCCAAAGTCTCTTGTGGGAGACTTTGAAGATTCTTGTAGTTCAGTCCTAAGAAGCCAAAGTGAAAGGGCTCATAGGCTCCTATAGTTACAGGAAAAATGGTGAAGTCTGGCTTATTTCTATTCATTTTTAAGTGATGCCTGGGGATGCGAGTTGGGGTGCAGGAGGGGTTGTGGGAGGAATTACCGAGGAGTGGGAGGATACTTTGGGGGGGGTTGTGATGAGATGTTCATCATCCTGATAGGAGCAAACATACCTCAAAACTAATTAAATCATATGTTTTAAGCATGTGCAGTCTGTTCTATGTCAATTATAGCTCAACAAGGTTGCTTATAAAAAATGAAACAAATGAAAGACCAGTTCACGAAAAGACTGTGTAAAAAGTTAGGGAAAGAGAGGAAGCCAAAGGATCAGAAACTCTGCTGACCAAGCTGTTCCAAATGACCAGAGAGCATATGGAAAACATTATTTTGAAAAAGCTGCCCACTCAGCTCACAGGTTATCACCAGATTGGAAGACCTACACCACGACCACACGCCATTTCTTTATGAATGGCACTTCCAAAGGCCTCCTCTTGGGTCTACTTTCTCTAAACTCTTTGCTTAGGCTTTCTTGATCATCTCTGCCTAACATAGGAGACGGGCCTTTCTTGTGTTTGAAAAAAATTACCCATTTATTTTTCAGAGGAGTGCAGCAAGGATTTATGTTTATTAAACATAATTCTATAATTGATCTGAAAGTTCTTGGAATGTGTGAATTATATGTCAAGCTTTTGACCATAAATCTAAGGCACTGCTCAAATTATGTTTCACAGGAATTCATGGAATTTTATCCTATCAATTGTTGTGTGGAATAAATGAGAGAGAGGCTCAGAAGCAGAGGCTGAGCTCCTACTGAAATTGATTAGAAGCAGGGTGACCATGTAATTTACTATCCAGAGACAATTTTGAGAGTTAAAAAAGCCACTATTGATTGGTGTCTATGCTGACAGCAGAGATATAAACTAGGACTGTTCCTGGTCACCCTCCTAGAAGACTCTTTGAATTTCTAAAAGTAGAAATTGATGGACCCAGGTCACCTTTTCTATGTGCTGGGGAGTGAAGCAATGTGCATACAGTTCAAGGTGGCTAGATCTCAGTCCATCTGGTAGACTTGCTTTACTTGGAGCTGGAGAGAGAAGTGGGCAGTGGAGAAGAAAGGGAGGCAGGGATTACTCAGAGATTTCAAGGACCAAGTCAGCCACTAGTGACAAGGATTGATTACTCCTTTTAAGAGCTTAGGGTGAATCTTTCCTTATTCCTTTGACTTGAGGAACATCAGAGCTATACAGAAGCAAATCCTTGCACTATGGCAACAATTTGGCCTCTCATATTTGAAGAAAAAATTGGTTATGACAAATATGACTTTTTTTTCAATTAAGCTTCCTAAATCTACCATAATCTTTGCAATTCAGAAAGCAAAATTTAAGTGGACTCTATTGGTTATTTCTTTTATTGATTTTTTAATTACAATTTTTAAAATAGCTTGTACTTCCTTTTCCTACACTCTTAAAATTGCTGTTGCCTAATGCCAGCTGCTCTAAGTAGCTTGAATTTGGAAATGAAAGAGTAGATGGCAACATCACAGAGATGAGAGTTACAAAGGTTTTCAATATGAAAATATCTTTAATATCCTGCCTGGGTATGAAAGTGACAGGCTGTGTCTTGGATAAGCTTTCATGAGTCCATGATAATTAGTTTTTATTACATTGTATTGAACAGCTTTTCCTAACATGTAGCCTTTTCCAAACAAGGTGGTGTGCAAGGCTGTGTATGATTTTAGTCTTGCTTATCTCGCTAGTTTCATCTCTCAATCCTTGCTTGACTCACACTTTATATTCTAGCAATATTAAATGTCTTGTAGTACCTTGTGTCCCACATAGAAGATTTTAGAGACTTTGAACAGCTCTTTATCTCTCAGTCTTTTTTGTTGCTATGTTCTTTTTTAGAGAACGTCTTTTCTTCTATTTCATTCCTCCTCTTTAAACATTTAGTGGTCACTGTTTCCAGGAAGCCCTTCCTAATTCTTTTCCTTAATTCTCCCTTAGTTACTTTAGGATTCCTTTTCTCTGCTTCCTTAATATGCATGCAACTCTCTATTCCTATGTGTTGTCTTATCTTATAGTTGTGTATAGGGGAGAACAAATCTGACTCCATAGTGAATCTGTTTCTTTTTACTCTGACCTTTGTATTCTATTGTTTTTCCGACAAGTTAAGAGGTCTATAGCCTGAAATATCCAGGAAAGCCCATTCTCAAGGTTCTGACTTTTAAAGGTCTGACACTTTCCCATTCATACAGAGATTGAAAAACTGCAGAACAGAGAATAACATCTATCTTGCTGTTGATTTATATGAGCATTGTGACTAGACCAATGCGGACAGCTGCAGTAGCAAAGAATTCCAGCACTAAGAAGCTTTGCAGTAACCATCCACACCACCTACCCTTTTAGTGAAAAAGAACCCTAACTTCTAACCTAGGGAATATGGTTCTTTGGGTCACTAGTTCACCATCTTTTCTGTCTGTTGGCTTTCTGAATAAAGCTACTATTTCTTGCCCCAACAACTTGTCTCTTGATCTACTGGTGTGTTGATCATGTGGGGAGCAGTATGAGCTTGGATTCAGTAACAGTTATAAGGTTTTATATTTGTGTCTGACATACACTGAACAAGCATCTAGAAAACTGAATCTAGTATAGAATGTTTTCTGTCTGTCTGTCTCTCTAATGGCTGGCATAGTTGACCCAGAGTAGGTGTTTCCAAAACCTAATAAAATTGTACATGAACCTGAGAAAACAACCAGTTGAAACATTTCCAGGAAAGACAGGTGTGTAAACGATTCCAGCTGAGAGTAGGTGCAATGCTGTTTACTTTAACTGCTCTTGAGACAGCTTTGCTTTCTCATTTCCTCAGAGTAAATATGTGAACATATTAGATAGAAGCAGATGCATAGAGTTTAAGTGCAGTGGTGCTATCATCAGATCAAAATAACACAGGCTTTGTTGACCCCACAATATTGGATTCATTTTTAGCTATTAGTTTATTTCATGTCAGTTTCCATTTTTTTCTTGGAACTGAGAAATAACACATATTTAACTGCACATTTTTAAGGAAAATGAGGGTAATATAATGAATACAAAGTGTTACTTCCAAACTGCTATTAATGAAAATGCAAGGTTTATTTTTCCAGTATCCTTTTTGACTGAGAAATCACTGTTTCTCAGTGGTTGGACCAACATTGTTGGACAGCATCTTTATTTTTGAAGAAGTGCATTACCCCAAGTAGCAGGGATTTGAAAAGACTGAAGGAGAAATGATTAGAAACTAATCATTAGTTCAAATATATTTAGTTTTTAAACTTTTGAAATCTTAGTGGTTATTATGTGTTCAAATGGTAAACTTAAAAAAATATTATTCTAAAAGCTGAGAATCAGGACTTGAAGTTTGTATAATATGTTTCTTAAATTAATGTTATTAGAAAGTTAGCAGAAAGCAGGGTAGTCTAACCTGATTTCTCATTGCAGAAGATAAGGTTCAGTTCAGTTCAGTTCAGTCACTCAGTCGTGTCCAACTCTCCGACCCCATGAACCACAGTACGCCAGGCCTCCCTGTCCATCACCAACTCCTGGAGTCCACCCAAACCCATGTCCATCGTGTCGGTGATGCTATCCAGCCATCTCAACCTCTGTCTTCCCCTTCTCCTCCTGCCCTCAACCTTTCCCAGCATCAGGGTCTTTAAAAATGAGTCAGCTCTTCGCATCAGGTGGCCAAAGTATTGGAGTTTCAGCTTCAGCATCAATCCTTCCAATGAACACTCAGGACTGATCTCCTTTAGGATGCACTGGTTGGATCTCCTTGCAATCCAAGGGACTGTCAAGAGTCTTCTCCAACACCACAGTTCAAAAGCATCAATTCTTCAGTGCTCAGCTTTCTTTATGGTCCAACTCTCACATCCATACATGACTACTGGAAAAACCATAGCCTTAAGTAGATGGACCTTTGTTGGCAAAGTAATATCTATGCTTTTTAATATGCTGTCTAGATTGCTCATAACTTTCCTTCCAAGGAGCAAGCGTCTTAAGCAGTCTGATTGTTACCAAACCCAAGTTCATGTGCCTGACATACAGTGAGGATAAACTGAAACATGGGAGTTTGAAGCAGAGAAAGGTTTTTGCAGGGCCATCCTAATGGCAGAAAGCAAAGAGGAACTAAAGAACCTCTTGATGAAGGTGAAAGACAAGAGTGAAAAAGCTGGCTTAAAGCTCAACATTCAAAAAACTAAGGTCATGGCATCCAGTCCCATCACCTCATGGCAAATTGATGTGGAAAAAATGGAAACAGTGACAGACTTTATTTTCTTGCACTCTAAAATCACTGTGAACAGTGACTGCAGTCATGAAATTAAAAGACGCTTGCTCCTTGGAAGAAAAGCTATGACAGCATATTAAAAAAGCAGAGACATCACTTTGCCGACAAAGTTCTGTCTAGTTGAAGTTATGGTTTTTCCAGTAGTCGTGTATGTGAGAGCTGGACCATAAAGAAGACTGAGTGTCGAAGAATTGATGCTTTCAAATTGTGGTACTGGAGAAGACTCTTGAGAGTCCCTCGGACTTCAAGGAGATCAAATCAGTCAATCCTAAAGGAAACCAGTCCTGAATATTCATTGGAAAGACTGATGCTAAAACTGAAGCTCTAGTATTTTGGCCACCTGATGCAAAGGGCCAACTCATTGGAAAAGACTCAGATCCTGGGAAAAATGTAGAGTAGGATGAGAAGGGGGTGACAGAGGATGAGATGGTTGGATGGCCTCACTGGCTCAATGGACATGAGTTTGAGTAAACTTCAGGGGATAGTGAAGGACAGGGAAGTCTGGCATGCTGCAGTCCATGGGGTCAAAAAGAGTAGGGCATGACCCAGTGACTGAACAACAAACCAGCCAGTCCTAGATGGCTCCAAGCAAAAATGACCATACTAAGATTAACTGAAATCCCTGAACAGGGTGTGGCTAAGGTAAAGAAACTGAAGTTCTACTAATTATTTAATCCTCTTACATTGTTATAACATCAACTTTTACAGGAGAATTGGAAGTCCCTTCCCTATGATATACACACATGGCCAAAAAGCTTTTGGTTTTCTGGAATTGTTGTTTAAAATTCCAAGTAGTCTGAGTGCAAATTAGAGGCATTAAAGTCTTGGCTAGTACTGACAAGTTCAGGAAGATTATTAACATATATTTCATTTAAGGTATTATTTTCTGGAAGGCAGTAAATATGCACTTGTAAAGCTTTTCTTTATGAAACATACAGAGAAATATTTAATCAATACTTTGCGTGATAGTGGTGGTCGTTGAGGATTACATTGAGAGTGCAGATAATTATGATGAACATAATTTTTTCTAAGCAGAGAACCAATTTGGCTCTCTTAACTAGAGCTATTGCCTAATCAGTTAAACCAAGAGCCAGAATGGCAGAGACATGTACTAAGCTACAAATGACCTTAGTAATAGGCATTTGGATTTCACATAACTTAGAGTAGTATAGCATTGTAAAAAGAGATCAAAAAGATCACACAGAACTAATTGTGTACAGATTTGTAAATTATACAGTAAGGCTACGCATTTCAGTTACATTGGCAAAGTCAATTACATATAATTGCAATTCTAGCTCATGTGCCTGCATAATATAAATTTTACTAAAAGTTTACTACGTAGAGCAGGTTTCAGCACATGGTAATGATTTTAAAGTAAATTTCTAATCATATCATACAAGAAAAATTTTAAATTACTTTCACATTTTGATAAAACTTTACTCACCTCCAAATAGGAAACATGTCCAACTGTCCTTAAAATCCACAACTCTGGTATATATTCTCTGAAACCAAACAGAAATGTTATATTTAACTACCAGTAAGTAAGTCATATATCAAGATGAAATACCAGCTTAATTTTTTAAAACTCAGTTCTTACAAACCTCTTTGCTGAACACATTTTTATTAGTTCTTCTAATTTATGAATATGACAAAAATCTGTAAATGGAGTGAGTAACCAGATATTCCATACAAAATACAAAATAGCTCATTTTTTTTTAATATAAAAAATTCTTGCTTTCTTATATATAACTTGGATTCCTTTTGGCCAGATTTGAAGTTGGAAACACTTTAGATCCAGGATCTGCTACATCTATGATCCCATGAGCCTCTGTCATCAGAGACTGTGTTCTAGGTGAGTTCATTACTCATCTGCTGTTTGGCTTTGGAGAGCTATATCTCTTGGCCTCTGTCTCTTTAGTTCTCATTTCCTTTTCTGTAAACTAGGGGATAAGTAGATCAATGGTTTTCAAACTGTGCACTCACTATAAAGCCTTGATGTGACTGTGGATACTCTTAGAGACCTCTGCATGGGATGGCAGCAGTGGGCACAGGGTCTGGGGCTCTGGGATCCTATAGTACCTGCTCAAATGAAGCAGTTTTACTTACTTCTACTGGATTTATTGGCATTCTATGTGAGCTTTCCTTTGAGGAAAGAGCTGTAAGGTAAAAAAAAAAAAATTGTAAACCATTAGACTAGATAAAAATCAAGGTTACTTTTCTAGGATTATTTTACTCCAAGCAATTAAATGGGTCTGGCATGAAATGGCTCTCAAGAAATCTCTGTTGAATGAATGGTGTTCCTGCCTTTACAGAATTTATAACCAGATGAAAAATCTTTCTCATTTAAAAAAATACTGTAGTTCAAATAATGCTTCATTTATCCTACTACCATTACACTTTCAATTGTTTCTTAATCTTTAAATTTTGTAAGCAGCAAAAAAAATGTCTATTCTTCATCTTCAAATGTACCTGTACTGAAATCATCCCATTCAGATAAATATCAGATGACAAATTGCAGGCTATGATTGTTAGAAGCTTCATCATTAGTTTGTCTAGCTCCTATAATAGATATAGCCTAGAAACACTGAACTTACTGTATAAATACAGAACATTTTGGCAGGATAAATAGAGATATTTCTTTGTAGAAAGAAAGCTCTTCCAATGATGTGTATATGAGTACAAATGAATATATCTTAGTATGTTTTCTAAAGAACTTCAAGAAAACTTTCAATGAGTTCACATTAGAACAAGTGTAGAAAACCATGGAGTTGAAACAGTGTTCAGTTGGCAACTAAGCAACAATTTCATAGTAGACTAGAACTATGATTTATAAATCAATGAAAGAAAATCAAAAGGAAAGAAGGAAGAAATTCTGACATATGAGACAGCAAGGATCAACCTGGAGAACATTATGCCACGTGAAACAAACCGGTCACAAATACTGTATAATTCCACTTTTATGTTGTTTAGTCACTAAGTCATGTCCAACTTTTTGTCACCCCATGGACTGTAGCCTACCAGGCTCCTCTGTCCAAGAGATTTCCCAGGCAAGAATACTGGAAAGGGCTGCCATTTTCTTCTCCAGGGGATCCTCCTGACCCAGGGATTGCACCGGTGTCTCTTACGTCTCCTGCATTAGCAGGCAGATTCTTTACCACTGAGCCACCTGTGGCACATGGATTTAGTTGCTCCTGGGCATGTGGGATCTTACCAGACCAGGAATCAAACCAGTGTCCCCTGAATTGGCAGGTTTTTTTTACATTTAAAGTGCTTTTCTCATAGACAGCACTGTAGTTAGGTCTTGCTATTTTTAAATCTAACAATCTGTGTCTTTTGTTGTTTTTGTTTTTTGCCTGTGCTGCGTCTTCACTGCAGCTCATGAGCTCTTCATTGTGGCATGCCGGTTTCTTCTCTAGTTGCAGTGCACAGGATTAGTTACCTAATGTGGCATGTGGGATCTTAGTTCCCTGACCAGGGATCAAACCTGCATCTCCTGCATTGCAAAGTGAATTCTTAACCACTGGACCCCCAAAGAAGTCCCACATATTCTTCAAATTTAAAGACAGAGTTTCCACATCATATACTTCCCATTAACTAGTAAAACAGGTTATGAGAATTTTAGAGTTTACAAAATGGAAGTAAAAGCTTTGAAAAGATTTTTGAAAGAGATTCCATGTTTAAAAACACACGACTCTGAAGAAGTGCATAACCAAAGCCGAAGACCAGAGCGTCCAATCCAGTTTTGATGTTTGCTTCAAATATATTGAGAGATTCAAAGAGATCTTCAAATAATCTTGCTCAACCCACATGATGCTTCCCTGAAAGAGGAAGAAGCCTCCTCTCTCACAGAACCCAGTTGCCCCAGATCACCTTGGCTTTTGAAGAATTATTGGTTTGGCTGGGATCCCACTTTCAGAACATAATTCCTTAGATCTGGAAAACTTGAATTGTGGATTGATGACCACTTTGCTTGTTTGAACGGATTCTCTGGTTTACTCTCTGATGTGGCCTCACGTGTAATGCACATTGTCCCCCTCCCCCACCCCAAGGAAAGCTGGGTACCACACGCACCTACTTCACTGTCTCTTGGGCATTGTACTTAATCACACTTAGATAAGACTGTAAGCAATGACTATAGATCCAATGTTCCAGACAGTGAAGTAGCTGCAATACCACCATGGGGCTGTGATGGGAAATTTGGGCTCTGCAACCCTATGGAATGTATAGCCACAAAAAGAAAACTTGTTAGAAGCCCGAGGTTCAAATGCCTGACCCAAGATCTATTTCATATGGGTCCTGGGGGAAAACCAATTAATTGTTTTCTGAGGCTCAATGACTCCAACTCTAAAATGAGGACAATAACAACTTTGCTCATGAGTTGATATAAGGATTATAATGAAATGTATGTCAGAATGAGTTGTAAGCCACAGAGCATCGTATGCACATGTGCCTACACACACCATACATGGATGCATTGCTGTTGTGGTCAGTGATGAGTAGGGTAGGGGGCCTGTTGAAAGATTCCAAGGTCTGAAAGAATCTGTAGCCTGCTGGCCAGTACATCTGAATGCAATGTTTTGCTGCTCTTCCTGATCAGACGACAATAAGCTTTTGCCCTCAATACGCTTTTCAGAGTATTGAAACTGAAAAAAAAAATACAATTTTCATGTCCCTTTTGGATCTATAGTCACTGCTTATGGTCTAGTCTAAATGTGATTAAGACGATGCCCAAGAGACAGTGAAGTAGGTCCATGTGGTACACAGCTTCCTTCATTACTGTGGGAGCTTCTGCCCAGGACTGACCTCCATCTCTGGGTTGGAGGCAGTCCCTTGTAGCTACCGCAAACTGGCCAACCTGAAGGAGATCCAGACACCCCTGTGAATTCCTTACCTTGCAGGGTGGTGCCAGTCCTGGGGCTGAGAGGGCATGCTTACTCCTGTGATCTCGGCTGTCCAGTAAAAGATGATTATGGCCCTGCTTGCTGTGTGGGAGGCAGGGATGTGATGACAGCCTCCCTTGACAGATGGCAGGCATGTGTTCCTGTGCTAACAAGAATTTCTTGCTGGATCATCAAAAGGCGTTTCCCTTATGGGGACTGGACCTTGCAGAATCTTACTCCTAGGTCTGGTGCTTCAACATCTGGGTTTCATCGTCAGTCGACCTGTCCTCATACAAGAGATCTGGAAAGAAACGCTTTTCCAGAAGTCATAAACGTGCTATTGACTTTTACTTCCTACTGTTAGCCCTTCCTCACTACCCCCCAGCGGTTTCCCAAGAATAGTAAATATGTGTCTTAGGCTAATTGGACTAAACTGGTTTGTCAGATCTCCTTACAAGCTCCTTTTAGTTTATTTGTTTGCTAAACTTCAATTCTGTGTGTGCTATTTTAATACCTTTCTTGGCTTAGATTAAAAAAAAACATACAAATCGCAGTGCTTCCATCAATACAATCATAGTAATAATAATCCATTTCCGGACTCAATTGTCAATCAGATGTTTTATACACATGATCTGATTTAATGCCCATAATGTTCCAGAGTAGGCATTCTTGTCTCCCTTCTACCTATGAGGCTTAGAGGGTACAACAATTTGTTTAAAGCTACATAGTGATTATTAGACCTGGAATTGAAATCTAGGTAGATTTAAATCCAAGAGTACATTCTCTTCACTATATCATCCTGGATCTTGAATCTTTAGTTACTCTTTGGCATGGCATTGGAAATCATTACTATTTTCGAGTTTAAGCTCAGATTCCTTTTAGTTTCTCTGTGCAGGGCTGGACGATAGGATACAGGTGGTTTCATATTTTACAAACCAACATGTTTCTAGAAAGCATACTATGAAGCAGATTGTCATGAATTTCACTAAACACCCAGAGTTAGTCCAGATAATGTTGATAGGGAGAAGGAAACACAATTACCATGAACAGTATCAAATGGTAGATAGACGCCCTGTTCTGACTCCCTTCAGACCTCCTTTCAGTAGCCAGAGTAATCATTCAAAAACACAAGTCTGATTATGCCTTGACCATAATGTATAAACTTACTTTCATCTGTGTCATTGTTCTTAAGTTAATGGCAGCCTCCCCCAATATGGCTCAGCTGGTAAAGAATCTGCCTGCAACATGGGAGACCTGGGTTTGATCCCTGGGTTGGGAAGATCCCCCGGAGAAGGAAACAGCTACCCACTCCAGTATTCTGGCCTGGAGAATTCCACGGACTGTCTAGTCCATGGGGGTCACAAAGAGTCGGACACGACTGAGTGGTTTTCACTTTCACTTTCCCCCAATAGACTCTAAGCTCTATATGGGCAGGAAGCATTTTTCTTTCGTTTGGCCCTGAATCCTGTACTTAATGGTCTCTAGCCCTTTAACACACCAGGCTTGGTCCTGATTCCAGGCATCTATGCTGACTGTTCCTTCTGCCTGGAAAGCCACCTTCCTCCCCACTGCGCCTGAATGCCCCTTTCTCATCTCATGCAAGATTCTGCTCAAATGTTCCTCATCCAAGAGCACTCCCTGGCCATCCTGTCTAAAACAACACTCCCTGCCCCTACCCCACGTCCATCACCTCTGCATCTTCTGCTTTTTTAAAATTAAAAATTGTTTTTCCTAGCACAAGTCACTGACTGATATGATATGTTATATTATTACTTACAAAAAAAGTCTGTCTTCCTTCACTAGATTTCTAAGCTTATCAAGGGAAGGGACTTATTTTATTTCCTGCTGCATCCTTAGTCCTTAAAACCATGCCTGGAGACAGTAGGTGCTGAGTAAATATTTGATGATCTAATCAATTAATACAACTGCAATGCAGGAGGCCTGGGTTCGATCCCTGGGCTGGGAAGATGCCCTGGAGAAAGAAATGGCAACCCACTCCAGTATTCTTGCCTGGGAAATCCCATGGACAGAGGAGCCTGGCAGGCTACAGTCCATGGGGTCACAGAGAGTCGGACACGACTGAGCGACTAAACCATCACCAATCAATGAATAAGTAATTTAATTAAGATTTACTGAATTCACGAATGCCTCCCGCAATCCCGACAGCGGCAGACACTGCTGGTGCCCTGTGCCGCATCCCCTCTTGCCCAGCTCTGCCTGCAGCTGTGGCGGGGGTGGGATGTGGGGAGCGGGATTTCTGTGCATGTGGACGCTGGTTCACTTCTGCAGGCTGAGTCCCCTGTTTCTCTGCATCAGGCTTTCTCGGAAATGGTCTGGGGAGTTGCCTGACAGCCTGGAAGTACCGGAGAGTTATAGCCCAGAGGCAACCCTCTGGCCCCATGAAGGGAGTCAGGGGTAAGTGCCAGGCTGCCCTTCCTCAGAGGGACAGCGTGTGCCTCCTCCAGGGCTGCCCCGAGTCTCCAGCAGGCTGCGTCCACAGTGGTGAGCCGCTCAGGAAGCCCTCTTCATGGCGTTCCCTCCTCCTTCCTTGCTCTGGCGTCCTTGCTGTTGCTCAGTCTCTCAATCACTTCCGATGCTTTGTGACCGCATGGGGCATCCTTGGGTCATCTTTTAAACTATTTGCCCTCAAATCTTTGCACCAGGAAAACCCAAACCAAGGCACGGTCCTCTTCAACACTAGTATCAGTGATTCAGAAGTGACTCTTTGTCAAATGTGCATGAGTATTAGCAATATTGTTTGTTTACACTGGGTTTTATAGGTATCAAATGCTTCAACTTAGATTGATTAACAAGTTGCCTCACAGAATCAGGAGCCAAATAAAATACTAAAGTATCTTGAAAAATGAGCTAAATTCAAGACATGAAATCAAAGGAGAAAAACTATAAAAGGACAAGGATTGGGACTTCTCCAGTGGTCCAATGGTTAAGAATCTGCCCTGCAGTGTACAGGAGGTGGGTTTAATGGTTGGTCAGGGAACTAAGATCCACATGTCATGGAGCAACTAAGCCCATATTCTATAACTACTTAACCCTGCACGCTCTGGGCCTGTGGGCTGCAACTAGAGAATAAGAACACAGCAAGGTTAACATACCACGTGCCACAGCCAAGACCTGATGCAGCCAAATAAATAAGTAAATAAATAAAAAAATAAAATACTAGCCAGATTCTCTGTTTAAAAAAAACCAAACAACCTTTATAGACACATACATAGAATGGGAAGAAATAACCCAATCCTCACTCCAGTGGTTGTTGCTCAGTAGGCAGCTTGGATATTGCAGAGAGTGATTCCCACGTCCTAAGTGATCCTTGACATCTTACACAACTTTGTTTCAGCTGTTTCCACAGCCTCACTGTGGTTGACATGCTTCCCGTGGCATCAGCTTTACAGAGGAGGCCTACAACCAGGGATGTGCCTGTAAATGTTAACAGCCAGCTGTCTGGAGAAGGATCAAGCCTTGATTTGCAGCATAATGCATATTTCCATGGCGGAACTACTTCCCCCAAGGTTGACTTCAGGCTTCTGATGGGATGCATAGAATGTGGCGTGGGGAAGCGATGGTGGTGGGGTCAGCTCCAACAGGCCACTGCTGGTAACGGCATTTTAGAAGAGGCTCGAGGGCTTCTCTGGTGGTTCATTCGTTTAGACTCTGTGCTTCTGCTGCAGGCGCCGCGGGTTGGAGTCAGGGGGCTAAGATCCTGTGTACCACGTAGTGCGGCCAAAAAGAAAAAAGAACTGCAGAGGCTCATTTAATTTTTTTATTTTATCAAGTACTGCTCCAGATTATCAGGGATGTAGGGCAATCACAGTGGGAAATTTTAATCAGTCACTTCAATTAAAAACTAACAACATCTATAGATGTAAGAAAATATCTGATGAGTATTGGTTTCCATTTGGGAAAGTTTGCCTTCTGAATATAGGAACAGTAGTCTTGGTACTCTTCCTTTTCTCTTAAATCCTTGGCCTCTGTAAGGTACTAAAGGTCTTAAAAAAAATAGTGGATTTCATTTGTTAGTTCAATACATGAAGGTCAGGTCTAAGCAAACAAAGCCTAGAACAAGAAAAGATTTTAATAATATTTCTTACACAGGAGTCCCACCAAAATGAGAGAGCTCAATGGAAAGCCAATAGTCTGATTAGGCAGAATTTTTCAAAGCACACTTCCCTCAAAGGACCCAAGCTTGTTTTAAGACAGATCATCAGCCCAGGTGGGATGCATGAGACAAGTGCTCGGGCCTGGTGCACTGGGAAGACCCAGAGGGAGCGGGTAGAGAGGGAGGTGGGAGGGGGGATCAGGATGGGGAATACGTGTAAATCCATGGCTGATTCATGTCAATGTATGACAAAACCCACTGCAATATTGTAAAGTAATTAGCCTCCAACTAATAAAAATAAATAAAAAAAAAAAAAAAGAAGAAGAGTACCCAACGTTACCACATTGCAGAAGTACTGAGGACTCCTTCCTACCAACAGGCTGGTCTCTTATCACTAAGAGACACTTTTTTGGAGCGTCTGGGGTCACTTCCCCTTGGACCACACCCGGTGTGCTCTCGGCCCATGAGCACAAGTGCTCCCGTTAGGATGCGGCTGTGGGTGCCCCTGGACACGTGTGCGGGCTGGTCCTTGCGGGTGAGTTGTCTGCCTGTACCCAGGCCTGCCATGCCCTGTACTAAACTGCCTCTCGGTGATAAAAAACCCCCAAGAACAGATGTTTCCTACGGAACGCAGAGTGCAGCAGATCGTTCCAGGAGAAATATAAATAAGCAGATTTTGAAACAGTATTCAGTTTCTAGAAGGTTTGTCTGTAATAATAACATCTCATTATTAAAATCAGAATAGGAAAGAAGGACAACTGATGTAACGGATGTTCTGATTTAGAAATTTCCCCCATTTATTCCAGATTGAGAACTAGAGAAGACATAAAACAACAAAAGCAGCCGGTTGAAGGACCACCCAAATATTGAGCCAGTCATTAAAAGGAGCTTTAGGAAGAAGCCTGTGAAAATTCTTAATTATTATCAGTTCTCTAAGGACTTTGTGTACTTTTGTTGAACTTAACAGTGAACAAGAAGCTGATTGTTTGAGATACAGAGCTCTCTTGACAAAGCTAATGTTGAATTCCCCGCCTTTTTAAATAGGATGAAAGTGAAAGTATTAGTCTCTCAATCCTGTCCAACTCTTTTCGACCCCATGGACTGTAGCCTACCAGGTTCCTCTGTCTATGGGATTCTCCAGGCAAAAATACTGGAGTGGGTTGCCATGTCCTCCTCCAGGGGATCTTCCTGACTCAGGGACTGAACCTGAGTTTCCTGTATTGCAGGCAGATTCTTTACCATCTGAGCCACCAGGGAAGCCTTAAATAGGCTAATAGGCCCTCAAATAAGATACTTGTCTTTAAGTTTGAAAACCATAACTCTCCTTCAACACTCTGATTTTTTTCTTCCTGAAAAATTAATCCATTAATACAAAGCCCATTAGTAAAGGCAAGAACAATAATAACTCAAAAAAAAAAAAAGGACAATAATAGCTCTTAACATGTAGTGAGTACTTGCCTAATGAGTTATATGTCATTTAATGTACACACACACACACCTCTCTAAGATGAGCATTATAATGTGCAGACTCCTGTTTATAGGTGAGGAAAGTGAAGCTTGAAGGAGTTAAGTGACTTGCTCATGAGTACCTGAATAATAAGTGGAGATGAGGAAGATGGGATGTGAGTCCACATGGTCTTTTTCTAGACAGTCCTATAATATTCCAAAGAGGGTTAAAGGAACCTCCCAAATAACACTGGATGAGAAATCCCTTGTCCCTGTTTCTGACATTTTTATCTTGTTCAAGTCAAAGGTAGCAAGGGTGGGGAAGCTGGCAGGAGAAGTCAATGGGAGCCTGAGCTGTGACAGTGAAGGAAGTATCCAGGCAGCTCATTATCTTTAATTTTTTAAAAATGTAATTCCTTTCTAAACTCTTTTAAGAACACACACGTTTATTTAATTGGCTGCTCTGGGTCTTAGTTGCAGCTGATGGGAACTTGTTCCCCAACCAGGGATTGAACCCAGGCCCCCTGCACTGGGAGTGTGGAGTCTTAGCCACTAAGTCACCTTCTATTTGTTATTAATATTATCAATAACCAATCATTTTATGTTATTAATGTTGTTGTGGCAACATTAATTATTTATTAATAAACAATTAATTATTGATATTTCTGGTATTATTAATATTTTATGATAGTGATTTTGTCACCTTCTTCTGATCGCCTTCTCTCCCATCCCCCCCTGCACCAACACTGAACACGGGCTGCTTGATTCTCCCAGGACGGCACAGGTGCTTTAAATCAAGGGGCCTCTGGGGGTCTCCCTGATCACCTGTATTCCATGAACCATCCATAGTTTAACTGACTCATCCATGACTCCTGTACCAGATATAGAATATAATGATGCCATTATTTTTCCTATTTCCTAATGGATATTATCAAGTGGCCAGTTTGATCAGAGAAACAGTTCCCCTACTGTTGAAGGTATTAGGTGTTAGTTATTAAATACAAATTAAATATAGTTCTTGGTTGACTATGATTGTAATCAATAGAGCAAACATTTTCGTGTCTCTGCAAACTTCAATATCAGTTATGTTGAGCTTAATCCAAAACTCAGTAGCCATGAGCTGTAGGCTTGGGAAGCACCCTCCCTTGATATACTGCCCACTATACCCACTGTTGACTCAAGCAGCCCTTTCTCACATGACTGAGGTACCTAAACTCTCAGCAAACAAGAATCCCCTTAGTTCCTCGGAGGATATATGGTGTGGGTGGGGTCAGGCTGTTCAGAACTGGGTAAATAAAATTACATCCTATAGCATTTTCTGTAAGTTGACTTGCTTGTTGCGGCCATCATCAAAACATCTGTAAAGATTAGGGTTTTTGTGTGGACTATCTGGCAAACTTTGAACTGCAGTGCTAAAGAAGACTCTTGAGAGCCTTCTCTCAGCAAGGAGATCAACAGTCAATCTTAAGGGAAATCAACCCTGAATACTCATTGGAAGGACTGATGCTGAAGCTGAAGCTCCAATCCTTTGGCCACCTGATGCAAGAAACCAACTCATTGGAAAAGATCCAGATGCTGGGAAAGATTGAGGGCAGGAGGAGAAGGGGGCGACAGAGGATGAGATGGTTGGATGGCATCACCGATTCAATGGCCATGAACTCGGGCAGACTCTGGGAGCTGGTGATGGACAGGGAAGCCTGGTGTGCTGCAGGCCATGGGGTCTCAATGAGTTGGACAGGACCTGGTGACTGAACAACAACATGAGGCATCTGCATTTGGGGAACCTCTGTATGTGTGTGTCTGAAATGGTGTGAGCGGATCAGGGCCAACGACGTTTAAAAGCAATCAGGCATCAAGAATTTTCCCAAGAAATATGTCCAAGTATCCCTTTTACCTTAAAATTATTTGAATTAGAGGTGAGCATTTTTTTATTGGGCAGGTCCCACTATTTCTCACCCCATCTTTTTTTTCTCCTACATACCATATCCCTGTCCACCTAAAATGATAACTCATACTTCTAACCCTGTGTTGTTGACAGATCACATTCACATACCTTATTCTATGGCTCCTTGACCTCCCTGGATTCCACATGTTTAACAAAGGAGGAGACTCAAGGTCAGAGACCTCATGACCACAGTAAGCTCACATCTGTGGTGAATGTGCCACCGGCTGGAAGCCAGGTCATGTGAGTCTCTCTCAGTTCATTTCCACTAGACTCAGGGCCAGCTGGCCTGTTTGGTGCTGGGTTTGGGGGATCCTGTTTTGTTTCTTGGGCGATGAGGTTTTGGCCCACAAAGAACATAGTATCAGCCAGTCATAAAAACACAAACCAAAAAGTAAATATCACTTTCCAGGATGTTAGGAGAGCAAATGTTCCATGCCACATAGAATAATACTGTGTCCAACCCCGTTTGGCACTTCAATAGAAACGTATTTTAAAATGATACCATCATCCGTCTGGTGACATTTAAACTGACCAGGTCTAGAGTTGTGCATTCGGACCAGATGCTATTCTTCTATTGGGCCATTTCCCCTCATTGTATCCACAAAATGGTTACTGAAACACAAAGCTATGCCTGTAGGTTGCTGGTACCTGATTGAAATTTTCCTGGATGCTCATCTACTTCCTAGCAGCAGTTTAACTGAGGCAGAAATATGAAATGAACTTGCCTTCTGGTTTTGACATGTCATCAGATTGCAAGATGCTTCCCCCCACAAACCTAACCACTGGCGTATACAGAAAGATCTGAAAATATCATTCAATAAAGTTTATCAGAAAAAAGTATCCGCCCCCAAATGCTATTTTGACAGCTGTTTAAGACACAGGCAGCTAAAGTGAACCCACTCAAGTACCCTCAGTTTTATATCTTTAAATCGATGGATTGAATTTATTGTTGAATCACCTGATTTCATTTATTGTTTGAGTTCATATTTTCAAACCCAAGTTTTTGTCTTGTATTACAGTCACAAAATATAGCGACACCTTATTGTGCTTTTCTTAGGAATTACAATGGATTTTAGAAAAGGTTTTGCATCATGATTTCTTTTCTTATAGATTCACTAATCTGTTCACTCGTCCATGATGCATGTTTGAACGTGGTGTGTGCAGCTTTGCTTCTTGTCTTTATTGAGGACTTTAGCTACACAGGAAGTCTTTCCTTCTTGGTTTTGTTTTTTTACTGTAATGACTTTATAGATATGTAATTTAAATACCATATAATTCACTTGTTTGCAGTATAAAATTCAGTGGTTTTTAGTATGTTTACAGAGTTGTGCAACCATAACCACAATCAATCTGCGAATATTTCATCACCCCCAAAAGAAATCTCATACTCATTAGCAGTGCATGGACAATCTTCTGTGTGTGATTATAACCCTGTAAATTCTGCTTAAATGTAGAAGATTAATACATGTTTTTATCTCTGCTTTTTTTCAAAGCCCCACTAAAATAATAGTAAAGAAAAAAAATTTAAAGCATAAAACCAAACAGAAAGAAGAGAGGAGATAACAGTAAATGATTCTAACTGATTTTGGAAACTGAACTGTGAATGGACAAGTTGTAAATGACAGGTGGCAGTCAATCAGCAACAAGCCAATTGTCATGGCAGGACCCCAGAAAGTCTCAGAAATTTGGGGCATCAGCAACCTGAAAGTAGAGGTTCTGGATGGGGCTGTGGTTAGACGCTGATGATTGGGAAACTGGTTGAAACACTTTTAAGGGAAGAAGTGACGTTTCAGTTTGAGGCTGAAGACTCCATGAAGGAAGAAAACAATGTACCCCCTTGAGAACAGGCAGGAGAAATCTCCTTATTCTGAGTGAGGTCAACTTTTTGTTCTAAGCAGGCCTTCAACTGATTCAGTGATGCCCACCCAGATGAGGGAGCGCAGTCTGCTTTACTCATTTTACCCATTTAAATGTTAATCACATGCCAAACACCCTCAAGAAATACACAGAATAGTAACTGACCAAATATCAGGGCACCCCATGGCCCAGCCAAGTTGACATATAAAATTAACCATCATAGTCACCCTACCTGGCTTTGTAAGTCCAGCAACATTCAGAACCTTCAAGAGGCTTCTGAGTGTTTTTTGCCCAAATATGAGTAGACAGCCAGGGATGGCCAGGCATCTGAGGACAGTCTTTAAGATGCAGGAGTGATCCCAAATAAAGGCAACTTGGGGGAAAAAAGCAGAAGGAAACATGAAAACAAGCAAAGAAATAAACCAATCACTGTCAGTTAATACACGCAGAGAGGATGAGTGACAAAGTTCTTATAAAAGAGAGAAAACTTAAAAAAAAGGTATGATTCAGAGACTCCTGGGTATTAAAACAAAGATGGCATCCCCCCGAAAGTTAAATAGAAGGTAAGAAAAATGAAGTTGAGAAAACTTCCCCAAAGTAAAAAAGACACTGGGATAGAAAACAGAATTTTAAAAAATGAAAGAAAGAAAGAAAGGAAAGAGGAAAGGAAATTAGAGGACCAATCAATAGTTATACTAACTATTGAGAGAACAGTGAACACAAGGGATGGGGTGGGAATGGAAGGAGAGGAGAGAATTATTTAGAAAACTGAGTCTGCTGCTGCTAAGTCACTTCATTCGTGTCCGACTCTGTGACCCCATGGACAGCAGCCCACCAGGCTCCCCCATCCCTGGGATTCTCCAGGCAAGAACACTGGAGTGGGTTGCCATTGCCTTCTCCAATGCGTGAAAGTGAAAAGTGAAAGTGAAGTCGCTCAGTCATGTCCGACTCGTAGCGACCCCATGGACTACAGCCTACCAGGCTCCTCCGTCCATGGGATTTTCCAGGCGAGAGTACTGGAGTGGGCTGCCATTGCCTTCTCCGAGAAAACTGAGGACTCAGCAGTAAATGCAGGGATGCACGTGACCCAAGCCGCAAGAGGCTGTGTGCGGGACACAAACCAGGACCAAGACAAGAAGATGGCTTACTCTGGGAAGTTGGCAGGATGCAAGTTCATTGTTTCTGGTGGTGGTTCCTGTTTCTCTTAATCTTTGGAGAAAGCTGCCTACTTTATCCAGGGCAGAGATAAGATAAGGGAAGAGACAGAGAGAGATAGGGAGGTGAGGAGGAGGGGAGAGAATTCTGTGTTGGAAACTCTCATTGTAGCCGTTTGTGAGACCAGACGCGCCTTCCAGTCTTCCTCCTCTAGAACAATGGGGAACAATAACTTCTTTCCCCGAGATCTTGAGAATTTTGTTTTCACCACTTTCAGTACAGGGGACATTGGTGGTCTTGACCCACAGGCCACCCATGCTCATGTTATCTACAAACTGCAGATTGTAAGAAAGAACTTCATTTGACCACTCACAAAAGCAAATACTCTTTATATATATATATATATATATATATATATGTATCAGTTCAGTTCAGTTCAGTTGCTCCAACTCTGCGACTCCATGGATAGCAGCACGCCAGGCTTCCCTGTCCATCACCAACTCCCAGAGCTTGCTCAGACTCATGTCCACCGAGACAGTGATGCCATCCAACCATCTCATCCTCTGTCATCCCCTTCTCCTCCCACCTTCAGTCTTTCCCAGCATCAGGGTCTTTTCAAATGAGTCAGTTCTTTGCATCAGGTGGCCAAAGTATTGCAGCTTCAGCTTCAGTATCAGTCCTTCCAATGAATATTCAGGGCTGATTTCCTTTTAGGATTGACTGGTTTGATCTCCTTGTGGTCCAAGGGACTCTCAAGAGTCTTCTCCAACACCACAGTTCAAAAGCATCAATTCTTCCGTGCTCAGCTTTCTTTATAGTTCAACTCTCACATCCATTCATGACTACTGGAAAAACCATAGCTTTGACTAGAGGGACCTTTGTTGGCAAAGTAATGTCTTTGCTTTTTAATATGCTGTCTAGGTTGGTCATAACTTTCCTTCCAAGGAGTAAGTATCTTTTAATTTCATGGCTGCAGTCACCATCTGCAGTGATTTTGAAGTCCCCCAAAATAAAGTCTATCACTGTTTCCATTGTTTCCACATCTATTTGCCATGAAGTGATGGAAACAGATGCCATGATCTTAGTTTTCTGAATGTTAAGCTTTAAACCAACTTTTTCACTCTCCTCTTTCACTTTCATCAAGAGGTTAGGTGTAAGGGTGGTGTCATCTGCATATCTGAGGTTATTGATATTTCTCCTGGCAATCTTGATTCCAGCTTGTGCTTCATCCAGCCCAGCGTTTCTCATGCCGTACTCTGCATATGAATTAATTAAGCAGGGTGACAATATACAGCCTTGACTTACTCCTTTCCCTGTTTGGAAACAGTCTGTTGTTCCATGTCCAGTTCTAATTGTTGCTTCCTGACCTGCATACAGTTTTCTCAAGAGGCAGGTCAGGTGGTCTGGTACTCCCTTCTCTTTCAGAATTTTCCACAGTCTGTTGTGATCCACACAGTCAGAGGCTTTGGCATAGTCAATAAAGCAGAAATAGATGTTTTTCTGGAACTCTCTTGCTTTTTCAATGATCCAACAGATGTTGGCAATTTGATCTCTGGTTCACCTGCCTTTTCTAAATCCAGCTTGAACATCTGGAAGTTCACAGTTCACGTACTGTTGAAGCCTGGCTTAGAGAATTTTGAGCATTACTTTGCTAGCATGTGAGATGAGTGCAATTGTGTGGTAGTTTGAGCATTCTTTGGCATTGCCTTTCCTTGTGACTGGAATGAAAACTGACCTTTTACAGTCCTGTGACCACTGTTGAGTTTTCAAAGTTTGCTGGCATATTGAGTGCAGCACTTTCACAGCATCATCTTTTAGGATTTGAAATAGCTCAACTGGAATTCCATCACCTCCACTAGCTTTGTTCATAGAGATGCTTCCTAAGGCCCACTTGACTTCACATTCCAGGATGTCTGGCTCTAGGTGAGTGATCACACCATTGTGATTATCTGGGTCATGAAGATCTTTTTTGTACAGTTCTTCTGTATATTCTTGCCACCTCCTCTTAATATCTTCTGCTTCTGTTAGGTCCATACCATTTCTGTCCTTTATTGAGACCATCTTTGCATGAAATGTTCCCTTGTTATCTCTAATTTTCTTAAAGAGATCTCTAGTCTTTCCCATTCTATTGTTTTCCTCTATTTCTTTGCACTGATCACTGAGGAAGGCTTGCTCATTTCTCCTTGCTATTCTTTGGAACTCTGCATTCAAATGGGAATATCTTTCCTTTTCTCCTTTGCTTTTAGCTTCTCTTCTTTTCACAGCTATTTGTGAGGCCTCCTCAGGCAGCCATTTTGCTTTTTAGCATTTCTTTTTCTTGGGGATGGTCTTGCTCCCTGTCTCCTGTACAATGTCACAAACTTCCGTCCGTAGTTCATCAGGCACTCTATCAGATCTAGTCCCTTAAATCTATTTCTCAGTTCCACTGTATAATCATTAGGGATTTGATTTAGGTCATACCTGAATGGTCTAGTGGTTTTCCCTACTTTCTTCAATTTAAGTCTGAATTTGGTCATAAGGATTTCATGATCTGAGCCATAGTCAGCTCCCAGTCTTGTTTTTGCTGACTGTGTAGAGTTTCTCCATCTTTGGCTGCAAAGAATATAATCAGTCTGATTTCAGTATTGACCGTCTGGTAATGTCCATGTGTAGAGTCGTCTCTTGTGTTATGGAGGAGGGTGTTTGCTGTGACCAGTGAGTTCTCTTGGCTAAACTCTGTTAGCCTTTGCCCTGCTTCATTCTGTACTCCCAGGCCAAATTTGCCTGTTAGTCCAGGTGTTTTTGACTTCCTACTTTTGCATTTCAGTCCCCTATAATGAAAAGGACATATTTTTGGTCTGTCCCTGTTATTCATGGAGCTTTTTGTCAAACGGCAGAAAGATGTGAAATTTAACGTGGTTGATCCATGAAGCAGAGGACTGAAGGAAGACATAGGAGTGATGTCCCTCCTGTCTTGGTGGCAGAGACAGTGAACGGCTTATTTCAGAGTTGAACAAGTGAGGATGCCCTGGGGACAGGAAGGGAGAGGGGAGAGTGTTTGGAAATTTGCAAGCATTTCAGTATGCCCTTGCAAGGAGATCAAACTAGTCAATCCTTGAGAAAATCAACCCTGAATATTCACTGAAAGGACAGATGCTGAAGCTGAAGGTCCAACCCTTTGGCCACCTGATACAAAAAGAGCCGACTCATTGGAAAAGACCTTGATGCTGGGAAAAGCATCATCAACTCAATGGACATGAGTCTGAGCAAACTCTGGGAGATGGTGATGGACAGGGAAGCCTGGCGTGCTGCAGGCCATGGGGTCGCAAAGAGTTGACATGACTTAGTGACGGAACAACAGCAGTGTGCCCAGAGCAAGAGGTGAACTTGGGGGGATAAGCAGGACCTACCTAGCGGTCACGAAGGAATAAATAACTGTAAACATCAGTGCAGTGAAGCTGGTAAATAAGGAAATCGGAGAAGGACAAAACCAGTCTCCTGACATGTTTCCTTGGTACTTGGCTGCAGCTTGTTGTGGTGATTATGTGAACTCGGTCTGACTTTTGACCTTCCCTGGGGGCCCAGTGCTAAAGATTCCGCCTGCAATGCAGGAGCGGCAGGAGATGCCGGTTCGATCCCTGGGTTGGGAAGATCCCCTGGAGAAGGAAATGGCAACCCACTCCAATGTTCTTGCCTGGAAAATCACATGGACAGAGGAGCCTGGTGGGCTACAGTCCATGGGGTCGCAAAGATTCAGACACGACTGAAGTGACGGAGCTCAGCACATGTTTGGCTTTAAACTTGTCCCAGGATTTTCAAAATGCCTATTCTCCACATCTGACAGTCTGAGTTCTCGGGTCATGTCCACGATTGCTCATCCTGGGTTTTAGCTAGACCCTAGGTACAGGAGAATGCAGGGAGCTTGTGTGAATTGAGGGAGAACCTGCCTCCCCCCAACCCCCTGAAGGATCCGGAAAGAGGCAGCACTGTCCAAGATTACGCCATTTGGCCATGCCAAGTGTGGTCAGGGTGACCACACAGAGTACCACACCGGGAAGCCACACAGTGGGCAAGCTCATGAAAGCTGCTCAGCCTCTAGAACATACTCATGCTGGTCGCCCGTGGGCCTGTCCACTCGTAACCTACCAGTCTGTGGACACTTTCTTCCCCAGGCTCCTAAAAGTTCTAATGGGACACAAAGATGTAAATTTCCAGACAGTTATTCCGGATAGCTGATAATCTGCTTTGTATATCGGTAATTGTTTTCTCCCTCACATCAACCCTGCCTTTTTTAAAAAAATTAATTTGGCTGTACTGGGTCTTAGTTGCATCATGTAGGATCTTTAGTTGCGGCAAGTGGGATCTAGTTCCCTGACCAGGGATCGAACCTGAGTCTCCTGCCTTGGGAGCGCAGTCTTAGCCACTGGGCCACCAGGGAAGTCCCTCCAACCCTGCTTTTTAAATGTGAGGAATGTGGTTTATTGAACCTGTCCTCTATAGAGTCATTACATGTAGAAAAATGGAAAACACTTCCATCAGAACATCATAACCAAATTTTTACTCTGATTAGCAGTCCTTGTACCTGGTCAGGGATAGCAAATATTTGCAGAGCTTTTTTTTTTTGTCCATATGAAAGAAAGACAAATACAAAAAAATCCTTTCTCTTCCCCAGAAAATAAGTAGTGAGAGTTACGGGAACAGTTGCCAGTTTAAACCCTAGAAGAAGTTTTATAAGGATGCCTGTCTCCTCTCTTCGGTTGGGAAAAACCCTTTGAGTATTGTGCCAGGCCTCGGATGGAATGGGTTTCCCAGGGCATTCCAGCTGCAGCTGAAGAATTCAGGAGTGTTAGATGTCCTGTTACCAAAACACAACTCCTCACTGCAGCCTGTTCAGATCAGCGACCTCTGACCCCTCTGACTTCTCACGCCCTGCAGTAACAAAACGGAGTTCCTGCTTGCCTGTGGTGGGTATTACTGGGCTCCAAGATTACACATTAATCCAGACTATCTAATTACCTTGAAACTTAGTTCTCTTAATTGTGCTGAAGTATCTAAGGAATTCGACAGTGCTGGTGCTAAGCTTGGCATTTGTTTATACCAACAACATACATCATTAAGCCGCTTAAATTGGCATAAATGTAAGGCATTAGGAAATGTTATGATTCAAAAGTGAAATCGTATCAGAACATAGCTTAACCGAGGTGCAAAACTGTGGCTTTTTATCATGAGTAGAAGGAGTCATTCCCTTGGGTTAGGGCATGGTTAGGTTGAACAGAGAAGTGACATTATTCTGACTTTGGGCATTTGGCCACATGGGTAGTACACCTCGCATCCTCAGTAAAGGGGAGCGTTAACTTGTGTCTTTCACCGTGAGAGGGAAGGATGTCAGGTTTAAATCAAATTAAATGCAGATCGTTTTCAAAGTCTTCAAACTGGGCTTCCTGGATTTCCCAGGCGATCTAGTGGTTAAGACTCTGAGCTTCCACTGCAGAGGCACAGATTGGATCCCTGATCGGGGAACTAGGATCTGGCATGCCATGTGGTACAGCCAACCCTCTCCCCGCCCCAAACTGGACTTCCTAGAATTGGACTCAAAGGAGCAATTGTCTATATGCGAACTGGATTGGGGGAAAATTTGAAGTGGCCCACCTTTCCCCGTTCTTTATCTACCGCTGATACTCTCGACACCACTAAACACGGGATTCTGTGACAAAAGGGAGTGGCTGATGCCTAGAACCCCTAAGTCCCTCCAGAGAGCCTTGGCATGGTAACACGATGACCGTGGAGAGGGTCTAGAGATAATTGTGTGGCTGTGGGTTAAATGTTGAGTTTCCATGTGTCACAAACAAAATTGTCTCAATTTTTCCAATGATCCTTTTTGCTCAGGAAGGAAAAGGCACAGGGCTGGGACAGAAACTTGAAAGGCAGGCAGAACTCTGGATCTTCTCCTGGCTCACTTTGAACTGTCTCTACGACTTTACACAGAAAATGGGAGCATTTTAGAAGCGATAAAACATAATGTAGATTTGCAGTTTCTAGAAATAAATCGTGTAGGATAGGGGGGCCAATGAGTGGTTTGGGCGGCAGAGAGGTCAGGTCTGAACCTTGGCTCTGGGATTGAATTTCTGAATCGTCCAGGCAAGTTACCCTTGGAATCTCTCAGGGATTCCACTCCCTCTTAAATAAAAACAACTACCTCATAGAGTTTCCTGTGAATTAATGCCATGATATCTGTTGTGCAACCAAGTCATTGCCTAAAAAGTAGGAGGTCCTCAGTAAACAGTAAGAAATCTTATTGTCTGTAATATGCACAAGTTGGGTAACAGACCTCTATGGTCTTTGTTAGTAGCAACTCCTTTGCCCCATAGTAATTAATACCTTCTTTACTTAAGATTTTGCAAGAACAACAACATGTTCCCCATTGCTTTGGAAACTCCTAACCTCCATTAATTGGTGCCATTTTTATTTAGCTGTTCAATCAAACACAATGTCTTTTCATAATCTAATTGTTGGTGGTGGTTTAGTAGCTAAGTCGTGTCCAACTCTTTCGACCCCCACGGATTATGACCCACCAGGCTTCTCTGTCTGTGGGATTTTTCAGGCAAGAATATTGGAGTGGGTTGCTGTTTTCTCCTCCAGGGGATCTTCCCTACCCAAGGATTGAAACTGCCTCTTCTGCAATGCGGGCAGACTCTACCTCTGAGCCCTCCATCTAATAATTAATAGTACTAATGGTATTAATAGTACTAATTAGTATTAATAGTACTAATAGTATTAATAGTATCCCTCAGATCCATTCATTTGATCCCATATCATCACTGCCATAAACAACTATTATTTATATCATTATTTCTCTTTCTCTTTTTTCCCCCTTTCCTCATCATGGCCACTAATCCTGTCAGTTGCTGTCTAATAGCCTAGGATTATATGCTGTTAGAAGCCATTTTGGTGTATGAGCTGTTAAATTTCATTTAGAAATGTAAGTTTCTCTTCCAACTCTGTCATCCACTTATGAGAGTACTGAATTTCCTGTTTGTTTTACTTTGAGAACTGTCTGAAACTTAAATGATTATCTCTTGCATAAATTGTTTCAATTGCCTTTTTTTTGTTGTTTTTTAAGTTGAAGTGTAGTGGATTTATAATGTGTTAGTTTCAGGTATATAGCATAGTGATTCAGCGCATATATATATATATACATATATATATATATATTCAGCATATATATATGTGCTGTGCTTCATGGCTCAGTCATGTCTGGCTCTTTGTGACCCCATGGACTGCAGCCTGCCAGACTCCTCTGTCCATGAGGATCCACCAGGCAGGAATACTGGGGTCGGTTGCTATGCCCTCCTCCAGGGGATCTTTCCAACCCAGGGATCAAACCTGGGTCTCCCACATTGCAGGCAGATTCTTTACCGTCTGAGCCTCGAGGGAAGCCCATATATATGTATAATTCTTTACCACTGAGGGAAGCCATATGGTTGACACCTGCCTGTGTAGGAGACACAGTTTTGATCCCTGATCCAGGAAGATCCACTGGAGAAGGAAATGGCAGCCCACTCCAGTATTTTTGCCTGGGAAATCCCCATGGACAGAGGAGCCTGGCAGGCTACAGTTCATGGGGTTGCAAAGAATTAGACATGGCTTAACTAATGAATAACAACAACAATATATATATACATATATGTTACATTTATTCATGCATATATAATATATATATTCTTTTTCAGATTTTTTTTCATTATATTTTACTACAAGATATTGAATGTAACTCTTTATGCCACACAGTGGGACCTTGTTGTTTATTTATTTTATATGTAGCTGTTTGCATCTGCTAATCCCAAACTCCTAATTTATCCCTCCTGTCCTCTCCTCTTTGGTAACCATAAGTTTGTTTTCTAGGGCTATGAGTCTGTTTTAACTTTATAAAGAGGTTCATTTGCATCACTGTTTTAGATTCCCACATATTTGGTATTATATGGTATCTGTCTTTCTCTGTTTGACTTACTTCAGTTAGTATGATCATGTCTAGATCTATCCATGTTGCTGCAAATGGCATTCTTTCATTCTTTCTTATGGCTGTGTAATATTCCATTGTATATATGTACCACATCTTCTTTATCCATTCATCTGTCAATGGATGTTTAATTTGTTTCCATGTCTTGGCTATTGCAAATAGTGCTGCTATGAACATAGGGGCACCTGTATCTTCGCAAATTTGAGTTTTCTCAGAATATATGCCCAGGAATGGGACTGCTGAATCATATGGCAGTTGTCTTTTAACTGACTTTCAACCTTCCAGACTTGTACTTCTGACTTTATCAATGTGTAACCATGAATGGATTCCAGGTGTGTTCATCCCTTCAGCTCTCACAGCAGGGCCTAGAGTGACCTCTTTCTGTCCCCTCATCGTGCCTTACAGTATTACTATTTTCCATGAGTATCATGGGTACAAAATTTGGAAAGCACTAGCATCTAATCCACTTTCTACATTGCAGCCAAAGTGACCTTTGAAAGAAAATAGAATCATGTTTGTGGCTCTTCATATTGCCTTTAGGATCAATCAAAATTCCTTTAGCTGGCCAGATTAAGTTCGCTTCATCAGCTTTAATTTATATCAGGCTTGCCAGGCTATCTTGAGAAAATATTTTCCAAATTCTTTTAATTCCTTTTTTTTTTTTTTCCAGCAAACCAACAACTAACTAAGCTTGGAGAAGTGAGCTTACAGAATTCTCCCGCAGTGTAGAGGAGAGAATCCTACCTCAACTGTAGATGGAGTCAGAAAGAGGAGGACAGGATGGGGCAAAGTACGAGGAAAGTCCCCCTGTTTTCTGGCCCTGGGGAGCATGGGGAGGAGAAGGGAGACCGAGAGTGTCTGTGTGAAGGGTAAGGAGAAGGAGGAGAGACAAATGTCAGTCCCGAGTCTCTGAGATGGTGAAAGCAGAAATGTTAGTTGCTCAGTTGTGTCCGACTCTTTGTGACCCTGTGGACTGTAGCCCGCCAGGCTCCTCTGTTCGTGGAAATCTCCAGGCAAGAATACTGGAGTGGGTAGCCATTCCCTTCTGCAGGGGATCTTCCCAAGCCAGGGATCTAACCCAGGTCTCCTGCATTGCAGGAGGATTCTTTACTCTCTGAGCCACCAGAGAAGCCCCTCTGAGAGGGTGGGGACCCACGAAATCAGTGGGTTATGCTGAGGGCAAGTTCGGGAGCTCTTGCCACAGCCACCATCATGTATGGTCTCAAAAAATACAGCAGCGTGGGTAATTTTTGAGGTTCAGCCTCCTTCTTGTGTAAGGATGAAGCTAAGTCAGCCTGGGGTGCTGAGGCGCAACAGGGCAACCTGCTGCGGGGCTGGGAGCCCCGGGCACTCGGGTCAGAGAAGGCGGCTGGCAGGAGCCCAGAGTGAGGTGGGGGTAGCCACGTCTGGTCCTGGCCAGGCTCAGAGGGCCCGACTACGGGTCCAGCTAACACCTAGGATGCAGAGGAACTCTGGATGATGCTGTGTGGATCTGGGAATCCTAGCATCACCCCCAAGCCTCAGAGACACCTCCATCCCATACCTCTGTTTCTGTTCACCCAGAAATACTTCAAGAAAGAAGTGGGAGACGGGCAGGCGTCTTAAGTATCTTTTCCAAAGAGAGACTTGGCATCCCCTACACGTGCTATTTCAATTACTGCGCTGAGCTATGCTTTTAACAGATGTGAACATTAACTGAATATATTTTTTTATTAATCAGACTTACGAAAAAGGCCAGCATAAAGAAGTTACATTTTTTTCTGCACATCCCGGTTGGAATGTGTGAAGCAGTCCACTCACCGTTGGTATTTGTAAGGCACAGTAAAAGTAGGATGTATGATTCTCAGTTCCCCTTTCTCACTTCCCCCCCTTTCTTCTGCTTCAAATGTTTTACAAAGTCTGGAGAGAACCGAGGGCAATTTTCTGAGGCTCCAAATTCGGGAGACTGACTGGGTGAGGCTGCTGCTAACGTACTCAAGATTAGAATGGATTTGAAACGGGAAACATGATTAAAACTCCATTTAGGACAAGTAAGAAGAGTATACATTGATGGTGGAGGAGACAACCAGTAAAAAAGACTGAGAAGGAAGAATGTTGCTCGTAAAGTGTTCAGCTGGAAGAAAGCAAGACGAGGTCGTGGAAGGCGAAGAAGAGACAGCGTCAGGAATTGGTCTGTGACAACCTGGGTCAAATTAGTTAATTAATTATTAATTCATTCAACAACAGCTAAGCGCTCATCCTGTGCCTGGTGGGGAATTAGGCTCCAGGGATACAAAGATGAAAAGACAAAAGCTGCAAAGTCGTTGGCAGCTTGCCAGTTTGGGAGAGGTCACTGGATTTTGCCCCCAGGAAGGCTTGTTGTTGTTCAGTCGCCCAGTCGTGTCTGACCCTTTGCAGCCCCGTGGACTGCAGCATGCCGGGCCTCCCTGTCCCTCACCATCTCCCAGAATTTGCCCAAGTTCACATCCATTGCATTGGTGATGCCACCCAGCCATCTCATCCTCTGATGCCTCTTCTCCTTCATGTAGTTTTAACAAAATGATGGGATCAGGGTTAAAGCCATAGTAGCTGAGGCCTGGCTGGAAGAGAAGAGCTTCCTTCAAGACAATTTGGGGTGAAATGTAGGAAAGCATTGGGCTTCCCAGGTGGCGCTAGTGGTAAAGAGCCCATTTGCCAATGCAGGAGACATAAAGAGACACGAGTTTAATCCCTGGGTTAGGAAGAACCCCTGGAGAAGGGAGTGGCAACCCACTCCAGTATTCTTGCCTGGAGAATCCCATGGACTGAGGAGCCTGGCGGGCTACAGTCCATGGGGTCACAAAGAGTTGGACACGGCTGAAGTGACTTAGCATGCATGCATGAGGAAAGCAGTGGGGAATATGCAGGAATGCATATTGGGAGGCAGAATGTCTTTGGAAGGGAAATAAGAGCATGTGTGTAAACTGAGTGGAATAAGGCAATGGATCGGACATGACTTTTCCAGCAAATATTTATGGACTAGCTTTTCTGTGTCAGACACTGTTACCGGGTGAGGGGGCATGGAGCAGTACAGTAAAACCCTGTCCTTAGGGGCCCCGTTCCAGTGGGGGAGACAGACACATGTTCTGAACATGTAGAAACATTTTCAGATTTGGGGAAGGTAATAAACAACCTACAAGGCCAGTGATGTGGGAGAGGGGCCCTTTGTCCAGAAGCCAGGACCCCTGTGGATGCTGAGGCCAGGGGGAGGGGGAGGGGCAGCACCCAGGCACCCATGTGAGCAGCCAGGGAGTGGGGGAGGGGGTTGGGGGTGACGGGGAGGTGGGTGGAAGCGAAGGAAGGATAAGCAGGAGCAGGGCTGCAGGAGGGGAGGCGAAAACCCAGGCAGGGTCAGCTCACCCTTGGCTAGTCAAAACAAAGCGTTTGGCTTTTGTTTTAATCTCAGTGGGAAATGACTGGAGGTTTGAAATAGAGGATGGATTTTTTTTCCTTGTTGGCTGTTAATGGAAAGAGTCTGTTGGTATTGCGGGTAGGGGGACCCCTTCCAGGGCCCAAGAGGGGGCTCTTGTCTAACACTTGGAAATGAATTGTCCGAGGAGTCGCAGGTGCTGCCAAAGCAACAGACTTCATTGGGAAGGAAGACCTGGGCAGAGAGTAACACGGTAAGGGAACCCAGGAGGACTGCTCAGTCACGTGGCTCGAATTCTTGGGTTTCCCAAGTGGTGCCTGTGGTAAAGAACCTGCCTACTAATGCAGGAGATGTCAGAGACGTGGGTTCGATCCTTGGGTCAGGAAGATCCCCTGGAGGAGGGCATGGCGACCCACTCCAGCATTCTTGCCTGGAGAGTCCCATGGACAGAGGAGCCTGGCAGGCTTCGGTCCATAGGGTCGCACAGAGTCGGACACCAGTGAAGCGACTTAGCATGCACACATGGGGTTACTTTCCGGGTTGTTGTTTCTGACCTATCACTCTGACTCAGGGTCCTTCCTGGTGGTGCACGCCTTGCTCAGACAAGATAGATTTCAGCCAGAAGGATTCTGGGAGGTGGTGGGATACGTGGTGTCTTCTTTTGACCTTTCCTGAACTCTTTGGGGAGGTGCTGGCGTTTTAGTTCTGTGCTCCTTCCTAGGTTCTCCTGTTGTAAAATAACTCACACGAATGGTTACTACGGTGCCCGGCCAGGGTGGGTGGCTTCAGTCGGTGTGTTTCCCCCAACACTGGGACAGGAGATGGGGCAGTGAGAACCCTCAGGAGGCGGGCATGGTGGGTGAGGCCTGAGTGCCTGGCCTGGACCAGGCCCAGGTGTTGGGCACCAGGATGTTGGCAAGTGGTGGCATTCAGGACATTTTGGGATGGAAGGCCATCAGGAGACTGTGGGAAGTCAGTGGTGGGGTTCTGTCCCAGCCCACGGGCTGGTTTAAGGCCCAGAGCCCGAAGGCTGGAGAACCAGCAGCGCTGATGTGCAGAGGGTGGCAGTGAGTGGAGATTCGCCCTTCCCTCCGCTTCTGTTCTTTAGAGGTCCCTGGGAGGCTAAGGGTGCCGTCCTCACAGATGTGCGTGTCTTTACCTTTCACACAGATTCAAGTACTGTTCGGAGAAGGCAATGGCAAGCCACTCCAGTACTCTTGCCTAGAAAATCCCATGGACGGAGGAGCCTGGTAGGCTGCAGTCCATGGGGTTGCTATGAGTCGGACTCGACTGAGCGACTTCACTTTCACGCATTGGAGAAGGAAATGGCAACCCACTCCAGTGTTCTTGCCTGGAGAATCCCAGGGACGGGGGAGCCTGGTGGGCTGCCGTCTATGGGGTCGCACAGAGTCGGACACAACTGAAATGACTTAGCAGCAGCAAGTACTGTTGGAGAATCAGCCTCGCACACACACACCCAGAAATAACGTTTTCTCAGCTATCTGAGCATCCCTCAGCATAGTCAAGTTGACACATTAAAATTTATCCTCACGGGAGGATGGAGTAATTGATAAAGCCTCCAGAGGAGGTGAGAGGCATGGGTGTGCATTCACAGGTGTGTGTGTGCAATAGAGATGCTTTGGTGTTTTTTTTTTTTTTCTCCTATAATTTTATTTATTTACTTTTGGCCGTTCTGGGTCTTCGATGCTGAGCGCAGGTTTTCTCTAGTTACAATGAGCGGGAGCTACTCACTAGTTTCGGCATCTGAGCTTATTGCCATGGCTTCTTTGCACAGGCTCTAGGCAGGCGGGCTTCAGTAGCTGCAGCATGTAGACCCAGGAGTTGTGGCACCTGGTCTTAGTCGCTCCTCGGTATGTGGACTCTTCCCGTAGCAGGGATCAAATCCATGACCCCTGAGTTGGAAGGCAGATTCTTAATCAGGAAAGTCCTGTTTTATTTTATTTAACCACCTCCCCGCCCCGCCCCCCGCAACTAGCTTTGTTGAGGTATATGATGAACAAATATAATTGTAAGGTTCTTCAAGTGCACAATGTGATGATTTGATGGGTATATATATGCTGAAAGATTCCGCCCCCCACCCCATGATGTTAACACGCCATCACCTCACTTACTTACTTTTTGGGGGTGTGGAGGTTCTGATGAGAACATTTCTATTCTACTCTCTTAGCAAATTGCAATTATGCAACACAGGGTTATCAACAATGGGATGGTTCTTTTTAGACTTAGAGGAGGGATACATAAATGAAAACACTCTGGTGAATTCCTGAACTTCTCTGAGTCTTTTTTTGTAGATCAGAGAATTACCCTTGGGATTAAATCGGCTTTCAAGTGCTAAGGGCTTGGCATAATGCCTGGCACCATAGCAGACAGGTAGCCACTAGATTGTACACATGGGGAGAAAGATGCTGAAACAGGGCAGAGGAAGCTGAAGGGCTTCTTACCCTATGAACAGTATTTTCCTGGAGACCACTTGAGGGACTTCTCTGAGAGTGAGGGCTTGGAGGGAGGAGCAGGAAGGGGCCAGGAGGAGAATGATAACATTTAGAGAGCTGCTGGGGAGGAGGCCAAGGGGGGTCAGGAACTGCTAAGGCTGCTAAGGTTCTTTTTTTTTTTTTTTTTTTTTTTTTTTTTTTTTTTTTTTTTTTTTTTTTTTTTTTTTTTGCGGGGGGTGGGGGGAGTGGTGTGGGGATTCCCAACCACCACCACGTCATGTGGGATCCTACTTCCCTGACCAGGGATCGAACCTGTGCCCTCTGCATGGGAAGTGCAAAGTCTTAACCACTGGACTACCAGGGAAGCCCCCGCTGCTAAGGTTCTTGTTGCTCTGTAGTTCAGTGATATTTTTTTCCCTGGAAGTATTTTTTTAAGCCAACAGTTGTATCCAAAAGTGAAGTCTCTCTGTACTGATTCCAAGAACAACAGAAGTCATATTACAATGATAGGACTTGACAGGAAAGCAGTACCCAAGAGAGCTGGCTGAGGATATGTTTGGGAGGGATTCCCTGCTCATCCCCCAAGCTGACCGAGTCTGGTCCAACCTGAAGACTCTTACCTGGAAACAGGACCTCACCTTGGAAAGGATGGCCTTGGTGATGCTGATGGTGGCCACGCCAGTTTACTTCTAGGCCCCATCCACACGTGCGTCATGCCTGATCAGTCACTCAATCGTGTCTGACTCTTTTTGACCCTTTGAACTGTAACCTGCCAGGCTCCTCTGTTAATGGAATTTCCCAAGCAAGAATATTGGAGTGGGTAGCCATTTCCTCCTCCAGGGCATATTTCCCACCCAGGGGTCGAACCCGAGTCTCCTGCACTGGAGGCAGATTCTTTACCGCTGAGCTACCTGGGAAGAGCTATGGGATTTGGTTACACCCAGTAAGAGCCTGAAGAATAGCCACTGATAAGTAATGTTCTGCTATATAGTTTATATGGTGCAAGATCCAATTAGGATATATTTTGATGGATTTAAATACCAAGTTTATTCTCTTTTTTTTTTTTTGCCATTTAAAAACATATTTTGAAAGCATAGAATATGTGTATAATACTCCTATCCTAAAAAATTACTGAAACTTTGTGCTATTTTTCTTTGTAACTAGTTTTCCTTGCACAACAAAAATAAGTAATTTCGTCACTAAAATACTGTGCTTTTATTTTCCTAATGTCCACTGTCTCTGAAGTCATTAGGTGAATTAAACTTCTTTTGCATGTCTTGTTTTCTTTATATAAAAAATAAAATATACACGTATTTTCATGCAGCTGTTAATAAAAGAAGTTAATGTAATCCTTTGTGATACTGATTTCACAATGTTTCTTTTCTATAAACTGCTGTTGCTTGTTTTAATGAAATAACCTGTGAAATTTCCTGAAGTACTGTTATTTTTCTTTCTCTTCCTTTTTCTCACCTACTTTCAAATTTAGTTTGGAAGTTTGCAGCATCTTTATTTTGGTAGCTAACTGTTAAGGTTCTTATCCTTTAAAAAGCTTTCCTACACAGAAATTAAAAATCCAGAATATATTTATGGCTTTAGACTTGCATTTAAGTTAGGAAGCAGTATCTATTGCTGGGACTCACCTGATGGCTCAGACAGTAAAGAATCTGCCTGCAATGCAGGTGACCTGGATTCAAGCCCTGGGTTGGGAAGATCCCTTGGGGAAGGAAATGGCAATACACTCCAGTATACTTGTCTGGAGAATTCCATGGACAGAGGAGCCTGGTGGGCTGTGGTTTATGGGGTCTCAAAGAGTTTGACTTGACTGAGCAACTAATACACACATACACATCTATTGCTGATCAGCAGAAGGACGATCTTCACACAAGCAGCTGTCTTTGACCTTTCTTAGAAAGTGACCTTTTCTTGTTAAATGGCTATTATTAGGATAGTCATGAGAAGAGATGGAAAGACACTGCATGGGGTTTATTAATGAGGCTCCCTGATATTAAGTCTAAGAAATTTACATCAATACTTCAGATGTTGGTTTGAAAATCTGATCAGAGATCAATGTAATTGCAATCCTTGGACCATCTAGACCCCTCCACTGGTGCTGTGATTCCTTTTGGCAGGCCTGCTGGCTCCACTTTCTGGACTATTCCTCTTCAGCTTAACTGAAGTTGTATGTTGTCTTATGTAGCTGTAGAATAGCATCTGGCTTCCTCAGTGGCTCAGTGGGTAAAGAATCCACCTGCAATGCAGGAGACGCAGGAAACACAGATTTGATCCCTGGGATGGGAAGATCCCCTGAAGAAGGGAACAGCAAGCCACTCCAGTATTCTTGCCTGGAAAATTGCTTGGTTAAAGGAGCTTGGTGGGTTACAGTCCAAAGGGTCACAAAGAGTCAAACATGACTGAGTGACTAAACACATATAGTAAATAGCATCTAGGCACTGAATATCATGTCTGTAAACATATGCCACCACATGAGCAAACTGAAAAGCCAATTACCAATGCTTTAATTTATTTTATAACACTATTTGCTTTAAGTATTTTTAAAATTTTCTTGCTGCCTTTGGACTGTAGTCAAATTCTCAATGGAAACGATGCAAATATTATATTCAACTGAATTTCTATGCAAGTTAAATTTCCACTCTTGGAGAAGTTAAAATAGCCATTGCTTTTGGGCAATCATTTTCTCTTGATGGTTTTATAATTTAGACTTCAAATTCTGCTTTAGTGATCACAAAAAAATGTAGTTTGACATTTGAACAATGACAGCATATTAGTTTTTTTTATTTTTTGGCTGCACCACACAGCTTGTGGGAATTCCCTGACCAGAGATTGAACCCACGTCCCAGCCATCAAAGTATGGAGTTCTAACCACTGGACCGCCAGGGAATTCCCCAGCATATTTGTTATTTTAAAGAACATAGGCTTAGGATGGAGGGTAAGTATGAAATAACAGCATTGGGGATTTAGATTTTCTGGTCACCAGGAAATGGATATGTTTTCCCCCCACCAAGCATGATAATGGGGAGAAAATTTGGAAGTCCAGATCAGAGAATCATGAAATTTTTGAGGTATGGAGAATCTTAATTCTAATATGATCTAATACAACTCTCCTATTTTTATAAAGATGAAAGCAGAAGGAGGTGATTTGTCTGAAGGTGTTTAGTTTTTAGTGGTAGAGATGGAGCTGGGTTTGAACTCAGGCCTCCAGACTCAATGTTCTGCTTATTAGCCAACAAATCATGTAAGTGGAGGTAGGGGGAATAAGGAGGGCTGGGCAGGATTTTGAAAGCAATTACCACCGAGTTTTCCTTTTTGGAACTCACAACTCTGAACCAAAGGGAGCTAATTAAGCAGTTACCAAGGGGAAATGCAGATGAGATTTGCCTTGCTATGTTTCACACCTTGAAGCCTGCAAGAGATTTGGAATTGAATCCCAATTTTGACATTAATGATTTTAGGCTTAGATGCCTCAATTGTTAAGAAAAAAAAGGGCTAGCCTAAATCAGTGATTCGAAGTTTACCATGCATCACCTGGAGGATGTGTTCAAAACTAGCTGTGTAGGCTCAGTCCCCAAGCTTCTGGTTCAATAGGCCCAGGTGAGGCACCAAAATTTGCCTTTCTGATAGGTTTGTATGTTGTCTGAGAACCATATTTTGAAAACTAGTGGCTTAGAGATAATTTTAAAGGTCTTTTCCTGCACAAAAGCATTCTTTTTTTTTTAAATCAACTTTATTGAGGTATAATTTATATGCAAGTGAAATGCATGAATCTTAAGGAAATAGTGAGCTGTGACAAATGTATTCATGCATGTAATCACCACCAAAGGCAAGGTGTTAAGATTTTTCCACCAAGGCAGAAAGCTCCCCAATGCCCTGCTAAAGTCAGTGTCATTTTCTTTTTTCTTCTTTTTAACCAGTTTTTACATGGAAGTATAGTTCGTTTAGAAAGTTGTATTGCTTTCAAGGGTACAGCAAAGAGATTCAGTTTTATATATAAACATATATTCTTTTTTGGGCTCTTTTCCATTATAGATCCTGCCTGAAAAATTCTTAACCTTCTTACCTTAACTTTCTCAACAAACGAAAAGTTTATACATTCATGGCCCTTGGAAAGCAAGGGCAGGGAGATGTTTTATTTGTATGAGAAATTAAGTTTTGTGAGGTCTTCAAATGAAAGATGCAAGTTATGTTCAGTATGACTTTAACAGAGTATTATTTTGAAAGTCACAAATGTTGTAAGAAAAGGAATGTGAGCTATTTTATGTAACTGGCGAAAGAAAATTGTGGAAGAACTGACTCCTTTAGGTACTGAGCACACACTTCTCGGTGGGGCCTTCCCAAGGAAGCCGAGCTCATAACAAACCTTATTTATTTAAATTGGAGCCAGTGGGAGTTCCCGACAAGAAAAAACAGTTATAAGATCAAAGCCCTAAGTGAAAAACCAGGAAATAAGAATTTTATGTAACTTCTATCTAAGGAATTCTGAGGGTAAGAATTTTCAGTTACATTTTATTGATGTTTTTTCAGAGTTAAAAGAGCATGAAGTCATGGTTTTAATCCCACTTCTTTCTCAAATGTTAGTACAAATACACTTGGTTGTTCTATTGAGTTTGGCAGTTCTTTAATGATAACAAAGAGAAATGGGGGAGTCCAAATGGGTACTAAGTTTTTGTGCCTATTACAAATTGCAGCATCTTCTTACAGGAATATATGTTGGCCGAGGTTGCTATGCTGAGGTTTTAGATATTACATTTTGTACCATATGTAATGTAATGGCTAAATGGACACACTGTTTAAACACTGTCTTAGGCCAGCTTTTAAAATATTCCCAAGAGTTGGAACATGTCTTTGAAAAGGTAAAAATTGCACTTTAGGTGTGAAAATACACCCCCAGTATAAAAAAATAATTTACTTTTTATTTCTTTAAAAACAACCTCAAGTCTGATGTAAGCCACTTAAAAAGAGGTGACTTGCTTTTTCTGGTAAAGATCAAATACACTATTGATCTGCTTTTGTCCTAATGAGATACGACCCTTATAAAATACAAACGCATAGGAAAGAAAGAAAACGAACCCATACTTCTCATTTGGCTTTCTGTTGGCTGTATAACAGACGGTGTTTTACATGGTTTTTCACAGACTCAGCAGGGAGGAAGTTGTGTGAGAAAGGGTCTTGTGTTGAAAAGTAGCCTGACTGATCCTTTAAAGACCATCTGGGAAACCTGCCTGCAAATAGCTGATGGGCCTCCTGACACTGAGTGCTGGGCCGCATAGTCCCACATAGCACAGAGGAGCTCTGCGACCGGTGTCCGGCTTAATTAGGGCTCCGGAATTTAAGAATTTCTTTCTTTCTTCCTTCCTTTCTTTTCTCTATGTTTTGGCCGCACTGCAAAGCGTGTGGGATCTTAGTTTCCCGACTAGGAATTGAACCTGTGCCCCTTAGAGAGGAAGCGTGGAGTCTCAACCACTGGACCACCAGGGAAGTTCCCTTTTTTCCCTTAATCTGGGTGATTTGTGACACTATCTGTGATTTTGTTTCAGAAGTATATATATCAGTTTAAAAATGAGGTTCATTGTGGTTATTTTTTGGAAGTCAGATAATAACAAATGCTGGCGAGGATGTAGAGAAATTGGAACCCACGTACTTTGTTGACCGGATGCAAAGTGATGCAGCCACTTTGGAAAACAGTCTGGCACGTCCGTAAGTGGTTAAACACGGAGTTCCTGCGTGACTGGGGAGCTCCACTCCTCTCCCCCTCTCTCTTCCTCCCCCTCTCTCTTCCTCCCCCTGCTTCCCGTATTCTTTCAAACTCTCCTCCCCGGAGTGTAAGCTCCGTAACAGTCCAGGCCTGCGCTGTCTGGTTGTTGCTCTGCCTCTGACGTCTGGGACAGAGTTTGGCACGTGGCAGGAACTCAGTGTATTTTTAATTGAGCAAACCAGTAGGAAATAGGCATACAGTAAAGTTATTCAGAGCATAGCCTCTGGAGTTACCCTGCATCACTATGAATTCAGGCCCAACTCTCCCCGTGGGACCTTGCTTTTATTACTCAGCCTTTTTGAGCCTCAGTTTCCTCAGCTGTGAAATGGGATAATAACAGCACATAAGATTTTTGACTGACAAGCCCTCGAGAAAACGTATTAAGAATAAATAAGATTCATTTGAAAAGTGACTAAAGAAATTCATTTAATAAAAACTTATTAAGAATTGATTGCATAACACTTTGTGCCATATAAAATGAGCGTCATCTCCGTAGATGAATAAGATGTGGTCTCCGGCTTCAAGATCATGAGGAAGTGTCACCCTAGTTGAAAAGAGATCCTTAAAAACCAAGAAAGAGACCTAGGCCCGAGGAGAATATGTAAAGTGAACGCACAACCTTAGCCAAACACTTTAGTTTAGCCTAACTTTGTTCCCAGTCTTTTGCATTAAGGAGAGTCGTTTTGAATTGAACTTGTTTCTCCAAAATATTGTATATGGAGACATTAATTCCTATGTATTTCAAGTGGACACAATTTGGCCATCGTGAGAAAATTTAATTTTATGCCTGGCCTATTTGCTTCATTTAAAAAGAAGGAAGGGAATTCCCGTGGTGGTCCAGTGGTTAGGACTCAGTACTTTGACTGCTGAGGGCTGAGGTTCAGTCCCTGGTCAGGGAATTAAGATCCCACAAGCCTTACAGTAAGGCCAAAAAAAAAAAAAAAAAATAGAGCTTTGTCTTCCTCCTCTTTAAAGTGTATCCAGTGGGAGTGCTTTCCCCTGCCCCTGATGATAGCTTGGGCAGGTGCTTTGACTCTGGGGCTCACTTGTAGATCCTTTTAGTTCTGTTAGCTGTGATCATAATAGCAGGCTGTGCCTTTCTTGATCCAAAGTTCCCCTTATGCCAAAGTTCCAGAAGATGTGAAAGAATTCACAGTTCAGAAATGCAATACCTTATGGGAAAACAAAATAGAGATAAGAGACTGGGCCATAAGTCAATCGATTCTTTCCTCAGATTTGCCAACTCTAGCTCATAACAATCAAACTTGGAACATTAATCCGCACAAAAGCACCCCAAAACTTCTGCAGCTGTTGTAAGATCACTTATAGCTGGGGACGTCCCTGGTGGTCCAGTGGCTAAAACTCCGCACTCCCAATGCAGGAGGCCCAGGCTCGATCCCTGGTCAGGGAACTAGATCCTGCAAACTGAAACAAAGAAAAAGAAGATCCCGCATGCTGCAATGAAGATCAGAGATCCTGCGTGCCGCAACTACCTGGCACAGCCACGTTAATAAATAGACGCATATTTTTAAACAGATCCCCTGTAGCTGGAGGTCTATAGTTGGGACATTTTTCAAAGTTTCTCAGAAGATTATGATGATCTACAGACGCTTCCAAAACATGGAGGCAAACGGAATCATTGCGAGTTCTGCTAGTTTGGGTGCTCTCAACCTGGCTGTTTAAGTACCCGGAAACGCGTCTCGATGACATCCTTAAAAGAGAGGAGAATCCTGGGGAGAAGAGAGTGGCAGCTGGGAGGTGGCACATTCTTATTCTTAGCAGACTGATATTGGGAACTTGTGTAAAAGAATCAGGGCTGGGTTTTTAACCAACACAGTTTTTCAAAAGTGCATTTTTTGGAAATCTCTAATGTAAAAGTCGTTATTGTTAAGAACATTACTACAAGCATAGGATGTCTACCTAATGGTTTTTACGGTTATCACTATCACACCTAAAAATATTATAGGTATATATGGGATGTGAGTCTCTTTTTTTAGTCCTAATACTTGGTGAAGGCACCAAGTATCAACAATCTGCTTTCTGTTTAAATAGTAGAGGCATTTTCACCACTGTCCGGTTAATACTGGAATGCCAGTGTTTGCCATCTCTATAGCAGAGGCTCAGCATGGCTTCTCTGTATAAGGTAAAACTAATTCTTTACAGAGCAGACAAAGATCTGATTAGTAACAACCTTTGTGTGATGAAAATTCATGTAGTCTGTATAGTCCCTTGTGCCTATTTTTACATTTAATTAAAGAAAAGAATACACTAAATTAAAATGTTTTTGGAGGCATTTTATACATGTTAAATTAATAAAAATGAGTACAGGGGCTTGCCTGAGAGCTCAGTTGGTAAAGAATCTGCCTGCAATGCAGGAGACCTGGGTTTGATCCCTGGGTTGGGAAGATCCCCTGGAGAAGGGAAAGGCTACCCACTCCAGTATTCTGGCCTGGAGAATTCCATGGACTGTATAGTCCATGGGGTCGCAAAGAGTCAGACACGACTGAGCGACTTTCACTTTCAAGGGACCATTCCTTGTCATATACTGTAGCTAGGAGCTTTCTTTCTCTCCTCCTTTTCTAAGATTTTAAATAAATTCAATTTACTCTATAACAAAATAGATCCTAGAAGTAGTTTTTCCCCTTTCTGGTTCTCCAGCCACACGTTCAGAGCCTCTTGTGGCTTCATCCTCCAGAGCTACGAATGCTGGTCTCTAGTTGCAATGGGAAAAAAATTGGAGAAACTTTTACTAAAGCTATTTGGTATACTTAGTCATTTCTCAGTTTCCCAAACCCCTGTCCTCACTGCGACCAGGATACAGGTTGTACAGTCCTAGCTCTGCTCACGATCACTTCTTGCCAATGTGCCTGAATCTCTCTGGCCCCTGGAACCGATCTGAGTCTCAGGTTCACTTTCCCATAAACTCTCACGTTATGCTCAAGGTTTGTACCTGACTTGATCACAAAAATCTCAGCTTCTGCTTTGCTTATGTGAGTCTTAGGTGTGTCTCTTTGTGACCGCATAGACTGTAGCCCACCAGGCTCTTCAGTTCATGGGGTTCTCTAGGCAAGAATACTGGAGTAGGTTGCCATTTCCTACTCCAGGGGACATTCCAGACCCAGGGATCAAACCTGTGTCTCTTGCAGTCTTTGCTGTGATCTAAATGCCATAGTAAAGTGAGTCTACCATACTTGATAATGGCATCAGGGAATGTGTGGCTGGGGAAGGAATTTAGTATTTAAAAATTAAAAACAAATTGACAAATAGACATATACTACAAAACATTTCACGGATGGGCTTCTTAATATAGGATTTAGTGCTGAAAAAATTATCATGATTATTGCTAAATCTGTTCAGCAGATTTTGATCACATATTGTAATTAAGCATTGTTTGCCCTCTTCTTCTATTTTTTTAAACCTAAAACTTTAATGGAAACATAAGCTTTTTGTTCTGCAGCGTCCTAGTGCATTGCTAAATGGGAAAAGGCCACAATGTCTCCTTATATCACAATTACAGTATCCGCAGCTGTTTGACCCTGGTACTATGTTGTAATACTTCTGAAATCAGGGTTAGATTTTATTTATTTTTGCATTTCTCCTTGGCTTTTAACATGTTTAATAAATTATTAGGGGGAGAATATTTCTCATCACTGTTTTTTTTTTTTTGCTTCCTGGAAGATGATTTACAAAAAATACTAAGGTCATTGTGAATATATATCTCCTAAAAGAAATAAAATTTATTTTGTGCCAATTAGTCTTTTATTTCAATAGCATGAAAAATTGCAAAACAAATAAGGAATATAAAATCAGGACAGTCTCTCCAAATTCTTTTATAGCTGAAAAATCACACAAGGACCTTTTGTCTGAATGTTTTAGTTTGCTGCTACCATTAAAAGAACTCTTAAATCACTACCTGAGACACAGTTGTTGTGGGCAAGTCTTCAGGACTTGCCAATCTTTTCTCTTCTTCAAACTAAAGCAGGTCAATAAAAGGGAGAGATGGAAGACACAGAGATGAAGGGGCGCACGCACGCGCACACACACACACACACACACACACACACACACACGGCTGCCTCTGTGACCACCCTGCAGGCTCATTTGGTGTTTTACGGCCTTTATTGTCTTGCTCAGGACAGGGAACTGATGACCCCACCGCCTGGTGACCTGTGAACACCCAGATGAAGCTGAGCTCTATTGTCAAAGAAAACAATACAGGTGAGCTCACATATGCTAGTAACAAACATAAGCATCACAGAGATGCAAGGTAATTAAGCAGCAATATTTAGCATCTTGTATAAATTACTATAATAATTATTTATTTTTATTTTAAAAAAAAGTGGAGGTTTATAGTTGCTTCTTTGGTGTATTTGTAATCAGTCCAGAATGTTCTCCGTAAAACCTGCCATTCCTTTTTGTCATCATCAGCAACGACTCCAGCTGCATTTCCTCACAGAGTGCTTGGGACTCCTTGCCTTCGACAGCATCCCTTCTGCCTCCCCCAGCCGACATCCTGCCTGCGCGCTCGGACCCTCCCCCAGCCTCCTCCATCCCACTGCCCTACCCGTTACTGGGGGGGCCCTTACACCATGCCTCCCGACCCCGAAACCAAGGGGTGAGCATGATGCCTGTGGACTCTACGGTGGGTGAGCCAGAAGATAATAATCCATCATAAAAGGGTGAGTAAGAAAGTAACAATCCGATATAATAGGGAAGGAGGCCGAAGTTCAAGGACAGTCATATAGGAATAAGAGGGCCCCTTGAGACTGAAGCCTGGCTCCCCAGAATCCTTGAACTGTGATCCCGTGTATTGAAGGAGAGGCCTCAGGAAGGAAGCAGAGGGCCTCTCGCAAGCACCTTATTCACCCTCTGCTCAACACCATCCCCGACCCCGACCTGAAGCCACAGACTTCTCACCCAGCTCCTGTCAGGACTCACAGAGTGTCTCTGACACCCCCACGTTGCAGGCCTAGTGTCAATATTCTACACGGATTGAATTTAAGGAGGTTAATGACAGTGGGTTGGCCAAAAATTTGTCCATTTCCCCATAGAATGTTATGGAAAAACCCAAACAACCTCTTTGGGCCAACCCAGTAATAACACGCCAATTAGGTCTGGAACTATAAAAAGAGTGTTTTCAGGTAAGCATAACTGTTGTTCCCATTTAAAAATAACTTTAAAAATTTCAACTTTATTGAGGTATAATAGGCATATAAAATTATAAGATAGTTAAACTGTACATCTCAATAACTTGATATACTTTTATACCTTGTGAGGACTTCCCAGGTGGCTCAGTGGTAAAGAATCCGCCTACCAGTGCAGGAGATGCAGAGTGAATCCCTGAGTTGGAAAGAACCCCTGGAGAAGGAAATGTCAACTCACTCCAATATTCTTGCCTGGGAAATCCCATGGACAGAGAAACCTGGTGGACTACAGTCCATGGAGTCACAAAGAGTCAGACATGACTTAGTGATTAAACAGCAACATAATATTGTGAAAGAATTCCCCCATTTGGTTAATTAATAGGTCTATCACTTTACATATTTATCTTTCTTTTTCCTTGGTAAGAACATTTAAGTTCTACTCTCTTGGTTGTTGTTGTTTAGTAAACCCTGTGGACTGCAACGGGCCAAGCTTCCCTGTCCACTATCTATCACCCAGGGTTTGGTCAAACCCATGTTCATTGAGTCCATGATGCCATCCAATCGTCTCATCCTCTGTGGCCCCCTTCTCCTCCTGCCCTCAATCTTTCCCAGGATCATGGTCTTTTCCAATGAGTCAGCTCTTCGCCAAAGAGGTGCCCAAAGTATTGGAGCTTCAGCTTCAGCACCAGTCCTTCCAATGAACATTCAGGATTGATTTCCTTTAGGATTGACTGGTTTGATCTCTTTGCGACTAGTCCAAGGGACTCTCAATAGTCTTCTCCAGCACCACAGTTTGAAAACATCAGTTCTTTGGCGCTCAGCCTTCTTTATGGTCCAATTCTCATATCCATATATGACTACTGAAAAAACCATAGCTTTGATGAGATGGACCTTTGTAGGCAAAGCGATGTCTCTGCTTTTGTGTGAGCAAGCTCTGGGAGTTGGTGATGGACAGGAAAGCCTGGTGTGCTGCAGTCCATGGGGTCACATAGAGTCGGTCATGACTGAGTGACTCAACTGAACTGAAGACTTGTCATAGCTTTTCTTCCAAGAAGTCAAGCGTCTTTAATTTCATGGCTGCAATCACAGTCTGTGGTGATTTTGGAGCCCAAGAAAACAAAGTCTACTCTCTTAAGAAATTTCAATTATACCTATTTTTAAACAATTCATTTGAGACTCAGAGAGGAGCCATTCTGTAGCTAGCTGGCTACAGAACCCTGGCTCATGAAGTAGGGGGCTTAGAGGAGATGCTATGAGGGGCAGGGAAAGAAAAGGGAAGGCAGATACCTGAGTAGGAAATTTCTGTCTTCCTCCCTACCCTCTTGTTGTGCTGGCCTCAGTTCATTTTCATCTCTGTGCAGTCATTGAAGGACTGTCACAAAGGGTAAATGGGCCCTTGGAGGTAGGCCCACTTTTTCATCTCAGCAAGGATTATTAACTGCAATTTTGAAAACATGAACAAAAGACTACCCTATTTTTGGAAATTGTTTCCTACAGTTTTCATTCGAGTTATGTTATCACATTCTGTTTATCCTTCTGAATTTGAAGGAACCGTAAAAATCCTCAACTGTGCTGACATCTGGCCTGTTGCATCTATGAGTCATCTTAGGAAGCCTTCTTCCATGTATAAAACATTCCACTGTAGCTTATGAAATATTGAACTGCTTCCCTGCTAATCCTACTCTTTTCTAATTCTAAAATAAGAAAAAAGTTCATTTAATTTTTAAATGAGATTTAAAAATCTGTTGTTTTTAGATGGCAAAATATTCTCAGCCCACTCTTCACAGCTGGGAAATAGTTGCTCTTAGGGCCTTTTCTCTTGCTTTTTACGCTTGCCTTCTGAATTTTATGTTCAGATCATTTTTCTATGAGTTGAGAGAGGTTTATGTTACTTATAATGTACTAGCAGGTCTCTAAATGACCAAACCAGTGGTTCTCAAACTTTTTAGTCTTGGGATCTTTTTATGTGGTTTTTTTATGGGATGTTACTACCGATTAAAAAAATAAGTTTATTACTATTTTTATTTATTTATTTGGCTATGCTAGGTCTTAGTTGCAGCACACAGAATCTTCAGTCTTTGTTGTGGCATGTGGAATCTATTTTCCCGACCAGGGATTAACTCAGGCTCCTTGCATTGGTAGCAAGGAATTTAGCCACTGGACCACCAGGAAAGTCGGGAAGATCACCAATGTTTACCCATAATGGAAAATAAAACTGAGAAAATTGTGATATATTTATTTATAATTCATTTAAAGGAGCAATAATAATGTTAACTGAAGTAACATTATTTTTTAATAAAAAAATATACCAAACCAAAAGAATTTGTGAGAACGGCATTGTTTTACATTCTGGCAAGTGTCTTCACTATCTGCTTTAATGGCTGACAGCTGATACTGTAAAGAAATTATTCTTCAATTAAAAATAAATAAATTTAAAAAAGAAGACAGTTGAATTCTCATATCTGCTTCTGCTTCGATTTGTTGCAATATCACACATCATGTAGCCTCTGGAAAATTCCACTGCAAAAAGCCCAAATAACTTTGTTTTATTTTGAAAGTGGTTTGACTTTGTGGAACACCAGGAGGGTCTTGGGACCATGATAGTCTCCAAACCACACTTTGATAACAGCTACACTCAACCATCATGATAAGGAATTAGAAGAACCTAAGAGGCTATTTCTAATAAGTACGGTCATTCTTAAACCCCTCCAAAATGTTAGCTATCCACAGGTATGCTTATAGGGTGCCTTCCCATGACTGCATTAGAGCATTTCCTTTTTTTTTTTTTTTTGGTGAATTTCATCATTTACATGCTATCAGAAGACCCTAATGCTTCGAGGTAAACAACATAATACAATGGCTAAGAAAAATTGCTTTACAAGATGCAGAACACTGTGCGCTCCCATTTGTGTTAAAAATAAAGAGTGAAGAAGAGATACTTTTATAGACTTTCTAGAAGAATATATAAAAAACTAGGAATAGTGGTTCTTTTTGGCGTGATGACTAGGGAACAGAATATTGGAGTAGAAAAGAATGATTACCTCCCATTTATGGACTTCCCAGGTGGCACAGTGGTGAAGAATCCACCTGCCAATGTAGGAGACACAGTTCAATCCTCAGGTCAGGAAAATCCCCTGGAGTAGGAAATGGTGACGTGCTCCAGAATTCTTGCATGGGAAATTCCATGGACAGAGCAGCCTGGCAGGCTACAGTCCATGCGGTTTCAAAGAGCTGAACATGACTGAGCACACACACACACAGACCTCCCATTTATGGTTCATGATTTATTTTTTATTAAAATTTTTTTTGTCCATGCCATGTGGCATGGGGGGATCTTTGTTCCCTGACCAGGGACTGAATCTGTGCCCCCTGCAGTGGAAGCACAGAGTCTTTACCACTGGCCCACCAGGGAAGTCCCCAGCATTTTTTAACCAGATGCATGTATTAGTTTCTCAATTAAAAGATGTAGCTAATAAAAGGAAAAAAACAACAAAATCTTTAGAATCAGAAAGATTTAACTTAGAACCTTCAGTTCAGTTCAGTTCAGTCACTCAGTCATGTCTGACTCTTTTCGACCCCATGGACTGCAGCATGCCAGGCCTCCCTGTCCATCACCAGCTCCCAGAGCTTGCTCAGACTCATGTACATTGAATCAGTGATGCCATCCAACCATCTCATCCTCTGTCGTCCCCTTCTCCTCCCGCCTTCAATCTTTCCCAGCATCAGGGTCTTTTCCAATGAGTTAGCTCTTCACAACAGGTGGCCAAAGTATTGGAGTTTCAGCTTCAGCATCAGTCCTTCCAATGAATATTCAGGACTGATTTCCTTTAGGATAGACTATTTTGATCTCCTTCAACTTAGAACCTTAGTCTGCCATTTATTACCCACACAAAGTATGAAAGTGAAAGTGTTAGTCACTCAGCCACATCCGACTCTTTGAGACCCCATGGACAATAGCTCACCATGCTCCTCTGTCTATGGGATTTTCCAGGCAAGAATACTGGAGTGGGTTGCCATTTCCTTCTCCAGCGGATCTTCCTAACCCAGGGATCAAACTCTGGTCTCCTGTATTACAAGCAGATTCTTAACTGTCTGAGCTACCAGGAAGCCCACACAACTTTGACCTAATAACTTAACCTATTTATTACCAATTTTTTTTAACCTGTAAGTTGAAGTTACTGCTAGTATCTACCTCATAAGACTACTGTGAGTATTAAAAGAGAAAGTAAAACTAATATCTTACTCTTGGCCCATCGAAGCATATGTTTTACTTATCACTGCTAATCATAACCATCGTCATTTTATGAATCAAAGGCTTATTTTGAAAGTTGCTAATCATTCTTTCATTTTCCTTTTATTAGGTGATTCTGAAGTTTCATTAGACAAATATGATAATGTAATTGCAATCATGATCAGCTCATTGAAGACCTGTTGAAAAGTCTAGGTTGGGCTTCCCTGGTGGTTCAGTGGTAAAGAATCTGCCTGCCAGTGTGGGAAACTAGGGTTCGATCCCTGGTCCAAAAAGATCCCGCATGCTGCGGAGCAGCTAATCCTGGGTGTCACACCTGTGGAATCTGTGCTCTGGAGCTCTTGAACTGCAACTACTGAGCCCATGAACCCTGGATCCCATGCTCCACAATAAGAGAAGCCCTCACACCACAACTAGAAAGTAGCCCCCACTCACTGCAACTGGAGGAAAGCCTACCCAGCAACAAAGACCCAGCACAGACCAAAACAAAAGTAAATAAATAAAAAATTATTTTAAAAATTCTAGAGTATTCTATCAATTTTGACTACATCTTCTTATCTTTATGCTTAACACTGTTCGTGCATAACCATACATCTTATGTCTCACTCCTGTCCTTGATCACACTTAAGCTGGGTCTGATTCATCAGTCCAGTCTTACTTAACTCTGCAGCAGAATCTCTAGCTCTCGGTCAAGCACTCTGAACTGGCCTTTGGCCCGTGTTGTGTTTGAATGTGCTTCATTCTGCTCTGTCATCCCTGTATGGGATTTGGAGTCATCCGTTTTTAGTAAACTTTTAATTTCCTGATTATTCTATTCAACTAGGCTAAATTTGTAAGTTCCCACTGATTTTGATTCGGTATATGTTCTTTTTTAAAAAAAAATTGATGTGTTTCTTTGGCTGCGTTGGGTCTTAGCTGTGGCATGCAGAATCTTCGTTGTGATGCACAAACTCTCTAGTTGTGGCGAGCAGGCTCGGTAGTTGCAACGCCCAAGCTGAGTTGCTCCGCAGCATGTGGGATCTTAGTTCCCTAACCAGGGGTTGAAGTTGCCTCCTTGCGCTGCAAGGGGGATTCTTAACCACTGGACCACCAGGGAAGTCCCTCTGTGTATATTCATTCCTGTACCGTATTAATGCATTCCTACTTAACCTAATATCTGTATGATTATTTTCTTCTTGCCTCACATCCCATTTTTCTGGGGTTGGCTCCCTGCTGGTCACTTCACAAGTGTCTAAGCTTCATCTCCTACATCTTGGCGCCTAACAAATCAGAACATGCCTATCTCATTAATGTACAGATTTATGTGAGAAGCAGAGTCCTGATACAAGTGTGTCCCCTAGCAGAGATGGCTTTGGTTGAGACAGCACTCTATAAAGGGTGATGCTTATTAGATTTTGCCAGAATCTTGGTAGCGACTGTTGTGAGCTCACCCAGTCCAGATATCTGTATAAAATAATAGCTATGAAATTATTGGGAAGACAGAAGGATTTGTTGAGTATGAAATGAGAAATATATACTTTTTCTATAGACCTTTCTTAAATTCTTATGGATTTATAATGGGTTCAGGTATCAATCTTTAGGTCCTTTTCAATAAAGAAGTGGCGGTAAACTTAAGGAGTGCAGCTAAAAAAATAGCCTTTATTATAGTTTAGTTCAGTTTCTTAGCCTGAGCACCATTGACACTTTGAGTGGATAATTAAGTCAGTGTTGTTGGGGGCTGTTCTGCGCATTTTCAGATGTTTAGCAGCTTCCTTGGTCCAACCTGCTGGATACCAATAGCACCCCCTTAGCCACGATGATCACAAACATCTCCGGATTTTGCCAGATGTCCTCTGGGTGTGAAAATCATCTCCTGCTGAAGACTACTGGTCTTGTCTTTGTAAATTTATGACAGTATAGTCTAACTTAATTTTCAGCAAAATGGGTGCAAGAGTATTGGACTTAATTTCCTTCTTCAAAGTTTTCATTTTGTGAAAATATTTTATTACTGTTAATTTTTTGTTTTCATTCTTTCATCTTTTGTTTCCCTTACCAGAATACTGAATTTTTATATTTGCTACATTTTCTTGTAATTGTTTTTTTGTTATGATTATCATCCCTATTAATAGCTATCTATTTTCCCCAGGGCTTCTGAACATGGTGCAGAAAAGAAAAACTTTTTCTGGACCAGTGTATGTCCTTGTCTATATTAATTGCTGTCGATTGGTAGGTGCTTAATAAATATTTGTGAAGTGAGTGAATGAATGAATTCTTATGCTTGAATTGGAGGCAGGAAGTTCATGCAAGACTAGAATAAGAGTCAGAAACTCTGGGTTCTAGTCTTGCTTGCGCTGTGGGCGCTTTGGCAAATCTTTTCATTTCTCTGGCTTGCCATTTCCTCTTAGGTAAAATGATGACCCACAAAAGATTCTTCTGTTAACTTACTAGGGCTGCTGAAACAAAAGTATGAAGTACTAGCTCAACAGGTAAAGAATCTGCCTGCAATGCAGGAGACCTGGGTTCAGTTCCTGGGTCAGGAAGATCCCCTGGAGAAGGAAATGGCAATCCACTCCAGCATTCCTGCCTGGGAAATCCCATGGACAGAGAAGCCTGGCGGGCTACAGTCCATTGGGTTGCAAAGAGTCAGACACGACTTAGTGACTAAACCACCACAACCGCTGAGTGGCTTAAAGTAGAAATTTATTTCCATACTTCGCTCTTAGACTGGAAGTCTGAAGTCAAAGTGTTGGCAGGGCCATGCTTTCTCTGAAGCCTGTAGAGGAGAATCCTTCCTTGCCTCTTCTAGCTTCTGATGTTTGCCAGCAGTCCTTGAGTTCCTTAGCTTCTTCTATCTGTGTTGCTCCAATCTCTTGCTCCACTATTACATGATCTTCTTCCTGGTGTCTGTCTCTCTGGGTCTTTTTACCTTATAAGGACAACAGTCATACTGAATTAGAGCCCACCGTAATGACCTCATCTTAACTTGATGACATCTGCAAAGACCCAATTCCCAAGTAAAGTCACATTCAAGGTACTAGGGGTTAGGTCTTCAATGTATCTTTTAGGCAGACACGTTTCAACCTATAACAGATCCTATTTAGCCTAAATGCTTCTATTATGGTTTCTGCCTTTGTCCATTGCTCTTACATTATAGATAATAATTAGTATTGAGAACAGAATTATTATTTGAATCTAGTTTTGTGATTAGATCCCTTGAAAAGAAAGGGCTGAAATAGTGCTTGGGGAACCTCTGAGGATTGGCTTTGTTTCACTGTCACTACAGGCTAATGCTGTGAGCATGTGGATACCCAAACTTTATCTCCACCCCCTACACACGGCCCGCCTTAGAACTTGATGGAGCATACTGCAGCCTCTCCACACTTGGGAAGATGGACTTGAAGAAGAGCTTTGCACAGGCACTGACTGCAGACTTGCGTCTATTGGGGCAGTATTATTTTCCTAAGGACTTCCCTGGTGGCTCAGCTGGTAAACAATCTGCCTGCAATGCGGGAGACCTGGGTTCAATCCCTGGGTTGGGAAGATCCCCTAGAGAAGGGAAAGGCTACCCACTCCAGTATTCTGGCCTGGAGAATTCCATGGACTGTATAGCCCATGGGGTCACAAAGAGTCAGACACGACTGAGTGACTTTCACACATTTTCTTAAACTAAGAGACTGTATATCAAAGTACCATTTGGGTACGTTGAGTACTTGGTGGCTTAAACAACACAAACTTATTGCCTCACAGTTCTGGAGGCTGGGAGCCTGAATCAGGATGTTGGCAAAACTGGTTCCTTCTGAGGGGTGGGAGGAGCCTCCTCCCGGCTTGTAGATGGCCATCTCGTCCCTGGGTGTCTTCGCATCATCTCTGCTCTACTTGGGTTTGCTTCTGTACTCAAATTTCCTGTTTTTTGTTTTAAAATAAGAGCACCAGCCATACTGGAGTAGGGTCCAGTCTAAGGATGTCGTTTTGGTATTTCCCTGGTGGTCTGGTAGCTAAGATTTGGTGCCTCCATTGCAAGGGCACGGGCTCAATCCCTGGTAAGGGAACTAAGATCCTACATGCCACACAGCACAGCCAAACAAACAAATAAAACAAACACGTAAATATCTAATGACATCATTTTAACTTATCTTTGTAAAGACTCAGTCTCCGAATGAGTGCACACTCTGTGGCACTGGGGGTTAGGACTCCCATCATGATTTTTGTTTGGAGGACACGATTTACCCTTATCAGACAAGAATCCTGGGATTCTGTGGAGCCTGGCCCAGAGGAATCTATGGGTTTCATGTGGCCAGGTCCTCTTAGCAGAGGAAGGTCCCCTATACAGAGGAAGACCGCAGGGGCCCAGTGGGTAATGGGCCTGTGAGCAATGCACTCTGTAATGTAGCATATGCAATTATAAACTGTACCAAACTCTGCCCCACCTTTTCCTCCTGCCTTTGCCATTCCAGAGTAAGCTGGGTCCAAGATGAGTAAGACAATTTGGTTTTAGCTCAAACAACTCATACAAGACCTGGCATTAAAGATTTTTCCTGAAATGTTTATGTTTTTTTTTTTCTCTTGTAGAATATTTTTTATTCTATGAAGGAGAGTGTAATAAGTCAACAGGTAGAGAAAATAAAATAGGAATATGTATTGGGTGAACGATAGGAGAGGAACATTAGTCAGGGTGGTAAGAGAAAGCTTCTGAAGAAATGACATTTGGCTTAAGACCTGACTGATGAGAATGGAATGGCCATGCAAAGAGCTGGGGAAGAGTGATCCAGGCAGAGGAAACAGCAGGTGCAAAGGCCCTGAGGCAGGACTAAGCTTGCTCTTTAGGAGGACAGGAAAAAGGACAGGATGACTGTAGCCCAGTGAACAAGGGTGACAGTGATGTCGAAGGAGGAGGAGGAGGAAGGAGAGCAGGAGAACAGATTTTTGTTGCCTGAGATCACACAGCTCATCAGTTACTCATTCAGCTCTGTGAATTTTGAATTCTAGCTCTGTGTCAGGTCTCATGCCAGGCTCTGGAGCTTCCAGTGCAAGAGATGACTGACGCTTGTGCAGTGCTTTATAGGTTATCATTGAATCATCAGGGTGGTTTTCTTATGAGAGATTCCTATTTGTCAATAAAGGCAGAGAGGTAAAGTCTTTATCAGGGTCACAGGCTAATTAGTGACAGAGCCCAGTCACTCGTATACTTGAACATACCAGTCCTCAAACTGCAAATCCATGTCTTTTTGCCAATACCAGGTGACCTAAAAACTGATGACAATATGTTACTTATTTATCTTAAAGAGGATTTCTAGATACTTATATTTGCATTTTGCTGCTTGCTAGGTCACTTTAGTCATGTCTGATTCTCTGCAACCCTATGGACTGTAGCCCACCAGGCTCCTCTGTCCACGGGATTTTCCAGGCAAGAATACTGGAGTGGGCTTTATGTATTTTTGATATCACCAGGCTTCCATAGTTTCCATTTCTGTTACATAATTCAGTCAGGAAATTGAATTAATCAATATACAATTTCTCCAATTGCCTAACATAAGACTAGTGTGATAATCCTGTCTATTACAGTAACATTTCAGGGCGTGGGTTTTATTTCCTCTTAGAAAAGATTATTTAATTTTAAAAAATCTTATTTCATTTAATAAATTACTTAGAGCAGTAGGGGCTGGTGGTAGATACTCAACTCCTTCATGAGTTAATGACAAGATAAAACACAGACTTTTTAAAGCTGTCTTAGACCTGACTGGTAAAATACAGCATAATCGTTTACTAAGCATCTCTTTTATGTCCAGTGAGTATTAAAAAAAGTAAAATGGTACAATGACTGCCATGGAAGAGCACAGAGGAATTGTATAACTTTAATAAAGAGTTAATTTAATAGAGAAAGATTTAGTTGGACACGGGTGGAAAATAATTAGATTGACTAGATGGGTCTTTAGATGCAAATGGAAAACTGTTGAAATGAAGAAAACCAATGGACCTATCCGAGTCTGTAGTAAACACAGGAAAGCAGCTGCTTTGTAATTGTTGAAAATGAACACTGTACTATTTATTTTGGTTCTGAGAAGACTTACCACATTGTACTCATGTTACTGCTCCTCAGCCTTTTCAAGTTATCAATAGAGTTAATCACATGACTTAGAGAACTTTTAGTCCATTCTCCCACACTGGATTCTAGGGTGTGGTGTGCATGTGTGTTACTATTTTGGTTTTTGTTTGTTTCTTTATTAAACTCTCTTCTCATACTTATTTGTTGGTTAACACTATGTGGAAAGATTATAGAATTTATCTCCAGTTGAGCCTGTTCCTTTTGTCAACAAATAGATTTCACAGATATTTTGTCTATAAAATAAAAAATTATCTGAACATTAGAAAGGTTATTCCACATTTAGTATAAATATTATTACCATTTAGCACCTTTGCTGATATTTATTCAGTCTGTGTGTGTGTGCGTGCTCTGTCACTCAGTTGTATCTGACTCTTTGAGACCCCATGGGCTGTACCTCACCAGGCTCCTCTGTCCATGGAATTTTCCAGGCAAGAATGCTGGAGTGGGTTGCCATGCCCTCCTCCAGGGGATCTTCCTGACCCAGGGATCGAACCCATGTCTCCTGTGTCTGCTTCATTGGCAAGTAGATTCTTTACCACTGTACCTCCTTCCCAAACTAAATTGGGAAGCCCACAGTTTAGTTTACTACTGATGAAACAGCAGTTGAAAACATATTTTTTTAAATTCTGCACTCTTCATCTGATAGAGTATGACAAATTCATCAAATGAACTGTGCACTCAAGAAATGTATATTGAGTACCCACTCTGTGCCCTGCACTGTTTTTCCCTGTAAATGCACTGCACAAAATAGAAATTTTCTGCTTTCTTGCAGCTTATTCTGTTGAGAGGGGTTTGACAATGGGCAAATTAATAATGTTTGAGATAGTGACATACTGTATATGTGAAAGAAGTCTATGTAGAAATGGCTCAAATATTCTACACTAGTTATCCATTGTTACAGAGCTTAACCCTAAATTTAGCTGCTTAATTTAGAGGTTATCTTACCCACTTTCCATGAGTCAGGATCCAGGACTAGCTTAGGTAATGGTTCAGTCCAGGGCGTCTCATTGAGGTCACGATAAAGATGTTGACCAAGGCTGGAGTTATCTGAAGGTGGATTGGGCGTGAAGGACTCCTTCCAAGGAAGCTCCCAGGGCTGGCAAATTGGTGCTGGTCTTTGACTGCAGGCCTTAGTTCCTGACCACGTGGACCCTCTGCAGGGCTAGGGGGTCACTGCAACAGGGAGGCTGACTTCCCCCACTGAGGCTGATCGAAGAGGAAGAGGCAGAAGCCACATGTCTTTTAAGCCATGATCTTAAAATAACACATCGTCACCTCCACCATATTCTGTTAGAAGAGAGTCACTCACTCAAGGAGTTGGGAATTAGGGTCTACCATTTAAAGGGGTAATAGTAAAGAATTTGTACATTTTTAAAAAACCACCATAATTACTTAGATACATTGAAGAGCAAATAAGCAAATTAAATATGTTACAGAGCTATTCCACAATGAATTATGCCTTTTTAAATATACATTGTTAGTATTATATACTAATATATATATATATTAGTGTATATATATATACATATATATACATATATTAGTATATATATATATTAGTGTATATATATATACATATATATACATATATTAGTGTATATATATATACATATATATACATATATATACTTGTTGTGCCTTATTTTGCAGCTGTTGGTTTTTAAAAATTGTTTTAGACCAAAAAAAAAAAAATCATTGAAAATTTAGGTTTCCTGAACTTTACCTTTTTCTTACTGTTTTGATTGATTGTTACTATGCTGTCAACACTGTCTAGGGTTCCACAGATGAAAATACTCGAGATCATTTTTTTTTCATTTCTGGAATTAGTTGATGAATTTAAGGTTATTTGTATTACTCCACATTTGTATTGAATATGGTTTGTCTAAATGACTGGAAGACTGGAGTTTCATAGCCCAGGAGTAAACTAAAATCCCCTTTGGTTCTCAAATAAGTTACTTTTGGTGGGGCATCTAAAGTCTATGAAACATGGACTTCCCTAGCACAGTGGAGAAGAATCCGCCTGTCAGAGCAGGGGACACAGGTTCGATCCCTGGTCTGGGAAGGTCCCACATGCCATGCCTCGGAGGAACTAAACCTGTGCGCCCCAGCTACTGAAACCCGAATGTCAAGAGCCCATGCTCTGCAACAAGAGAGTAGCCCCTGCTTGCCACAACTAGAGAAAGACTTCATGTAGTTGCAAAGACCCAGTGCAGTCAAAAATAAACAAATTAATTAAAAAAATAAAGTCTATGGAAACATAACTCCTACATGGAACCCACATAAACCTGCCTAACCACAAATGCTGTACCTTGAGATTACAATTTAAAATTGTGGTCAGCTACACTTTAGCTTAGAAACCTGGTGAGAGATTGTGTACGGTTGCTCAGAGGATGTAAATAACACATAGAGAAACATGGATAATTCTCTGGCTACGTGGCTATAATATTTGTATATTTGGTTGGAATAGACAAGAGGCACCCTTTTGTGGCCCGTGTGTGGCGACAGTTCCAGGGCTTATCTCTTAATGACTTGAAATGATAAATTTGGAATTCATCAAGCTTAACTTTTCTCTGTGACTGGACTTCCCCTTTGGGCAGTCTTCCATGGGAAGCCTTTAGTGAGTCTTTAAAAGTACAGCAGCTCTATTGGAGATGGACAATGATTTAGCCTTTGGACCTTTAAAGATAAAAGACTCTTGTCAACTGTATAAGGCCTCCTTTTCTCAGAAGGGAAGAATGCTCTTAAGTTTCTTAGTGGATTAATTAGTAACTGAAAATAGCACCATTCTTTGAATTCTTCCCTCTTTTACAATGAATAACGGCAGAAACAAGTGCCACCAGAAGGAGAAAAACAGATAAAAGATGATCAAATTCCAGACCTTATCATTTATGTGAAGATTTCATCCCTACTCCTAGATCCTGCCCCAAATAGAAGAAGCTACTGATGGAGTCAGGTGCTGAGGAAAGGGGGAACAAAAGAGGCAGTTTTTCTCCCCCTGTATTGGTGGGAGTTTACTGTCTTGAATATCTGAGACATTTCTAATTGTAGAGAAGGATGAGAGCTAGTTGTTTCAGAAAAACATACTGGTTTACACATGCATGCATGCTAAGTCACTTCAGTTGTGTCTGACTCTTTGCGACCCTATGGACTGTGGCCCTCCAGGCTCCTCTGTCCGTGGGATTTTCCAGACAAGAATACTGGAGTGGGTGGCCATGCCCTCTTGCAGGGGGTCTTCCCGACCCAGGAATTGAAACTGTACCTCTAACCTCTCCTGCATTGGCAGGTGGGTTCTTTACCACTTTTGCCACCTGGGAAGCCCTGAAAGCAAAATGAAGAACAAGAATAAGGGGCGGGGGGTGCTCCCCAGGTGGTCTAGTAGTTAAGAATCTGCCTTGCAATGCAGATGACACTGGTTGGAATCCTGGTCTGGGATCTACGAGCCCACATACCATGGAGCAAGCAAGCCCGTCTGCCATGACTACCAAGCTTGAGCTCTAGAGCCCACAAGCCACAACCACTGAAGCTTGCATGCCTAGAGCCCGTGCCCCACAAGAGAAGCCATCCCAATGAAAAGCCCATGCACTGCAGCTAGAGAAAGCCCGTGCAGAGTAAGCAAGACTTGGCATAGCCACCCACCCCCCCCAAAAAAAAGAACCGCAGGTTCTCACTCAGGTAAGATGGTTCCTTGGGAAAAACAAACAAACAAACAAAAAAACCCCCCAAGTGCTGAATAAAGCCATACTTGGATCCAGGGGTTCTTTTGAATTGGATGAAGCAATCCTCAGATGTAGTACTTATGTTTGTTCTTAGATAACGTTATACAGTGTTGCAATGGTTAAATTCATGATGCAGAGCTGGGATAGACTTTGTAGAGGGTTTGGTTCTGACCCCAGAGAGATGGAATGATTTCGTAAATCATCACTTGGTGAAGGGATGTGGTCAGAGCTAGTTCTAGAAACTTCCAGTACGTTATTTTTTTTTTTCTGAAGACACCAAGCCACTGATTTTTGGATTTTTACGTTTTATAAAATAGTAATCTAATTAGAGGTTATTGTGTGGATATGTTTTCATCTGAGGAGGAGAAAGAAAAAGAAACAAGAGCCGCAGAATTTAATAGAATAGGTATTGTTTAAAAAAAAATCAGTTGAAATTATAATTTAGTGTTTGCTTGTGGGCCATCCTGGGCTGGGGAGAAGACAGGGTGAATGGGCAGGATGTAAGACAGCGGTTTGGGTTCTAAATGCAACTGGGGTACCTCCCTTCACACCAAGTGACATTTATTTCTTGGGGAGCCAGACCCTCATGGTAGGGCCAGAGTGGGCATCTGATAGTAGTAAGTACTTTTTTGTGTATTTAATATTTTTATTTATTTTATTTTGATACTGGCACAAGTGAGACCCCTGGTTTAACAACAAAGCATGATTTGTATCATTACATTATTGATAGCTTCTCACAAACTTCATCCTGACCAATGACACAGTCAGTTCAGTCTCTCAGTCATGTCTGACTCTGCGACCCCATGGACTGCAACATGCCAGGCTTCCCTGTCCATCACCAGCTCCTGGAGTTTACACAAACTCATGTCCATCGAGTTGGTGATGCCATCCAATCATGTCATCCTCTGTCATCCCCTTCTCCTCCCACCTTCAATCTTTCCCAGCATCAGGGTCTTTTCTAGTGGGTCAGTTCTTCGCATCAGGTGGCCAAAGTATTGGAGTTTCAGCTTCAGCATCAGTCCTTCCAATGAACACCCAGGACTGATCTTCTTTAGGATGGACTGGTTGGATCTCCTTGCAGTCCAAGGGACTCTCAAGAATCTTCTCCAACACCACAGTTCAAAAGCATCAATTCTTCGGCACTCAGCTTTACTTTATAGTCCAACTCTCACATCCATACATGACCACTGGAAAAACCATAGCCTTGACTAGACAGACCTTTGTTGGTAAAGTAATGTCTCTGCTTTTTAATATGCTGTCTAAGTTGGTCAAAGCTTTTCTTCTAAGGAGCAAGCGTCTTTTACTTTCATGGCTGTGATCACCATCTGCAGTGATTTTGGAGCCCCCCAAAATAAAGTCTCTCATTCTTTCCATTGTTTACCCATCTATTTGCCATGAAGTGATGCGGCTGGATGCTGTGATCTTAGTTTCCTGAATGTTGAGTTTTAAGCCAACTTTTCACTCTCCTCTTTCACTTTCATATCTCCACTCCGAGTTAAAAATCTATAAACAATGTACAGAATATTGAATCTCCTCCATTTTCTCCTCTTATCACTACTCCGTATCTTATTTTGAAACTCAGTGTCAGCAAGTCAGTTTACGCAATCACGATGAGTCCTCCAGATTTATAGAAGCCACGAAGCAGGGTGTCAGCTTCCTCATGCCAAACTGCCCTCCCTCTCATCTGCCCAACTAATTGATACTGCAGCATTAGGAAAGAGAATTTTGATGATTTAAACAAAAAAAAAATTTTTTTTTGTCTGCGCTGGGCCTTTTTTTTTTCCAAACCAAACTGTACCTAGCTCTATTAAGTATACTTTTCATAAACAATCATGGTATTTCAGGCAGGCCATGGGCAATCGTTAACAGTATACAACTTTCAAACTCCCTTTTTCAATGGACCACCAAAATCGGAAAGCCATTATAAAACCCAGGGAAGTCTTCATGCGATGCTCTGAACAGGGCAAGTTTAGAGTGAGGGCTGACTGTTCACATTTCGCGTGTTGTTTGACAGCTTTTCACAAGCTGACCCTACCTTTCAGGAAACGGGAATGAAAATGGGGGCGGTATCAACCCGAGGAGGAGCCACAGTCTAAAAAAGGAACCACTGCTCTTTCAAAGAATGCCATCTCAGTGTTGACACTGGAAAGTCCAAATTGCCTGACATACTGGTAACCAATTTTGGGGGTGGGGGGGTCAGGTTCTGACAGGTCTCTGGGATTAGGGGAGTCAAGTCTATGCTGAAGTAGAGAAGGAGAAGAGGACATAAAATCTAACTTTAGCTTTTCCATACCACAAGGCGTTTGTGCCAAGGTGGCTAATGTGTGTCAACATCAAGGCATCCCTCCTTCCTGGGAATCAAGAAGTCTCTCAAAGCTAGACGGGAAAGATGTTTTTCCCCCCATGTCAACCCAGCTTTGGAGATGCTCCATTAGTGACATGTATCCTTCCCCTCCTCCCAAAACAACGATGAAGTGTTCTTTGTGCTAACAACATAGCTTAAAAAAATTCTGAATTTTTATAAAACTTCATAAAAAATAGCATTTCCAGCTGTACAGTCATCAGAAGTACACAGTTAACAAAAATGCACAAACTTCACTTGGCATCTCCAGCACTTTCAGCTTTCTGAGCCTGGTCAGTTTTGGCAACTCCATCTTCTGCAGGGTTATTCTCATCCCTGCCAGCATCAGCTTTCCTCCTTCTCCCTTTGGGTCCCTTCTCTCCCTCCTTTGCAGGGGCCTTTGCAGGCTTGGGTTCTGGCTTTGGAGGAATAGGTTGAGCAGATGACCTTGCAGATCTTCTCTGTGGTCCAGCCTTCACCTTGGCTTTAATCTCCTGTAGCATCACTTTCAGCCTTTCTCTTGGGCATGATGGTGACAGTGGCGGGACGTAGGCGCTGCACCCAGGCACCCAGGGGCACGCGGGCACTGGTCGGTCCAGGGGTCCCTCTCACCTCTTCTTCTGTGCTGGCTCTTCAGGGGGCGCGGAATCTTCTCTATTGAGGTGCATGGGTTTAGTTGCTCCCCAGCAAGTGGGATCTTAGTTCCCAAACCAGGGATCAAACCTGGGTTCCCTGTATGGGAAGGTGGAATCTTCACCACTGGGCCACCAGGGAAGTCCGAGAAAAGAGAGTTTAGAAGCTAGAAGGATTCCCAAAGTTCCTTTAGACCTAAATCTTCAATGCATAAGCCCCCAAAAGCTGGCTTGCTCAAGGTTACAGGGTGGCTTATAGACTGCTTCAGGACTGGGGTGATCAGGTCAGTTGGGATCTCAAAGCATTTCCCTTCAAGATATGGATTCTCTAAGAATAAAACCAGCCTGAGCCAGCACCTCAGTAGAGATGAGGTTATTTAACCACGGGACATGGGCACACGGCGGGAGGAGGTGGCCTTGGAAGCAGAGGCGATGCAGGCGGCAAACCTGGCCTCCTGACCGTGTTGCCTGGGTCCTTGCAGATGAGGCCAGCATCGTGTTTCTCCTGTTCTTATCTCTTGCTCCACCTGGCCGGTATCCACAGGGGACATTATTTGGAGCAGGACAGAGGTGAGGCCTCTCTGGTGTTATGCGGGTCCTTCCGTTGTTTCTTTCCTGCCAGCACCAAGGATTTCCTAGGACCCAGGCATCACAAGCTCGACCAGCAAAGGGCTTTCTGTTGGCCCTTAAACTGAGGTTCCTTTAGCTTCTGGAATCAGCCCCCACCCCCACCCCATCCCAGCTCTTTCACTGGAACTAAACCCAGAAGAAGGGAAAGAACGTGAAAAATGAACAAATACAACCCCATTCCTTTGTAACTCAAAGCAAAACTTATATGGAACTCAAATGGAAAAAGAGATTTGATCTGGCAGGTTCTTTTTTTTTCCCCCCAGAGTGGCATGCATACTGTAAAACGATTACTGTAAAACAATTACTGTTGCTAGCATTTGTGAGCTGGTTGTGGGTTTAACAACCATTTTGCTGACTTTTTGGCAGCAAGTGTGAGTTTTCCTGTTCAATTAGACCTTTGGGAGTGCTCTTAAAATCCTATGGAATCATCTGATTCCCTCCAGGAAAACACTGATTGGTATTAATTTTCATCCTTTCCCTTTTGATGCTGAAGTAGACTGAAACACTTCCTGCTTTTCTAATATGTTCCTTTTCTTTCTACCTTTCCTCCATCCCCAGTGACTACAATATTTCCGAATACAAGGCCTGGTTGTGGAAAATTAAGGAATAGGGTCCTGTTACAGGCTCAAATGTACAGATCCTCAAAAAGGATCCCAAATGGAAGGCATAAACATGTCTTTAGTGAAAATCTGGGTGTGTTGAATAGCAGAGGCTGAATAATTTAAATATTCTGATAGGTTACAACTAGAAGAAAATTTCTTCTTTGGTGTGCAATTGTAGCTGTATAATGAAAGAGCAAACTTCTTTAATGAACTCAAAGTTCATTAAAGCTGCTTAATTATAGTCTGAGCACGTGGATTTATATTTCTATTTGATGTAAAATGACATTATAAAATATCTCTGTAAAAAAAAAAAAAAATCTCTGTTATGCCAAAGTCAAATTAGGAAAACATAAAACAGTAAGTAGACAACTGCTTTTATGTCCTTCCTGTTAACACTTTAGAGATTTTTGTGAAATTGTGACGTAGTGTGTTTATGATTCTCAAATCTGTGTTTTATTTCTCATGTTAAAAGTTTACTTGGTTTGCTATGGAGAACAATATGGAGGGTCCCTGAAAAATTAAAATAGAGTTACCAGTGGGATCCAGCAATCCCATTCCTGGGCATATATCCAGAAAAGACAAAAACATTAATAGGAAAGATATATGCACCTCAATGTTCTTAGCAGCTGTATTTATGATAGCCAAGACACGGAAACCATAGAAATGTCCCCTGAGAGATGAACGGACAAAGAAGATGTGGTATATATGTACATTAAATATTGCACAGCCATGAAAAAAGAATGAAATAATGCCATTTATAGCAAGATGGACAGACTTAGAGATTATCATACGAAATGAAGTAAATCAGACACAGAAAGAAACATACCACATGATATCACTAATATGTGGAATCTAAAAGAATGACACAAATTAACTTATTTATAGAACAGAAGAGATTCAGAGACACAGAAAACAAACTATGGTTATCCAAAGGGAAAGAGGGGTGGGGAGAGGCATAAATTAGGAATAGATTAATAGATATACACTACTATAAATAAAATGGATCTTAAAAAAAACAAAGAAAAAAAAGAAAAAGAAAACAAATAAATAAAATGGATCTACTATACATATACAGTATAGTACACACACTAGTAATATATACTACTATATATAAAACAACAAGGACCGACTGTATAGCACAGGGGATTATATTCAATATCTTGTAATAAGCTAAAATGGAAAAGAATCCAAAAAAGAATATACAGATACATATATATGTGTATACAATTGAATCACTTTGCTGTATATCTGAAACATTATAAATCAACTATACCTCAACTTAAAAAATATAAAGAAGTATTTTTTGCTTGGTTCATTTCATTATAGTTTTATTTTTAAGTTTTATTATGACAAACAAAAGTACTTTTTCACCCTAAGCTTTTATCTGTTATCATCAAGTTGGAATTTATGTTTCAAGCAGAAATCACTGGATCTGAAGCTCTTGGCACTGTATTTTCATGTGCAGAGATGATGAGTCTCACAAAGTTAAATGGAAACTGTAAGAGCAACCAGTACAAATGGCATTTGGTTCCTTCCTGGACTCTTGGCAGCTTGAGAGCTGGAAGGAAAAGTAGCATAAATTCATGGGGGAATGTGTAGGATTGATTGTTTCTTCTTGGCCTATAGCAAGCTCCCCTAATGGCTAATTTAACAGTTGTACATAAAGAACTTTTTTTCTGAGTATGACCTCATGTAACAATTCTTTCAAAATACAGCTCTAAGTCCTGGAAAAGAAGATTTAACAGTGTCAACCCTTCTCTTTTGTGCTACAAAAGTGTCACCAATTTCTGCAACTCTGATTTCAAAAGATGAGGTTTCTGAACATTTATCCAATCAAAATTGATCTCTGAGTTACAGATAGGGCTCAGTAAAAGAAAGCCAAATATCAACTTTCCTGCTGTAGGAGGAGTTAATGTAACTGATCAGAAGAATATGGATAAGTAGGGCAGCCCTTGTGAGAATTAAAAAGACAAAACAAAAAAAGTTGGAGGACTTTCCTGCTTGAAATATCTGATAAAAAACTCAGCATATTTAGGAGGGTAACTGCATGATTGTGGTGTGAAGTTCTGACCAAATGGAATTGACTGACAGACAAGATCATCAACAGCTTGGATAATTTACTTAACCAGTGACTTTGCAGTGAGGTCATGTTACAGATAAGAATGCTTAATGCAAACCAAGTAGAATACTTCCCAGGTAGCATTTTGAAGAATGGTTTGGGATCTCTCAAGATGTAAGATAACATAAGAGATATACATGAGACAATTGTATGTGCAGAGAATATTAAGTAATTTGGAATGTTCTGAAAAGAATAAAAAAAATCAATGTGATGGGAAAAAATGATAATCAAAAGAAGGATCATAAATTGTGAGAGAAAGTAGACTGGGGAAGCTCACTTTATTATATTTTTTTCTCTTATTCTGGAAAACATTGCTTTGGATTGGGGGAGGAGCCTGGGTCTTTACAGATTAATTTGCTTACAGGTTTGCTTATTTTGCTTCTCTTGTATTTATCAACTAAATTATGGTAATAACTACTAACACAAATTGTTTCATCTCTAGTTCTCAAAAATTAATAAAGTATGGACTGGCTCAAAAATGTTCATATCTTATTGATCCTTAGAACTCTTTGGGTCAAACAGGGTACTTTAGTCTGATTAAAGATTAGAGGAGAAACTCCTCCCTCTGAAAATCCCATGATATCTTTATTCTACAAAGGCTGCGAAGAACTGACTCATTGGAAAAGACCCTGATGCTGGGAAAGACTGAAGGTAGGAGGAGAAGGGGACGACAGAGTATGAGATGGTTGGATGGCGTCACTGACTCAATGTACATGAGTCTGAGCAAGCCCTGGGGGTTGGTGATGGACAGGGAAGCCTGGCATGCTGCAGTCCATGGGGTCACAAAGAGTCAGACATGACTGAGCGACTGAACTGAAGTGACAAAGGCTACTTGGCATTTGTTTCTGTGCCTAGTTTCGTGCTTTAATAATACAGAGTAAATATCTCATTGACTGAATAAATGACCTATGCGTGTAAGGAGACCCCAAGGCAGAAAAATAAAGGTGCTGAAAGGAGAAATCTAGGGAGCCTGGGCTTTAGTATCAGTTCTACAAATTCAGTTAAAAAGAGGATTTATTTAGCTCTTTGTTCTGTGTCAGGGATTGCGGTAAACATCAAGCTGCCGGTGAGAAATTCTACTTCTCAAGAATCTAGCCTGGCTGTTGTTTGGTAATGTGCCTGCAAGTGCAGTGTAATAGAGTGGTAAAAATTATAGCAAGCAGAGAAGAAAAATTGGCACGTTTATAAATGATCATTTTGTATCCACTTTAATTTCCAAAGTTATTAACCTAAGATTCTGCCTTTATTATCTGCCATTAGTGACTGGACATCTTCAAGTCTGCATTTCAGATAGGAAAGCAGGCCTCCCTCAAACTTTCACATGCTAACAACTGTAATTAAGGTAGAAGGCCTTATTTAAATAGTAATTAGCCTTCAGGACTTGAAGTGTAAACAGAATGCTAATTCATTTAGGTAGTTAATTGGTCTTCCGGGTTAGAGATCTTCACATGGCCTTCCTTTTCAGCAATGATGTATTTATCATCAACACACAGATAATAGGTTGACTCAGTGGGATAAAATTTTGCAAACTCTTGTTTGACTCTCAGAATTTTAGCTTTTAACACTCTGGTAGTGACGAATGCAAATGAGTTTGAAAACACTGTGAAAACATCAAGTAGAATGCTATGGTAAAATCATTTGACATCATTTGACGTTTTCTTCATAATTACAGGGACCATATGGCTCAGTTAATTCATGTTATTCCATCTTAAGTACTGGTAAATCCCCTTTCAGATTCAGGAATATCTTGGCTTGCAGATAAATTGTGTGGTCACGCTAATCATGACTGAAAGAAGTCACAAAATTCAGTGATTACTGTAAATAAAGCTGTAGATAAGATTGGTTACATTTTCCAATGAATTCAGTGACAAACATTGAGAGCTTCCCTATCTGTTGCCATAAAGAAAAGATGGTTAACAATTGATGTTATTAATTTTAAAAAGTCATTTTTTTTGAAAGACTACTCCATCTGGAATTTTGTCATTGCCTTTACCAAGTTTCCTGGTCTACCGGTAACTCTTGCTCAAACAACAACAACAAAAATCACTATATTTGATAACTTCATATCGGTGTTGTTATGGCTTCTCTGTCCTATAGGTAAGTTGCATGGAAGGTGGGTCTGATGTTTCACTTTTCCAAATATGTTTTTTCTTCTTGGGCACTCCAGCTCATCACACCATACAACAGAAGCATAGGCCTTCTGTTAGCCATCCTTCCAACACTGTGCATTCAAGCAGACCTGTATAAATAGTACATATCACCAATTCAACAGATAGTTCATGAATGCCGGGGCTGGCTGGCACTCAGGAGGCATCCACAGATACATATTAAGTGAACGGAGAAACGCCAGCCACACCTTTGACTCCTGCTAGATGCCAAGTGGTAGGAAGAGGGAGAGAAGAAAAGCTCTATATAATATCAGGTAAGTTCTGCCCCCCAGGAGTTACCAGTCTCCAAGGGGAAGACATAAATGAATAATGCAATTGAAGCTAAGAATCACTAAGTGCCAAAGAATCTCTGTGAGTGGGAGGTAGAGGCCACAGGGACTGGGGTGTGGTGGGGGGCGGTGCAGTCGGACTTGAGGGAGGAGAGGTAGATATTCGAATTTAGGATTTTCTCCCAATGCTGGGTTAACTCTGGCCTCAGACAGAGTTCCTGAAAGTAAAAGGGCCCTCTGTCAGTCGCTGAAACAGTGCACGGGCCTTTTTTTTTTTTTTAAGAGTTGGCTAACAACTTTCCCTTCACGATTGATGACTAATTCAAATAAGCGTTAGCTCCGTTTGCAAATCTAAGTATTACAATACAGCAATATAGAACGCTAAACGCTACCAGTTTTTTATGACTCATTTTAGTTTCGAAGTTGAAATATTGCAACAGCGTTAAAAGAGAAGTGAGTTACAGACATAGACTTGTGGTTGCCCAGGTGGGAAGAGGTGGAAGAGGAATAGGTTGGGAGTTTGGGATTAGTTGATGCAAACTATTACACATAGAATGGATAAGCAAGAGCCTACTGTATAGCACAGGGAACTATAGTCAACATCCTGGGATTAACCATAGTGGAAAAAAATATGAAAAAGAATGTACATACATGTATAACTGAATCACTTTTTGTACTGTAGAAATTGCGTGCGTGTGCGTGCTCAGTAATGTTCGACTCTTTGCAACCCCAAGGACTGTACCCAGCGAGGCTCCTCTGTCCTTGGAATTTTTCAGGCAAGAATACTGGAGTGGGTTGCCGTTTACTCCGCCAGGGAATCTTCCCCACCCAGGAATCGAACCACACTCTCCCGTGTCTCCTGTATTGGCAGGCACGTTTTTTACCACGGCACCACGCAGCAGAAATTAACACATGTTAGATCAACCATACATCAATAAATTTACAGAAGGGAAGTGAGTTGAATTACCACAATGTCATCTAAGATATAAATAAAATAATTTTCCCTAAAGAAATGTAAAAGGAGGAGATCTGGCTCGAAGAGCAATATTAACACAAAACACTTAAACACGCAGATCTCAACTTTAGTTTTTGACTTTATTATTTTTCACTGTATTGCTGGTCACAGCCAGACAAACTGAACTAGTACTAAATAGGACCCTGGCCTCCCCCAAGCCCAACGGGCTTTCCAGGATGCACGCGTATCTACAGTGCGCCCCCTGAAAAGGAAAGTCGGCGGGGACCACTCGGGGTGAACGAACGCAGGTTTCCAGGGCGAAAGTAACCGGAGTCGGCCGACCGGGGCGGCTCCGCCCCCTCCCACGAGTTTCGCCGGGTGTCCGGCCCCGCCCTCTCTTTTATTCCGCGCTTGCAGCCGGGAGCTGGAACTTTGTAACCCGAGCGCGCGGGCTCTGCGCTCCTCCCAGCCCCGGTGCGGCCCTCCCGGGAGGCGCAGGAGGTGGGACCTGCGGGCGGGAAGGCTCGGGACGCCGGCGCGCGAGGATCGGGGACCCCGGAGAGCTCAGCCGCCCAGAGGAGGAGCTGGACGGGGAGCCGAGCGCTCGGTCCGGGAACCGGAGGCAGCGGTGCCGGCCCGGGGGCGCGGAGGGGCGGCGGAAAGGTCCAGCGCTCGCAACCGAGGCCGGCGGAATCTGGACTCCTTGCCCCGCGTCGCCGCAGCGGCCGTCGCCTAGGAGCGGCAGCTGTGTCTGGGGTCCCAGCGGCGGCGGCGGCCGCGGGGGACGAGGAGGCGGAGCTGCAGCTGGACGGTGGCGGCCGGAGGAGGAGCCGCGCCGCTGTCCCGTGCGCCGGGGAGCGGGCAGCGCCGCCCGGGCCGAGCCGTGCTGGGATGCCCCGCTGACGGCGGCGGCCATGCACCCTTGACAGGGCGCTTGGGCGCGGGGACCGGCCGTGGGGCGCGCCCTCCCGGGAGGGGGCTACGGGCGCGGGCAGCAGGACTTCACCGCCGACTCCAGCCCCGCTGGGTGCCCGGCCCTCTACCATGGAACCCGTGACCAAGTGGAGCCCCAAACAAGTGGTGGACTGGACTAGAGGTGAGCGAGCCTGGGGGTTCCCCGGCGTCTCCAGCCCGGGGGATCGGGCCGGCGGGGAGCTGGGATCGGGGAGGGGGTGCTCAGCCCCTGCTGCAGGCGAGAAGCTTTGAGAGCGCAGCGCGGTGAGCCTGCAAACTTCTCTGCGCCCGTGGCCCTGGTGCCCGCTTTCGGGGCTGCGGGTTGTGCCCAGCCGAGGGGAGCCTCATCTTTAAACCCGGGGGGTACGGGTGGCCTCTGAATGGAGGATGAGGGTTGGGGGCGCGGATGTCGGGCCGGGGCGCCCGCCTTGCCCTGCCCGGGTGCGGAGCCCGGCGTCCCGGCCGCCCACCCGGGAGCGCAGAGGCACAAGGCGCCTTTGTGTGGGTGACCCCCCTCGGACCTCGTAAAAACGCCGCCTGCCCAGAGCAGTTCGCCGCGTGAAGAGGCGGTTGGACAGGTACGGGGAGACTCCGGCGGCCCGGCGAGCCTCTCTGTTTTTGTTGGAGAAGGAGACAGGGCAGCACCCGAGCCAGCACTGAGGTATTCGCGCCGGCGAGAAGCCTGGAGCCAGACTCCCCGGGACTCGGTGACTTTTGCTCCGGAAAGGCGCCAGTACCCCCCGCTGGCGCCGCAGTCCTAGGCCACATTTAAACCCTGGGAAGAAGTCTGCGTGGAACCATTATCCTGAGTTACGCCGTCTTTGGGGACGAGGACAGGCCGGGGGTGGTGGACCGAGTCTGCGGACTTGGACTGTCAGCTGTCACTCTTCCTGTTAAGTACCTCCCACGATTTTGAAGCAAAAGTGATAGAGGTTCCTCAAGCCTCTCTGAACCCTGTCTAGAGAACGGGTCCGCCAAGAACACCCCGTGTTTTCGTGGGTTCCGCAACCCCCGCCCAGCTCAGCATCTCTCTGTGTCAAGTTACTATTTTGTTTTCTTTCTTCTATCTGCTCTTTCAGGTGAGGAATGGTGTCCTTTCTCAATAATAATAACTAGAATTGGGTAGCGCTTTACAGTTGGCTAAGAGCTCTTCTCTGTTATTGCCCTTGGTCATCCGTAAGCCGGAGAGGTAGGTAACGCGGGTAAGATCAGGTCATCTTTCTAACTGTCTCACCCATGGCTGCAGCATCTCCAACACCGGTCATCTCTGCATCTCATTTCTCCCGCCTGCCGAGTACACACAGACCATGTGCAATGGGGCGTCCCAGACGTGTGGGAGATGTGGGGTGTCAGCGGGGGGAATGTCTGACCATTCATTCTGGGAGAAGGGACAGGATACACTCTCTCCTGAGAAGAGGTTTGTCCAGGGACCAAAATTTGGGGGGTTCTTACTTAAAACGAAGATGAAAACACCAAATACTTCTATGTGGAGTAATGTGTAACTAACAATGTCTGTGCTTAATATAAAACATAAAATCTGTAGAGACCCAGATGCTATTTTGAAATGGGATGTGTTCCCCCATCCAAGATACTACTAGGTCCCTTGTCTAGTGACTTGCCTGGCCTGAGGTGGTTGGCCTATTTTACCATCGTGTCCATCAGAGAAGCAACCTGAAAAATTGATGACATCAGTTTTTGATCTGGAGAGCTGCTCTGTCTAATATGGTAGCCAGTAGTCACTCATGGGCCTTGGGCTCTTGACATATGGCTGGTCCGAATTGCCCTGTGCTGTGAAATATACACTAGGGTGAAAAATAGCATATAAGCTATCTCATTACTAGTTTTTTTAATACTCATTACATGTCGAAATGATAATATTTTGACATTGGGGGTAAATAAAGTTTATTACTAAAGTTAATTTCACCTGTGTATTTTTACCTTCTGAAAGGTGGCTCCTGAAAAATGTAAAGTTACACAAACGGCTGACTTGTACAGCTCCCATTGTATTTCCGTGGACAGTATTGCGCCGGAGTGAAAGAAAGGGTTAAACTTACCACTCTTTGGCTTTCCTGAGCAGTTGCCAGCCTACCTGATAATGTACAACCAGAAAAGCGGTAACAGGCACACAGGGGGATTTTGGAGTGAGGTCTTCACACCCTCAAGATTTCTGTCTTTTTTTTTTTTTTTGGTCCCTTTTGGGATTGGGAGAGAAGTGTAAATTCACAATCTATTATGCTTGTTTAGCATTTAAAAGGCAGAGCAGATTAAACTGCTTTTGGGATCCTGCTGCTCTGACGTTGTGACTTAGTTGAGACTGCTTTCATTGAGCGGAAGTTCCCTATTGGCCTGCAAGAGAAGTTATGGGTGGTTCAGTTTTCAGTGTCTTGATTTCTGGAGCACTGGATGCTGATTAGGGTACATACCTGTGGCTGCTACTTGGCAACTTTGTACAAAATGCTTGTGCCCTTTAGACCCTTAGGTGCAGCCCCATAGAATGACCCGGATACTTTCCGTGTTAGAATCTAGAAAAGATAGAAAGAGCAAGTGTGTAGCCAAGTCTTAAACAAGAGGCTACATTCTCCCAAATTGCTTGACACATTACTTGCATATTTCTCAAGAGTCATGATGTGAAAGTATTGACTTTTTAATGAACTGTTGGCTTATGCAAACTTGTTTGCTTATATGACTATTTTTAGCTGTCTTTGTTAACCTTTCTACCCAACCCCCATTTTATAAATACATCCTACTGATAAGCAGCTCTTCATGTAGACTTTACCACTCTTGGCATTGCGTGAGTGTGGCAGCGGTGATGGTGAGCACTGGAGAAAGCCTTAGATTTAAAACTGTCTAAATCCAACCGCAATCTATAGCTTGCTTTCTTGCTGATGTTATTAGGCAGATGCATACATTAGGAAAAAGGTTGATGTCTACAGAATGAAGTAATTCATCTGGTTTTTATTATTGTTACTATTTTCATTTGTTAATCGCTAGCACTACCACCACCAGTGTTGAAATATTAGTAGAGAAGTGAAATGAAGTGAAAGTGTTAGTCGCTCAGTCATGTCTGACTCTTTGTGACCCCATGGACTGTAGTCCGCCAGCCGCCTCTGTCCATGGAGTTCTCCAGGCAAGAATATTGAAGTGGGTTACCATTCCCTTCTCCAGGGGATCTTCCCAACCCAGGGCTTGAACCTGGGTCTTCCACATTGCCGGCAGATTCCTTACCTTTTGAGCCACCAGGGAAACTGTACCAGAATTTTAGTGACACTCAGTGAGTGTTAGCACAGGTCTAAGCATTGTACATGTGTTAGCTCCCTTAAATACGTAAGCACCCTGAGGCAGGAGCTGTCATTTCCATTTTGCAGCTGAGAACATGGAGGCACAGGAAAGTTAAGTGCCCTGACCATTGGCACACAGCTGAGAAGTGTTTGACCACAGATGGTTTGGCTTCGTTTCCTTCCATCTTCTCATGAGGTTCTTCCCAGGGTCACCCCTAGAGGACTGTCAGCATCTTTACCATACTGATGAGGAGACCATCAGAAGCCCCACCAAGAGTTCTCTTTTATATGTTAGTGCGGGAGACTCATCTGCTGTGTGTGTCTTATTCTCCCTATTCTGTATGTGTCAGGAAAGTTATTTGTGAGTCATATCACTTCATCATTTCATGGCATCATGCCTTCCAGATGATTTGGTAAAGGATTTTGCAAAGCAAATGAGCTTTTACAACACGTATCAGGCAAGAAAAAAGGTCAGCTGTGTGTAACAGAAAACCCAGTTTTTGGTGGACTAACCAAATGAGTTGTGGTTTTTCCTTGTCAAAGAAGTCTGGGGATAGGGAGTTTAGGACTTCATGGGGGCTTCGTGGTGCCGTCCGGATCCCAGGCTCTTTGTCATCCTGGTTCCAGTTAGCTGATTCTTCTTCCTTTAGCCTCTAGGGTTGCTGAAAAAGGAAGGTCCTTTTCTTTTGGCAGCTGTAGGTCTACCATTTGGCCATGGGTCAAGAACTCTTTGCTTTATTCCAATTTCTTGCCAGTTCTATCTCCTGGACTCCAGCCATAGAGTTTTCTTAATCATAATAGTAGAAAAACATTCACTGAAGCATTTATTATATATCAGACAGTGGGCCATGTACTTCATTTAGGCTTCCTCATTTCATCCTCAGAAAACCCAGAGAGGTGTAGGAACCATTATTAGCCCACGGTAAAGACAAAGAAACTAAAGCAGAGAGATGCAGTGTTTGGCCCCATGTTGATAGGCGGTGATGCTCTAAACACCTTTTTCTGCTCCATTATTTCATTACTTCTGTGGCTTATACCAGGTATTGGAACTTAGAGATGTGAGTAGGGGCTGTGGAATCAGATTCCTGGTATCTCCTCTGCCGGTTTGAGCTTATTTAAGCTCTTATATTACTACTCCTTGTTTTATTGCTTCCTCTCCTCTTTAATCCTATGGCTCCAGGACATGAATTGTTCTCTCTGAGCAGCCTTCTGTCAAAAGGTTGATTCTTACCATTCAGGGATACGAGTCGGTGTCATGGAGATTTCTCTGCCAAGCACGCAGGGAACCCGGGGTGGGACTTGTAGCTGGTCAAGAAGGTTCTTGTTTCCTGCCCCCTTCCCCCTTGGCTTTTTCTACGTTGATATTTTATTAAATTCTTTACATTTTATACTCATAACAATACTGTTGCATCCTATGTGCAAAGTAAATTCTAGGTGTAGCTAAAGCTTAATTAAGAAGAGTAAACTTGAAAATATTAGAAAAAAAGCATATGGAAGACTTAATTCATCTCAGGCAAATTTCTTTTAAAAATACTAAAATGCAGAAACAATAAAAAGTGACAAGACGCACATAGATGCCCAACAAGTATATGGAAAGATGCTCAGCATCACTAATCAGGGGAAGATTCTTGGTTTGCCGTGTGATAATAGGGGCTTCTCGCCAACATCATGAGCCCTCTTTGGGAAATAAGTTCCAACCGTATTTTCTCAACTCTTTTCTTGCAGTAACTGGACTTCCAGTGACCATGGCGTTAGGACTGGCTCTTGCTTTGGACTGTGGACCCCTGTCTGGCGCCTAGTCCAAGACTCGTGGCACCCGAATCACCCGGGAGCTTGTTAGAGATGCAGAAGCTACAAGCCTGCTGACTCAGAATCTGCATTTTAACAAGAGGCCCTGGTGATCCGTGTGCTCATTGTGGCTGGAGAGCTCTGTTCTAGCAGCCACTGCATTTTCTTCCTTCGCTGGCAGGTCCCGCTGTCTGATCAGACTTGGGCTCCATCTGTTTTATTTAAGTTCCCCAGGGATGACACTTAATTTCAGGGTGCTTGACTTGGCCACTAATTAAAGCAGAAAAGCAATCTTAGGGTGTGTGTTTATGTTTATAAGTGCCACCTAGCAACAGCATCAGTTTCTTCTCTGCAAACTGAATGAGACATCTCTCTTGAGCTTTCTTCCATATTTCATGGGACATGAAGCGTTCTCATAACAACATATTTTTTTTTTAAGGTAAGTAGTAGGAAGGGTGTCAGGGAGTGGCCGTGGGTATGTGTGGTTGAAGTGTGCTTTTAAGATCCTCAGGTGGACTCAGGGGGATGAGATGGCCTTTTGGCCAATCACTGGGCCATACCATCTGCGATTGCACCAGGTTCACCAAACTTAGATGATTTTGAAGGGAGACTTATTTGTTGCTGGAAAATGACACTGAATGTCATTTCAGGGCAGGTCTCAAAGTTTGGAAGCACATCGAGACCGGGTGTCTGAGCTCTCTGTTGGTGGAGATTGTTCAGGCCGCCCCTGCACGCCACCCTTATGCGTTCACATCATTGCGGAAAGCTGTGGGTGCATCTTTTTTCTGTCTCGCTGCTTCTGTGTCACCACCTCGATGTTTGTTCATTTCTAGCCTGTTGTGTTCCAGCTCTGGGACATCCGTGTCCTCAACTCCTTTTCCTCTTTGCTCTCGTCTCGTGAGGTTTCTGGGGTTTTCACCCCTGGCTTAGCCATTGCCGCTGCTGCTGCTGAGTCGCTTCAGTCGTGTCCGACTCTGTGCGACCCCATAGACGGCGGCCCACCAGGCTCCTCTGTCCCTGGGATTCTCCAGGCAAGAACGCTGGAGTGGGTTGCCATTTCCTTCTCCAGTGCATGCATGCATGCTAAGTCACTTCAGTCATGTCTGACTGTGCGACCCCATGGACAGCAGCCCACCAGGCTCCTCTGTCCACGGGATTCTCTAGGCAAGAGTACTGGAGTGGGTTGCCACTTCCTTCTCCAGGCTTAGCTATTAGCTAGGCTTTAAAGCAGGTTTTATTTACCCGAGCTCTTCTGACATTTTCACAAGCCCCAGAGGGGCACAGTGAAGGTATCCCTCTACCATAAATGAGGAGAGAGGCTTCGGACATGAAATGAGTTGTCCCAGCTCAGAAGGCCAGACCCCGCAGACTTCTTGTTCCCTTGTTCTGTGCAGCCCCTGTGCCTCCTCTGGCCAAGATGGTGCTTTTCATTCTCTCCATCAACAAGTGATCGGAGGGGCAACTTCAAAGAACTTTTGACTTTTCTATTTCCTGAGGATTGCTTCAGGGTTTCCACTCAGGGGATACATTCCTTTTCTTTCTCTTTCCTTCTTTCTTTTTTTATTTCACAGCTTGAGTAGAACCCTACATATTTTGGGCCTGACCTTTTAGCATTTGAGACACTTCTTGCCAGTTACTTATTTTTATTGTAGTTTGTTGACTGTGTTGTATTGTTTCAGAATGCAGCTCCGTAATGGAATCAGTCATTTCACTTTTTGACTCTCTTAATCTGATTTTTATTTTATTTTATTTTGAGTGTCATATGGTAGGGTTTTTTTGTCTGTTACAATTAACATTTCTATTTGAGGGAACAACATCCATCCATCCATATATACCTTTAACTTTCTTCAACAGCACCTGCGATTTTTATGGCTTCATTTCCTGCTTGCCTTTGATTCCTCACAGCTTTTTCATTGTAACTGCTATGGGAGAGATCAGGCCTGGTGAATCATACACATGGTTTGGGATAAAATAGATCTGGATTCAGATTCTGTATGTGACAGTAACTGATTTGAAAACTTGGGTAAGTATCTTATCTTCCCAAAGCTTGCCTGAGTTTTCTCATCTGTGAAATGGGACTGCTAATTAACTCAGAGTGTTTTTATTAGAATTAAAAGAGGTAACGTTACAAACCATTTTGCATAATGTATGGCATATACGTGTTCACAAACTCGTTATTGATTAACTTATAATGACTCCAAGTTAATATGTACTGTAATTGGGTTATTATTGCTTAAATATTTTATTCTGTTGTGACTGATCATCATCTTTCACATTTACTAATATTTTATGACAGTTCCATCCTCCTCTGTGTTGACAGATAGGTGGTGAGTTAACTTCCTTCTCTGCCTTCTCCTCGTTATTTCCTTGGGCACTTTTCTCTCACTTCCTTTGGGGACCTTGTGTGTCCTTTAGGGGGCTTCCCAGGTGGCTTAGTGGTAAAGAATCTACCTGCCAATGCAGGGACGCAGGAGGCGCGGGTTCAATCCCTGGGTCAGGAAGATCCCTGGTCAGGAAGATCCCTTGGAGGAGGAAGTGGCAACCCACTCCAGTATTCTTGTTTGGAAAATCTCGTGGAGAGATGAGCCTGGGGGGCTACAGTCCAAGGGGTTGCAAAGAGTTGGTCACGACTGAACAATTGATCACGTGTCCTGTAGGAAGGTGGTTCCATGGAAAGGTTTAGTCGTGGCTCTCTTGGAGAGAGCTCAGGAAGAACACTTTGCTTGACGTCAAATTCCATGCTGAGTAAAAAGAGAATTTCATTCATTCAATAACAGATTGCTGCTGCTGCTGCTGCTAAGTTGCTTCAGTCGTGTCTGCTGAGGACCTACTAAGTTCCAAGCATTGTGGAATTTAGCACCTCTAGTTCCAGGCGCTGGAGATCCGTCTGTGTTTTAGGTGCAGGGGTCCAGCTGGGTGCCCACTTTAATGGGGTAGAAGTAGAGATGACGAACAACAATAACAAAACCCCCACCAAAGCAAAGCAGATGACCAAGAAAATATCTAGTCGTGATCAGCACTGAGAAGAGAGTGAAGCAGAGAGGTGAAGGAGCATGACTGATTGGGAGGCTTCTTTGGATGGTGTCTTCCTCTGAGAAGACGATACTTGGGTATGAAAGGCAAGAAGGAACCAGTCACTGGAAAATTAGGGGGAGGGCCATTGTAGGCGGAGGAACAGTCAGTGCAAAGGCCCTGAGGCTTGGAGCCTTTGAGGAGCAGAAGCACGGTGGAGTCATGAAGAGCAAGGACAGCCGGGCTGTGCTGGATGGGGTTGGGGTGAGAGAGAGACACAGCGGTCAGATCATGGAGGGTCTTACACGTCTTAGGCATTTGCGATATTTTCTAGTTACTGTCGAAAGCAAGGGAGTGACTTGATTTGATTTGGATTCTCGAGGCAGAAATGAGTTTAGGGAGCCCCGCTGGAAGGTGCTGCGATATTCTGGAGATGACACTATTACTATCTTGGTTGAAGGTATTGGTGACTCCAGCATCTGAGAAGCCAAGTTCTAGGTACAGTTGGTTCACCGGTAACATCACATCTGGATAATTTAAGAATTATCTTTGAAACTGGGATGTAGATTCTTTTTTTTTTTTTTTTTTTTTTGCTTTCTCTGCCAGGTTTAAGAGCTCCCCGTCCTCTCCCCTCATCCTGATTACTCTCTTGTCATTTAAAAGGGAGGGTGCAACCCTTCTTTCTGCGTTCACATGCTTTGTTCACGTCATTGTTCTCTTCTGGCACATTTTGCTGGGAGCTACAGTTTCTGAGGCTGTTTATTCATCTATGAATAGGGTTTTTGTGAAAGTGGACTTAGCCTAGTTTGTTTTCTTTGACATCAAATGACTGATTGAACAGTTTTTAACCTGGGATCAGGAGGGCAGAGGCAGTTGTGTTTACTAGAGCAAAACAGTTCCTTAGAATTCAGTAGGTTGTAAAAATCAGAAAGCTTTTTGTATGAAAACTTGAAAATAGTTGAGTCAAAGGAAGCTGATCAATAGATCTAATGGAAAATATTTTGCTCCACTAAAAGACTATCATAATTTTACTTTACAAAATTGAGTCACCATATTTTTGATTGAGCAGATGGTATTTTGAGAAATTTTCAACAGGTGAGAGTTGAACACATTAAAAAAAAAATCGCAATGCATTACTTATCAACAAGGAAGGAGTGAGTGGGAGAGAATTGAAGGTTGGTAGGGCTTCCCTGGTAGCTCAGACAGTAAAGCGTCTGCCTACAATGCGGGAGACCCGGGTTTGATCCCCTGTGTCGGGAAGATTCCCTGGAAAAGGAAACGGCAACCCACTCCAGTATTCATGCCTGGAAAATCACATGGACCAAGGAGCCTAGTGGGCTACAGTTCATGGGGTCGCAAAGAGTCGGACACGACTGAGTGACTTCACTTCACTTTGCTTCAGGTTTATACTGGGGCTTCCCTGGCAGCTCAGCTGATAAAGAATCCTCCCGAAATGCAGGAGACCCCAGTTCAATTCCTGGGTCCGGAAGATCTCCTGGACAAGGGATAGGCTACCCACTCCAGTATTCATGGGTTTCCCTGGTGGCTTAGATGGTAAAAAATGTAATGCGGGTGACCCAGGTTTGATCCCTGGGTTGGGAAGATCCTCTGGAGAAGGGCACAGCAACCCACTCCAGTATTCTTGCCTGGAGAATCCCATGGACAGAGGAGCCTGGCGGGCTATGGTCCGTAGCGTCGCAATGAGTTTTACCTGATTGAAGCGGCTTAGCACAGTAGCACAGGTTTATATTAGAATAACCTAGAAGCTTTACCTCACACACCTGATGTCAGCCCCACCCCTTTAAGGAGAGTATCTTTCGGGCTTTTAGAGGAAACCCCCCTGTGTCATCAGACAGAAAAGGGGCGGTGAGCATGACCATATGAATCATGCCTTCCTGAGGAAGACCTTTTAGTGAAAGGAAGTATTCTATTTCCTATTTTCAGAGATTTGCAGCAGAGGGGAAATTCAGAAGTTTGGGGTTTAGGAGTGGATGTGTGTGTACGTGAGTGAGTGTGTGTTTATGTGTTTCTAACTTTAACCTATGTTAATTGAACAGACTTTTGTGTTCTCAGAGTAATTTTATATTACCATGTCTTGGAGAGAAGCAAGTCAAAAGTCTACCTGGAATATGACCTTTGAAACAGAAAAACTAGCTTACTGTGTGGAGTGGGACCAGACTTCACGAAGCACCATTGATATTGTCAGCACCGTCTTTGTATGGATTCCAGCTGGAATCTTAAACTCGCTGTGATCAGGTGATACACCTGTGAGTAGGGTTTATGAAAACGACTGTCTACACTAAAAGCTAAAATTGTTGGTAATAAGTATTAAATAAAAAACACAAATACTCCTTGCTGGTAAGACATCGAGAGGCAGATGGTATGAAGTGACTTGGTTACAAGCACCCCTAGGCCTTTTCATACTGTTGCTCAGACTACCGCACAATTGCACTCATCTCACACGCTAGTGAAGTAATGCTCAGAATTCTTCAAGCCAGACTTCAAAAGTACATGAACAGTACGTGAACCATGAACTTCCAGATGTTCAAGCTGGATTTGGAAAAGGTAGAGGAACCAGAGATCAAATTACCAACATCCGTTGGATCATCAAAAAAGCAAGAGAGTTCTAGAAAAACATCCATTTCTGCTTTATTGACTATGCCAAAGCCTTTGACTATGTGGATCACAACAAACTGTGGAAAATTCTCAAAGAGATGGGAATATCAGACCACCTGACCTGCCTCTTGAGAAATCTGTATTCAGGTCAGGAAGCAACAGTTAGATCTGGACATGTAACAACAGACTGGTTCCAAATAGGAAAAGGAGTACGTCAAGGCTGAATATTGTCACCCTGCTTATTTAACATATGCAGAGTACATCATGAGAAATGATGATGGATGAAGCTCAATGGGCTGGATGAAGCTCAAGCTGGAATCAAGATTGCCGGGAGAAATATCAGTAACCTCAGATGTGCAGATGACACCACCCTTATGGCAGAAAGTGAAAAAGAACTAAAGAGCCTCTTGATAAAAGTGAAAGGAGAGTGAAAAAGTTGGCTTAAAACTCAACATTCAGAAAACTAAGATCATGGCATCTGGTTCTGTCACTTCATGGCAAATAGATGGGGAAACAATGGAAACAGTGAGAGACTTTATTTTTTTGGGCTCCAAAATCATTGCAGATGGTGATTGCAGCCATGAAATTAAAAGACACTTACTCCTTGGAAGAAAAGTTATGACCAACCTAGACAGCATATTATAAAGCAGAGACATTACTTTGCCAACAAAGGTCCATCTAGTCAAAGCTATGGTTTTTCCAGTGGTCATGTATGGATGTAATAGTTGGACTATAAAGAAAGCTGAGTGCCAAGTAATTGATTCTTTTGAACTGTGGTGTTGGAGAAGACTTTTGAGAGTCCCTTGGACTGCAAGGATATCCAACCAGCCCATCTGCAAGGAAATTAGTCCTGAATATTCATTGGAAGGACTGATGCTGAAGCCGCAACTCCAATAGTTTGGCCACCTGATGTGAAGAACTGACTTATTTGAAAAGACCCTGATGCTGGGAAAGATTGAAGGCTGGAAAAGAAGGAGATGACAGAGGATGAGATGGGTGGATGGCATCACCGACTCAATGGGCATGAGTTTGGGTAAACTCCAGGAGTTGTGATGGACAGGGAGGCCTGGCATGCTGTGGTCCATGGGGTCACAAAGAGTCAGACTTGACTGAGCAACTGAACTGAACTCCTCAGCCAGGTTTAAGAATCTCATCTAAAGCTGATATGCAAAGAAAGACTCTTTTCAGAGGTGGAGAAACACTAATTCTTACTATGTGCTTAGTCACTCAGTTGTGTCCAGTTCTTTGCGACCTCATGGACTGTTGCCCACCAGGCTTCTCTGTCCATGGGATTTCCCAGGCAAGAATACTGGAATGGGTTTCCATTTACTACTTCAGGGCATTTTCCCAACCCAGGGATCGAACCTGGGTCTCCTGCTTGGCCGGCAGAGTCTTTACCACTGGGCCACTTAGTTGGGATACTTAATGAGCACCTGTAAATCTGTGACAATTGTCCCTGGTTCCTGACGTTTACAAGAAGTAAGCATAATGTGGCTCAATGTCTTGTCACCACTGCCCTTGAACTTTCTTTTTCTTTTTTTGTTTTAGTCCTTCCAAACTGCAATCTACTTTTTGTTTTAAACAAATGTATATATTTAAAAGCTGGATCCTGTTTTAATTTAATTAAGCGTAAGGTTTTTAAAAAAAAATTTAGTGAAATATAGTTGATTTGCAATGTTGTATTTAATTTCTGCTGTACAGAAGAGTGACTCAGGTATATGTATATACACATTTTTTTCATGTTTTTTTTTTCCCATTCAGGTTTATCACAGGATATTGAGTATAATTTCCAGTGCTATATAGTAGGGCCTGGTTGCTTATCCATTCACCTTCCCTTTTCAACATCAGAGCTTAGACATGTAAATTCTCAGGCCGTATCTGAGAGCCACAGATTCAGAAACTCTGGGGGTAGGATGCAGGAAGCTCTGTTTTAACCAGTCGGTCACTGATTCTGGTGCTGGCTAAAATTCGAGAACCACCGATGTGTACCACTCGTGTGGAACCATAAATGATGTATGTCAGACCATCCTCCATAATTCTTGTCTCCAGCTGGTTTTCAGCTAGTACATAACGGTTGATTAGGAAAGAGAACTTTTCTAGTAGGGACAGTTGTTACATATTTCAGTAGGTGTGTCCATGCAACGAGGTCTATAAGCGTCCTTTCCACAGAGTGGGCAGGGAAGGGTTAAAGCCTTTGCACCTCTGGGCTTCTAGCCAGTTGCACCACCCCAGGCCCAGGGGATCCTTTGGTCGTGAACCTCACCCAGGTGAGTGTTCAGCCCCAGGAAGACACAGAATGAGGGGAATGTTTTACGGTCAGGCAGCACCTGTTTAGGTTTTTGTGTGGGATTTCCAGGCCTGGTTCTCAGGCAGGAGCAGAATGTGACACCTCCTCCGCCATTCCACTTTGAGGGAGAAAGGATAGTTTTTCTCTTTCATTGAGCGTGCTGGCTTTGAACAAGCCCTGCAGTTGTAAAGGTCAGGGAGGGAAAGAAAAAGCAGAAAACAGTGGCAAACATGTTGCAGTCCAAGGTGAAAAGCTCTTTTGTTTTAGGCCGGTGGACAGGAGGCAGTGCAGGTGGAGTTTGAGAGCTCCCTCCTGCAGCTGACAAAGGCCAGGAGAATCCAGAAGTAAAAAGCTGCTACAGAAGTGAACCCTGAGGACCAGGGGCGGTGCTGAGACTTGCAACAAGAGTTGCGGACTTGGATGCCTACAGGGGCCTGGAGGCAATGGCAGAAATTGAAATGTGGGGGCAAGTGAGCAGCAGGGAGTGGTGGAGACTGTGGCAAACCCACAGATACATGTGCTACTCAGTCTCTGCTGACGATGAACCTGCAGTTTCCAGAATCTTCTGATTTTTTGTTGTTCTTGTTGTTTTCGAATGAAGCTGGCTGTCTGGCTTTATTTGTGTCATTTTCTAGTTTTTAGGAATCTGTCAACAGTTGTTGTTTTTTTTTTTTTTGGTATAGGCCAAACGTCACATGTCTATGGGCTAGTGTGCTGATTCTCCCATAGACAGCTGTGTGTGCATCCTCAGCCACTCAGTTGTGTCCGACTCTTTTGTGATCCCATGGACTATGGCCCTCCAGGCTCCTCTGTCTATGGAATTTGCCACATAAGAATACTGAAGTGGGTTGCCTTTTCCTACTCCAGGAGATCTTCCCTACCCAGGGATTGAACCCATGTCTCCTCCATTGGCAGGTGGATTCTTTACCACTGAGCCGTCTGGGAAGCCTGTGGACAGTGGTGGTCAGATGTTAATTGTCTTAGTGAGAAACAGACATATAAGATGTGAATACACTTAGCTACGTAGCAGTCCATTAATTATTTAGCCTATCTGTTATCTTTAGTTTCATTTTGCTACTTAACTAATTCTCTTATTTCTAGGATTGTAATATGTAATTCCCTACAAGTATTATTAAGCCAGAAATACCAATGCCTTGATGAGCCCAGCAGACCATTGAGTAGTTACTCTTCAGTGTGAAAACAGGAATTTGGCTTCTCTGGATTGAGTTTACTTTGCCACTGGGATGGTGGTATTGGTGCCTGACAGGAAGTGTTTCTGTTTGTATAGTAAGATTTTACATATAAAATAAAGCATATGCCCTGAAATAAGGCATTTGCTCCTAACTTCTCTGCTGGCTTTTGTGGTTGTCTTTGAAGAGTTACCAGTTTACTCAGGGTCTGCCTATCTTCCCGGTGTTCTGAATTGGGAGACACGCAGGAAAAGCAGTAGTGTTAGTGCTTAAACTGGGGCAGTGCTCACCCCAAAATGCAATCCACAAAACTTCACGACAAAGGTTTCAGGATATTTCAGCTTTCCAGCTTGCTTTGTAAATAAACAATCCATTTGTGAATGAACAGTGTGTATATGTGTGTGTAAACACACACACGTAAGTGTAAGTATACAGGCTGTGTTTATATAAATACATACACATGTTCATTATGGATCATCTTTTGTTAAACTTTCATTAAGTGTTTATTTCTACTATTTATTCTTTTTGAAAATTTAAAATGAAAAAATATGTAGATTTCCTTTTTGGTACCAGTTCCTCTGCTTCGTGCAAGGAACAGAAAGACCAGTTATAAACGACAGTTTGAGAGCCACTGGCCTTTAGGAAGTTTGTTGTTAATTCAGTGGATAATGGAGAAGTAATACAGGGGTTTGAAAGGAGGCATAATGCTGGCAGAACTGTGGGGTGTTGGGGGGTGGGCTTTGGATGGAGGAGTGGTTGGAGTCTGAGACCAGCTCCAGGAGGCATTTGAGCTGGCCTCTTGGAGAGAGTTGAAGAGGCCTGTGTAAGACCAGGGGTCTTGAGGGGGGATGGGAGGAAGAGCTGTTGAGAGAGGCATGGCCCATGAGCGGTCCTGAAACCTTGGCAAGGTCTGCTCGTGGGGGTGGAGAGCAGGGGACCACTCGTGTCTGCCTGCCGTAGCATGGCCGTGCCTCACTGGAGTCTGTGGAATTCTGGAAACAGCTGCTCTGTGGGTTTGGGAGTGAGCGCACCTTCCAGGTACCACCCTCAAAAGCCGATCCGGTTTGTAGAGGAGACATCTTTTGCACGGGCCCAGCATCTCGCATGATTCAAACACTCCAGAAAACACAGTGCCCTCCCTCACAGCGGCACTCTGATCGTCTCATGTTTTAATGAGGTGTAAATATCATGCAGGTTGGCACACGGAATGTGTTAAAATAGGAGAGTGTTAGCGGAAATTTAGGTCCTCCACCTTGAGTGTGAAATGATGCAATACACATGAATTTGACACCCTGAATTATTTCGGTACGGTGCAGTCTAAGAACGGCACACGAGGAGAAGATTAGAGCCCTGCAGGACAGCATGTCAGTGGAGAGCCAGTCAGTGCTCAGTGCAAAAAATGCATCTTAGAGGAATCGCTTCAGTCTTGTTCAACGCTTAGTGAGATCAGCGTTTCTGGCTGCCATTCCCGTGTGGGTTGAGGAGCTGGTTCCCTGAGATTAGTGGCTCCTTTGCATGACAGCGGCTGGAAGAGTGCCAAGGGTGTGTAGGTCTTGTCCAGGGCCTGGCACTCAAGGGGATGACAGGTCTGTCCTCCACAGGCGTGACATGACCTGTTTTCTTATTCGTCATTGGCTTTACCAGCCCTTAGAAGTAGATACGATCTTTTCTGTGAGTTTCAGGTAAAGCTAATAGATTCTTTACTCAACAGGAACCACTGTAATACGGTGGGGCTTCCCTGGTGGCTCAGATAGTAAAGAATCTGCCTGCATTGTGGGAGACCCAGGTTCGATTCCTGGGTCAGGAAGATCTTCCGGAGAAGGGCATGGCAACCCACTCCAGTATGCTTGCCTGGAGAATCCTTCTGGACAGAGAAGCCTAGCGGGTTATAGTCTGTGGGATCACAAAGAGTGGGACACGACTGAGTGACTTAACACCACCATAAAATGATAGGCGATCTTTCTTACAACATCTTGCCTGGTATTCTACATGCCTGACATTTCTCTTAAAATCTGTTCATTTCTAAACTGTGACTTTTAAATACTAACGGCACTACCTGGTATTCTGAAATGATGCCACATGTCTTTCACATTAGGTGTAGCTCTGGAAATAAAGTTTTGGATGAAGTCGTGTCGCTAGGCCATGGTAAGAGGAATATAACTCTAACTCTTTTGCATTTAACTTTTCCATCTGTTAACTCGAGTGCCCTGTTAGCTGGTACTTACACCAGGCTTGGTGAGGGTAGCTAGTCACCAGGCAGTCATTCAGCAGATTTGTATCAAGTGCCTACTCTGTACAGGCGCTGTTCTGAGAACTGAGGGTCCAGCAGTGAAAAGAAGAGAGAGTCGTTCCTATCTTCCTGGAGCTGATGTTCTCATGGGGCAGACAGACAGTAAGGAAAACTCGTAGCACGTGGGTGTGGTACAGGCTGCGGGCCAGGCCCATAGGTGGATGCAGAGGGACGTTGGACATACGGCATTTGCTGGGATGACCAGGGGAAAGCTTTTGGTGGGCACCTCGGCTAAACGGGTGAAAGAATGTTCCTGGCAGAGGGAAGATGCTCTGAGACGGGCCAGGTCCTGGCATGTGGAGGGAGCAGGGAGGCCAGGGTGTCTCGAGCAGAGGGAGCCAGGAGGAGAGCAGCAGGAGATGAGGTCAGAGGAGAGGGGGGGCCCACATCGTGCAGAGCCGTAGGGATCGTTATGTATGCTTTGGCTTTAAGTTGGCATTTGAGGAGTCTTTGGAGGGATTGGAGCCAAAGAGTGGTATCAGATGTACGTTTTAAGGTTACCGTGGTTGCTGTGTTGAGTCGACAGAAGTGAGCAAGCGGCGGGGATCAGGGAGCTAGTTAAAACACTGCGGTGGGCTTCCCGAATGGATCAGTGATAAAGAATCCGCCTGCCATTACAGGAGACACGGGTTGCATCCCTGGTCTGGGGAGATCCCACATGTCTTGGAGCAACTCAGCCTGCGCACCACAACTATTGAGTCTGTGCTCTGTAGCCCGGGAGCTACAACTCCTGAAGCCCGTGCACCCTGGAGCCCCTGCTCTGCAACAAGAGATGCCGCTGCAATGAGAGGCCCTCTCACTGCAACCAGAGAGTAGCCCGCTGCTCTCTGCAACTAGAGAAAAGCCCGTGCAGCAACAATTACCTAGCATGGCCCCAAAATAATAATACTAAGAAAAGACACTGGGGCAATAATCATCTCAAGGGTGATGCTGGGACCGGCGCTACCTGTGGCCCTTCTGTGAGAGGTGGCCGCGTTCTGGGTGTTCCAAGTGGCCGTATCCTGGGTGTTCTGAAAGACCAGGGGATTTACCAAGAAATCAAATGGTGGTGTGCGACAATACCCATGATGTTTTTGGTCTGGGGAGTGGGAAGGACAGAGTTGCCATCCACAGAGAGGTGGGGGAGTGTGGGAGGAGGTGGTTAAGAGAATATCTGGATTTGAAATGTCCAGTGCTTACTGGTTTGCTGAAAGAAGCAGGTGGTTGGATGAGTGTGTGTGCATTCATGGGGGAGCTTGGGACGAGGAAGACATTTGGTGACCAGTGGGGTATACGTTGGGGAAGGAAATGGCAACACACTCCAGTGTTCTTGCCTGGAGAATCCCAGGGATGGAGGTGCCTGGTGGGCTGCCGTCTATGGGGTCGCACAGAATCAGACACGACTGAAGTGACTTAGCATGTCCATCCTAAAGGAGATCAGTCCTGGGTGTTCATTGGAAGGACTGATGTGGAAGCTGAAATTCCAATACTTTGGTCACCTGATGAGAAGAGCTGACTCATTTGAAAAGACTCTGATGCTGGGAAAGATTGAGAGCAGGAGGAGAAGGGGATGACAGAGGATGAGATGGTTGGATGGTATCACCGACTCAATGGACATGAGTTTGGGTAAGCTCCAGGAGATGGTGAAGGACAGGAAAGCCTGGCGTTCTGCAGTTCATGGGGTCGCAGAGTCGAATACAGCTGAGCGACTGAACTGAACTGAACTGAACTGATGCATTGGAGAAGGAAATGGCAACCCACTCCAGTATTCTTGCCTGGAGAATCCCAGGGACAGGGGAGCCTGGTCGGCTGCCATCTATGGGGTTGCACAGAGTCGGACGTGACTGAAGCGACTTGGCAGCAGCAGCAGCAGGGGTATACACAGTATTAAAATCTCTGAGGCTGGATGATATCACCCAGTGAGTGGGCAGAGGGAGAGAAGAGAAGAGAGGAAATCTGGGGTATCCCCACCTTTACAAGACTGGAGGAGTTGAGCAACCAGCCAGTTGCTGCCAGTAAATAGAAGGACATTTGTGGGGAGGGGGGTGATGTACAAGAAAGAGTGGTCAGTGGGGCCCAGTACTGCTGGTGGGCCAGTAAGGAGAGACTGAATACACACCAGTGTCTTTAGTGTGTGGAAGAGATTAGTGACCTTGACAGTTTTGGTGGGTTGATGGATGCAAAAGTCTGAGTAAAACTCAAGAGCAAATGGGAGAAGAGGCATTGATGTCCTGAGAGACCATGCAGTGTTAAAGCGACTTCCCGAATGTATGACATAAGGACTGAATGCATTTTATTTTATTTTTTTTAATTTTCTGAATGCATTTTAATTGTTTAAAATCCGTAACCATCTTTTGGAATAGACGATGGCCTGGCAACTAGGTATTTGATGAATTGGGACATGTTTCGCCCTCCCTAACTGGGTAACAGAACACCATAGATTATGGAGTCTCTTAACTTTTTAATACTAACAAAGCTATTCATTCCCTGAATGACTATGGACCAGTGGCTTCTATATAGAAAGAGTTATTCCGTAGAAACTGTCTCTCTGCTTCATGCATGCGTGCTCAGCTGTGTCTGACTCTTTGTGGCCCCATGGACTGTAGCCCGCCAGGCTTCGCTTGTCTATAGAATTTTCCAGACAAGAAGACTGGAGTGGGTAGCCATTTCCGCCTCTAGGGGATCTCCTCCCCGGGGATGGAACCTGTGTCTCTTGCATCACCTGCATTGGCAGGTGGATTCTTTACCACTGGATCTCCTGGGAATCACTCTCTGCTTCATGTTTTTCCATATATATATATATATATATATATATATATATATATGTATATATGTATGTATATATATATTTTGAAATGAGAGTAAATGGCTTTCTATCTGGGTTTTGTGTTATTCCATAGTTTACCCACTTAAGTAGAAAAGATTTATTATGGATGGACCCCAAACCTCAGAAGAATCCCTTGTTTCATATAAGATTGATATGAAATGTTTTGAATGCAGTGAAATCATGTATGAAAGTGAAAGTGAAGTCGCTTAGTCATGTCCAACTCTCTGCGACCCCATGGACTGTAGCTGAACAGGCTCCTCTATCCATGGATGTTTCAAGCAAGAATACTGGAGTGGGAATACATTTCCTTCTCTAGGAGATCTTCCTGAACCAGGGATGGAACCCGGGTCTCCCATATTGTAGGCAGACGCTTTACTGTCTGAGCCGCCACGGAAGTCCCGAGATCATGTATAAATGATGTTTATTACAGCCCAGCCAGAAGTGGAAGCCATTTGTCAGCAGGAAAACTGGTGCAGATAGAGATAAACCAGTCAACTTTAAATGTAAATCATCAAACATTCATCAAACACCTATCCTTTGTCTCTAGTAGGTGCAGTGATAGGGTCCCTGTGTCTTTGGCACCTTCTATTGAATGGCGTTTACAGGCAAGTGCATAGACACTTCAGCTCCAGGGCATCCTAGGAGTGCAGAGGAGTAATCGAGTGATTGAACGGGCATAGCACGGAGGGCTCTTGGATGAAACCACATCCAAGTCCTGACCTGTAGGGTGAGCAGAAGGTAGCCAGATCTAGAGGAAGGAGGAGGGGAAAGAGAAGGGGAAAGAGGAGGCGAAGGAGAAGATTTGGGAGAAAACTGGGCAACCAGAGAGACATGCAATTTACTCGCAACTGAAAGAACTTGATTGTGCTGGGTCTGTCCAGAGGTGGTGTGGAGAGAGATGAGCCCAGAGGAGTGGTGTGTGCGGAGTAGGCTGCGTCGCCAGGGACCTGTTTATGCTTCTGAGCAGGTGGAAGTCAACGGAGGACTTTATGTCTTGGAGTGGCCTTCCTTTGGGAGGAAATAGGTCAAGTAGATGGGGAAACAATGGAAACTGTGACAGTTTATTTTCTTGGGGTTACTGCAGATGGTGACTGCAGCCATGAAATTAAATGACGCTTGCTCCTTGAAAGAAAAGCTATGGCAAACCTAGACAGTATATTAGAGAGCAGAGAGGTTACTTTGCCAACAAAGGTCTGTCTAGTCAAAGCTATGGTTTTTCCAGTAGTCATGCGTGGATGTGAGAGTTGGACCATAAAGAAAGCTGAGCGCCAAAGAATTGATGGCTTTCAAACTGTGCTATTGGAGAAGACTCTTGAGAGTACCTTGGACTGCAAGGAGATCAAACCAGTCCATCCTAAAGGAAATCAATCCTGAATATTCTTTGGAAGGGCCGGTGCTGAAGCTCCAGCTCCAATCCTTCGGCCACCTGATGCGAAGAGCCAACTCATTAGAAAAGACCTGATGCTGGGAAAGATTGAAGGCAGGAGAAGCGGATGACAGAGGATGAGATGGTTGGGTGGCATCACTGACTTGATGGACTTGAGTTTGAGTCAGTTCTAGATGATGATGAAGGACAGGGAAGCCTGGCATGCTGCAGTCTGTGGGGTCGCAAAGAGTTGGACATGACTGAGCACACACGAAATGTATGGGAAACCCTTGAATCTCAAGGAGAAATAGCAGTTAAAGCCTTTGTGCAAAAATTAACTTGGCTTCCTGGGTATTTATTTCCTTTGATCTGTAAATGTGAAATTGACCAGACTTTTATAGCACAAGGGAACATAACTCTTCATTAAAAAAAAAAAGAAGTTATTAAAACATTGACTTGATTGAAAAAAGAGGTAGGAGTTGGGCTGCCAGGCAGTGGGAGAGGGGAGGAGGTGGTGAGGATTGGAGGGGAAAGGCGTCTGAGGAGGAGGAGGGGGCCGGGGAGCTGGAGGAAGTGAGGCTGAGGGGGTGTGGCCTGGAGGTCACACCTTGAGCTGTGGGTATTCAGTGTGTTATCACCTGCAGTCTGCTGCCCGAGGCTGATTAATGATTAATGACCCGTCCTAGCTCCGAGTATAATGTAGTCTTTATGTGAGTCAGAGTTTTCACTCTAGTGGGTGAGCTAAAGCAATAGCGGAGTTATTTGTAGGAATTGACGCTCTAGAAGTGGTCATAATGTGACCGCCTGGATGGGAGGAGAGTTTGGGAGAAAATGGATACTTGTATGTGTATGGACGACTTGCTGGGCTCTGCACCTGAAACTTGGGGCTTCCTTGGTGGCACTAGTAGTAAAAATCCTGCCTGCCAATGCAGAAGATGCAAGAGATGTGGGTTCAGTCCCTGGGTCAGGAGGATCCCCTGGAGGAGGGCATGGCAATCCACTCCAGCATTCTTGCCTGGAGAATCCCATGGACAGAGGAGCCTGGCGGACTACAGTCCTTGGGGTCGCAAAGAGTTGGATACGACTTAAGTGACTTAGCATGCACACACACACCTGAAACTCTTACGCTGTTTTTCAATTATAGTCCAATATAAAATAAAAAGTTTTTTTTTTTTTTTTTTTAAAGTAAAGCCTTGGAAAAAAAAGTGGTCATAAATATCATCCAAGGGTTTGAAAGTCTCCTCATCCCTGCAACCCAAAAGTATGCTAGAGCATGTAAGAAATGCTGTCCTCTACTCCCATTTCCAGTTTTAGTTTGGTGCAGTTGATAACTGAAATCTTAACAGTTCATACTATGAACATTTCAGATGCAAGCCCAGATGAATCACACTGGCTCTACCAGAAGTGGCTGCGTGGGTATTCATTTCTGAGGTCCTGAACTCTGGAAGAACACGCAGATTATACTTAAAACTAATGGGACTTGATTATGGTAGGATGAAAAACAACAAATGGGGACCCACCTCTGCAGGGCGTGGCTGTCCTTCCTCTTGCTCGGCATTGTTTCCCAGATGGTTCTGGGTGGTGGACGTTGCCACATCACTCCCAGGGTTAAACATATACCCAGTTCTGGGAAAGCTTCCATCTTCAACAGTCCACAGTGATCCTTCAGTGGAATGTGGTTTTAAAAATAATTTAACAAGGTAAAATTTTAGTTTTTAATAGTTACCACTTAAAAACCCCAGCCAGTTTTTCTGCTTCTATCCTCCCTGCTTGCTTCCCTGTGATTTCTGAGTATCTTGGAAGATCTTTATAGCGTTTACTGTAATCAATTTCACATCGTTCTCTAATATGTTTTAGCAATGGGAAGTTCTGTAGTGTCAGTTCTTTTTGCATCACTGAAGGTGTTCCTGTTTCTCCTTCATCTTTAAAAAAAGAGCCTTAGAATGGAATGTTGCAAAAGTGTTTTGTTAGCTACTGTATAGTGCTGGAACTCTGCTCGATATTTTATAATAACCTAAATGGGAAAATAGTTTGAAAATGAACAGATACTTGTATACGCATAACTGAATCACTTTGTTAAACACCTGAAACCAACACAACATTGTTAATCACTTACACTTCAATATAAAATAAAAATTAAAAAAGTATTTTATTAAGGTAGCATGTATATTGATACCTTTTTCGTATATTCTGTTTTGAAACTAATTAACTTGAGATAGTATGTAATATCCCAGTTCTGCTATAGAAATTCCAGCTTCTAAAATCATGTTATAATGAATCAAGGAGAAAAGGAACATTTATGACTGACTAATGATAAAAGAAAAGTACAAATGCCTAGAAGCAACCGTAGAAATTCAGGGAGAATGCAAAGGAGCTAAGAAAAAGCTGTCTTATTAAAAATAGCTGTGGTAGGCTTCCTGGAAGTGGTAAATGCAGTGAAATCAATCTTTTATAATGACATAATTGTCATCAGAATATCTGAAAACAGTTTTATGGGTTAGGGAAGGTAATTGGGCTTCCCAGGTGGCTCAGCTGTAAAGAATCTGCCTGCCAATGCAGGAGATGTGAGTTCAACCCCTGGGTCAGGAAGATCCTCTGGAGAAGGAAATGGCAATCCACCCCAGTGTTCTTGCCTGGGAAATCCCATGGACAGAGGAGCCTGGTGGGCTCCAATGGGTGGCAAAGAATTGGACATGACTTAGTGACTAAACCATCGTCATGAAGGTAATTATCATCTTTGGTGATAACTATGCTTCCCTGATAGTTCAGCTGGTAAAAAAAATCCGCCTGCAATGCAGGAGACCCTGGTTTGATTCCTGGATCGGGAAGATCCGATGGAGAAGGGATAGGTGAAAGTATAATGTTATAAAAACATTGCTGGGCTCTTTTTCTTGTAAAAGCAGACTTCGTACATAGATCTTGTTATTATAATTATTGGTTTTATTTGCTTTTCATAGATCCAAAAGGATAATGAAAGGGACATGGTTGCAGTGAGATGTAAGGAGTAGAGTTGTTTTGTTTTTTGTTACATGCAGTTAATATTCTTTTTCTCTTTTAAAAGATAACAGCACAGTTTCATTCCAAAGCCTCATGACAGGATTAACATTTGCACTTGAGGTGGTCAGGCATGGTGTTTTTTTCTACTCAAATCACGGCCTGCCTGTGCAATAAAGCCCTTTGGTCAGCGCTTGATGGGGGAGAAGGTAAAACCTAACAAAGTTGGAGTCAGCTTTTAAAAATCATGGCTGTCGATGGAATGTGTTTACTCTGTAGTTAATTGCCTGCGGTAGAGGAATAACTGTTTTAAGGAGTTTGCCTGGAGAGAAAATGTATTCGTGTATCCATTCATAGCCGCTCTCTTTTCTGTCTGTTATGATTGTCTAAATTTGTGTGTTTCTGTTCGGGCCATTTCTCATCCTAAAAACACTTGTGGCTGCCCCAGTAGTACATAGTGGTTGAGACCAGGAAGGGCTGCTTGCATCTGGATCCTCTGCCAGGCACTTACTGTGTGTGATGTTCACCAGTTTCTATGCCTTGTTTAATCAACTAGCTTATTTTTATTTTTTTAAGTTTTTAGTTTGTTTTGGTTTTCATGGCCAGGCCACGTGGCATGTGGAATCCTAGACCAGGCATCGAACCCACGTCCCCTGCATTGGGAGCTCGGAATCTTCACCACTGGGACCGCCTGGGAGGTCCTTCAACTAACTTATTTTTAAATTTGGGATCACGCTGTTAGTAAACTCCTAGGGTTTATGTTGAGGATTCAGTGATATAATGCTGGTAAAGTGTTTCCCACAATAAATGGTAAAATAAACTATATGGTATATAGTCAGTGCTTAAAAAAACTCTAGCTCTTGTTCTGTTACATACATCACAGGGATATCCTGGAGAAAACACTTTTCACATTTCTGAGAGAATTCCCCTGTGGCTCAGTGATAAAGAATCCGCCTGCAATGCAGGAGCCGAGTGAGACTCAGGTTCAATCCCTGGGTTGGGAAGATGCCCTGGGGGAGGAAATGGCAACCTGCTCCAGTATTCTTGACTGGAAATTCCATGGACAGAGGAGCCTGGCAGGCTACGGTCCATGGGGTTGCAAAGAGTTGGACGTGACTGAAGCGACTTAGCATGCGTGCATGAACACATACTCTGCCTTTAACAAATGGTAAATTACAACTCAGTGAGGAGACTGGTAGAGAGAGGCTGGCCCACACACCCTCTGGGGAGTGTGTCGATATCAGGTAGCACTGAAAATGGGAGATGCCAGTTGTACCCCTGAAACGTAAAGATATGGGCGATTTCTGAATCTTTCTCCCTAGTTATTCCACTAACATTGTGTTGGGAGGCTTAAGAGCTTCCTATAGCAATCTGTAGGATACACTAGCAGAAGTCAGAAGAAAGGCTGTCGCCGGCGACGGGCCCTTCAGTTTGTATTTTCTGTTTTATCACAATTAAAGTCCACGACTTACTCCATTTCCTGCTCTGCTGTGGCATTTGATAACCGGTGGGTGTGACAGTAATCCCTGGGTGTGTCCCTGCTGGAGTGTATATTCCACTGACTAATCGTCTTCTGTCATCAACTACCGTCCATTAGCCCCACATGGAAGGTGCTCCGTCTCGCCAAGCCCCAATTAAGGAAACCAGCCCGGTTTCTTCTTGGGAGCCAAGAAGTTATTTCGTAAGACGTGCTCCTGTAAGCACTGTGGGAATAGCTGTCAGCCCGGTGATTACTTGTGTTCTGTAGTCCCCAGGCTTGATTCCCTCAGTTTGAGAACCACCGAAAGTTGCAAACTTTTCAAGGGATTTTTAGGGTTACCCGTGCAGAGGGAGAAAGAATGGTCCCCATGGATCTCAAAGAGGCATCTTTGCAGGTAGGTACCTGGAGTGAGATGGACCATGCTGGAGCAGATCTGGACTTAACGGGCAAGACCCATCCCTGATGTTTCTTAGGGAGGCACAGGGGGCTAAAGAGAAAGCTTGGAGTTGATCTTTGGGCAGAGTACTTTCTGTAAGGCATCTTTGAGTGGAGGGAGTGAGTGTTGTTTTGTTTTAGTCCATGTGTACCTGCTTCCAGAACAGGGTTTCAGCAGTGATGAATGTAGACAAGTTCTCTTAAAACCGGATAAATCTGTATCAGGCCCTTCCCCCCTCGAGAACGTGTGTGTTCCATCGCTCAGTCGTGTCTGATTTTTCGACCCCGTGGACTGTAGCTCTTGAGGCCCCTCTGTCCATGGAATTTTTCCAGGCAAGAATACTGGAGTGGATTGCCATTTCCTCCTCTGGGGTATCTTTCCAACCCAGGGATTGAATCCGCACCTCCTGCATTGGCAGGTGGATTCTTAACTCCTCAGCCAGGAGGAGTATATTCCTGGAAGTATTCCAGTAGGAGTATATTTCCAGGAAAGCTGGGAATATAAAGAAAAGGGTATTTTTTTTTTTTTTTGCTGAGGCTATGGTTCCAGGCTGCCTCCCTGGTGGCTTAGCGGTAAAGAATTTGCCTGCAGTGCTGGAGCCACAGAAGATGCAGGTTCGATGCCTGGGTCAGGAAGATCCCCTGGAGGAGGGCATGGCAACCTACTCTAGTATTTTTGCCTGGGAAAATCATGGACAGAGGATGCTGGAGGGCTACAGTCCAGAGAATCGCAGAGTCAGACTCAACTGAAGTGACTTAGCATGTACACATACTACTGTGATTCCAGCCCGCTGTTTTTTCCCCCACTGCTGTCTAATCTTGAGTGTTGGCAATAACCGTTGGTCATGCCGTCCAAATACATGTTCTTTTGAATAAATAAATTGTTTCACTTTAAAACTAAAGAAACTGGCCCAGAGAGCCCCATGGCTAAGATGTAATGGCAGGACCTAGACTAGAAAGGGAATTCTCCGGATTCCCAGTTCTGGATGTTTCTGATTATAGTATTTCCGCAATCTTACCCTAACTGCCCTCTACCCACAGATCCTATAAAACTGATAGCCTTGTAGGTCCCACCCACCAGCAGTGGTGTGTAACGTCACTTGCCCGTCTGTACTGCAGTCAAGGGCAGTGAGCCTGGTTAACCATCTGTGATGCAGACTGAATGTGGACTTAACGGGGGGTCCAGTGGGGAGGAGCTTTCCATCTAGCAGGGAGGTGGCCATGCTGATTATTATACCATATGGTGCGGTGCATTCAGTGATGGACGTGTTTGCAGGTCTAGAAGCTGTACAGAGGAGCAGAGAATGCATTGTGTGTGTGTGTGTGTGTGCGTGTGTAGGGGACAGTTGCTTGTGAAGGTTTTAAAGGATAAAGGGGAGTTTGCCGGCCAGATGCAGGTTGAGGGTGGAGCCTTCTAGGTGAAGATTTTGGGAAACTAAACAGTCCATTGGCGGTGCTGGAGGATGAACTCGGGGGTGGGATCACAGCCGCCTGCAGACGTCTCTAGGTGGTGCTCACATTGTTCACTTCCCCCAGTCTGTTTGAGAATGGAGAGAGATATGGAAAGTTCATCAGTGACTCTCAGTTTCCTTTTGGGCTAAAGAACATGAAGTGTCTTTGAATAGGACGGTTGGTGTGACCCAGAGAGGCGGTGACGAGTGTGGACTGCCAGGTCCCTGGGGGCTCTGTGGCTCAGGTGTCATCAGGGGAGAAGGTTCAGGAATAGTGCTTGGCTTTGGACTCAGAAAGGCAGCAGGTTCTGCCCGGAGCCTTCCTGCCCTTCTTCCAGGATGCTGTTGGGTGAAGATGTGGGTGCAGGTTTACATGTTCAGCTTCTGGAAGCAGACACCACTGCCTTTGGTTTTCATGGCTTTGGAGGAAACAGATAACGAATGATAGGAAACAGCTGTTCCTAACGTGGCAGCCAGAAATGCAGCCTCATGGAGCAGCGTGGTCATCACGAGAATATTCACCCAAAGTCCTCTCTGATTAAACACTGAGAGCTGTGGAATGTGGCTTGTTTTTGTCTATTTACCCCCCTCCCCCCATTGTCTTTCTGTTTGCCTGCAGCTTTTATTTTTATTTGTCCAATAACACAGAAATGTTTCCTTGTAAAAAAATTTAAACAAGTTAACTCTCGATAATTAGGGTTTCCCTGGTGGCTCAGATGGTAAAGAATCCACCTGCAATGCAGGAGACCCGGGTTCCATTCCTGGGTTGGGAAGATCCCCTGGACAAGGGAATGGCTACCCACTCCAGTATTCTTGCCTGGGAAATCCCATGGACAGTGGAGCTTGGAGGGCTACAGAGCAGTGGTTCGCAAAGAGTCGGACACGACTGAGCGACTAAGCTTACACACTAGATAATTAAAAAGATATCTAATTTCTGCCTTTGTGCTAAACCCTTTTCCTTTGTCAGAGTTGGGTGTGAGCACCTTCTAGAATCCTTCTGGACATTTACATACATGTTTATACAGGTTCATGTGTAATTATTTTCATTTATATAAATGGATTTACATATAGTTTGAATCTGATCCATAGTTTTCTTTTTTTCACATTTCATACTGTCTTAAAGGCCTATCACTCTATTTAGATAATCCATTTTAGAAGTAAGTTTTTTATACAATCAAACTTAAGTAACTTTGTCAGGAATTTGGGAATGGTGGTATAGAGATCTGGGTGTCTCTTAGGAATAGGAGGTTGTGGTGGCTTATATGTTGGTGCCTAATAAGAATTCAGGATGTTTTATGGCAGACGGGCTGGCACCTGGCAAAATATCTTGGATCAGCCTGACGGGAGAACTGAGTCAGACACGTGTCCGACTGTGAGAGTTTATTACTGTTTGTAATAAACTAGCTTGGTTTCAAGCACACAGTTAAGTCTTTTCTTGCCAGAATCATATTAAAGTGAGAGATGGCTGATACACAGTCTTTGAGACCTCTGACTTCATTGAGAGAATGTGGGACTTGAACCTTTCCTCAAAACGTGCTTCATAATTTTGCACAGCTTACTTAAGAGAAGTTGACCCAAGGGGACAAGGGAACTTTGGATTATAACCCAGCCAACTGGGACCCAGAATTGATGAGAGGGAAACCTTTGGAAGGGGAAATGGGACCAGTCATTGTTGTGATACATTCATGGGCTGCTGACATCATGGGAAGCAGTTGATGACCTCTTGCTAAATTTGCTCATTTGGGCTTGCCAGACCCAAACAGACTGTGGGCATTTGTGGCTGTTTCCCAAAGCAGAGCAGCAATTGTCCCAGGAGCTGTTGGAATGCTGTTGTTATGAGCTCTGTGCATGTTGTTTAGACAAAGGGGGGAGACACCTTCTCGGCTTGATAATTTGCCAGCCACCTGCTGTCATTCTTTTTCTTCAGTGCTTTGAAAGTGACCAGAACATGGTCATCAGGCCTCTTGTAAAAATAACAACATGGGCATGCGTAAAATCACAAAGTCCAAGACGCTGATGTATTACAGAGGACACATGGCAAGGGGTGCCTACGTTCCTCATCTGTTTTCTTGATGGCATCAGTCTCTCATATTTCATGTGGCCAGTTGCTGCCTTAAAGGGGACATTCTAGAGGAGAGATGGACTTGTACTTAGATCTTTTACTGGAATTAGCTATTATCAAATAAGCACTGCAGTGACCTTCACATTTCTTGACTATGTGGGGCCATGTGATGGCTTTATAAAGAAATCTTAACTGAATTAACTATTTTAATCTGGCTTTCAAGGAAACTGGGGTTGGTGGGAGATAAAGCTGTTAGGAACGTGGTATTCTTTCAGCTGTGAAATTGCGCTTTGCAGCTCCGTGGTGTCATGGTACAGTGGGTGAGAGGGACAGGGTTCGTGCGTTCTTCTTTATCACCCACTGCCTTCCTTGGCTTAATGAAGCATCAGCCAGTTTGATCACATGAAGGACCAGTCAGGGAGACAGCTCTGTTGGCCTGATCCATCCTGTTCTTGTGATCCTCCCATGCTTGAGGGCAGTACTTGCCTGGGGAGGTCACGCTGCAGGGAGGGAGAAGGCAGAGCCTGCTTCAGGCGGAACAGAAAACCCTGTGTGGAGTTCTCATGCCAGTGCCTCCTGGGGACATAACCTTACACATGGAGCCCTTCAGAGCGTGCTTCCGCATCTGCCAGTGGGGCTAATTAGGACTTCTCTGGTGGTCCAATGGCTAAGAATCCGTCTTCCACTGCAGGGGACACAGGTTCGATCCCTGGTCAGGGAGCTAGGATCCCACATGTCTCGGAATGACTAAGCTACTGAGCCTGGGAACCTCAACGGAGAGAAGCCCGCACACTGAAACTAAGATCTGATGCAGCCAAAATTAAATAAATAATATATATATTTTTAAACGGGGGATAATAAGTCCATCCTCTTCATCTGCATCTCCATTGCTTCCCTGAAACTAGGTTCATCAATACCATTTTTCTAGATTCCATATATATGCGTTCAATATAGATTTGTTATTCTCTTTCTGACTTACTTCACTCTGAAGTAGAGGTTCTAGGTTCATCCACCTGACTACAACAGCATCAAATTCACTTCTTTTGTGACTGAGTAGCATTCCATTGTGGGGCTTCCGCGGTGGCTCAGCAGTAGAGAATCTGCTTGCAATTCAGGAGCCGCAGGAGATGCAGTTTTGATCCCTGGGTCGGGAAGATTCCTCTGGAGGAGGGCATGGCAACTCACTCCAGCGTTCTTGCCTGGAGAATCCCATGGACAAAGGAGCCTGGCGGGCTATGGACCATAGGGTCACAAAGAGTTGAACACGATCAAAGCAAAGTGAGCATGCACGCCTGCAGCGTTCCATTGCGTCTGTGTACCACATCTTTATCCATTCATCTGTCGATGGACATCTAGGTTGCTCTGTGATGACCTAGAGGGGTGGGATGGGGGGAGGGGAGGAGGCTCAAAAGGGAGAGGAGATATATATATATATATTTATAACTGATTATCTGTATAATTATGACTGCGACTGATTTGTAGTACAGCAGAAACCAACGCAACATTGTCAAGCAACTTTCCTCCAATTAAAAAAAAGAAGAAAAAAAATGTAGATAATAATACATTATAGGGTTCTTCTGAGGATTAATCAGACCCTAGGAGTGAGTGCCCAGCTCATGTTACAGAGTACAGAAAGATCCAGAAATGGAACTTGTGATTTCTTTCTTTGTCTTTCATATTCCCCTGTCCTTAAGTGAGATGGCCCCAGCCCTGGACATTCTGGTGCTTTGTTCTCATTCATCAGGGATAACTCTCTGTGATTTACAGTCAACAAAAAGAAGGTTTGCTTCTTTAAAAATCTCCTCCTGGAGTTGCAGCCATCCTGCCATCTGTCTCCCTCTGGCCCTCCCCCAGCCTGACCACTGCAGTGCAGTAAACCCCAGGTCTGTTCAAGGGAAGAACTAATTTTAACCACAGTGTGAAGGCATGTGGGGGCTGGGGGAACCTACCATATAGAGTTACAGTAAGTTGCAAGCACACAATCTCAAATTATGACTTTGGCACAAATTTTACATTTGTAAGTCTCTTCCAGGTGCTTCCTCTAGACCAAAGACGTTAGAATTCCACAGAAAAAGGACACTTGGTTATTTAAAAAACCATTTTGCAATACGTAAACATGAACGTTTCACAAAGCCGCTGCAGTTCTGAATTGCACATCTTCCTATTAATCTTTCGCAGGGGGCTCGATTTGTGTGGTGATCACTGTCGGCCCTGGTTTGACTCATGCATTCCTCGCGGCCGCAGTAAGATCTGTGTTTATGTGAAATATGGAAACGATTTCTTCTCCCTCTTTCTTCTGTGCTTGAGTTGGGATAGAGCCGCTGAGTTGTTTTCCATTGTTATTTTTAAAGGGTCTTCAGTTTCAGAATTCCAGTCTGGGCTTGAACTGGACAGCTGGCAGTGTGGCTTCGGCTGATCTTCGGGTGATCTGGCCTTGGATCCAGCATCCTTACCCCGAAACAGGAGGCCTTCCTTTCTAAAACTCTGATGAGCCCCACCCTGAAAACAAAGTGGAAGCTAAAATAGTGGTAGAGAAGTCGGCACTGATGGAAGAAGTTTTTTACCCTGAAATCTGTCTTCTTTATCAAGACCAAAATGTCTTGTGTCTTGGTCTCTGCCATTTTTTTTTTTTTCCTTCTCCTTCAACTGCTTGGGTACCATGAGGATGGGCAAGGTGTAGGCTGAGTCATTAGGGGTCCAGAGTTTAGTTGTACAAAGAGAAAAAACCAGAAAAAGAGTGTGTTTTGATCCTCCTGGAAAAGAAAGTTTTGTGAGAAGGATTCCAGGCTATGAAAGAGAGGATTAGCTGGCTTTCATTGGGTCCAACACCACATTCTCATTGCATCGTTAGCAATCCTCGTAAAGTGTCTTGGCAAATAGGGGCGCTTCCTTCACAGCGGAGTGTTTTTCCAACTGCAGATTTATAACTGCTTCATGTGCCATGACGCATGGCGAGGTGTCAAGATCATTTTATGGGAGGAAAACCCCCTAAAGACTTCTAAAGCATGCAGCTTTCGGGGGAAAAAATAAGTCAGTTTTACAAAGAGAGTTTTAAATAAAAGGGTATTGGTGGGTTTATGCTTTGCTCACGGGCAGACCTTTTTAAAGATGACAGTGTAAAAGGAGGACATAGGTCTCATTCATTCATTCACTGAGTCCCTAAGGCACTGCTGTCTTGAAGGGCCAGGTGCTGGGAGTGTAAGGATGAGTGTCACTTTGGACTTTAAGTGGTGGTGGTTGCAGTTTTGTTGCTAAATCGTGTCTGACTCTTGTGACCCCGTGGACTGTAGCCCACCAGGCTTCTCTGTCCGTGGGATTCTTCAGGCAAGAATACTGGAGCGGGTTGTCATTCCCTTCTCCAGGGGATCTTCCCCACCCAGGGATCGAACCCATGCCTCCTGAATTGCAGGTGGATTCTTTACCGACTGAGCCATCAGGGAAGCCCCTTTTCCTCAGGAGTCAGAGGCATGAGTCAGAATACCTCGTCCAGATGGCAGGAAATTAGGAGTGATGAACTCTACTGGGGTGGGAGGCGGTGGGTGGCTGGTGTCCAGAGACGACCTCATAAAGGAAGGGAAGCTTCAGGTGAATCTCAGAAGATGGAGAAGAATTTGCCAGATCAAATAAGAGTGTGAGAGGCGTTGCAGGCAGAAGGAGAGCAAATGTGAAGGCGTGAACGTATGAAGCAGCAGGATGTGATAGGAGAAGGAGCCCAGGTCTGGGAGGCCTGAGCTTCCGGATGCGGGAGGCAGCAGGCAGGGGAGGGGTGGTCAGGAAGCCTGGGGGCTTACTTCCAGAGGCCTTTGTAGGTCACAGGGTCATGCTGTGGCTTTCTGGACTTTGCTCCCCTCACGTGAGAGGCTTTCCCTGATTAGTACCGTTCTTATTTCTTTTCCCTGCTTTCTTCCCAGCTCTTTTTTTTTTTTTTTTTTTAATTTTTTTATTAGTTGGAGGCTAATTACTTCACAACATTTCAGTGGGTTTTGTCATACATTGATATGAATCAGCCATAGATTTACACGTATTCCCCATCCCGATCCCCCCTCCTACCTCCCTCTTCACCCGACTCCTCTGGGTCTTCCCAGTGCACCAGGCCCGAGCACTTGTCTCATGCATCCCACCTGGGCTGGTGATCTGTTTCACCATAGATAGTATACATGCTGTTCTTTTGAAACATCCCACCCTCACATTCTCCCACAGAGTTCAAAAGTCTGTTCTGTACTTCTGTGTCTCTTTTTCTGTTTTGCATATAGGGTTATCATTACCATCTTTCTAAATTCCATATATATGTTAGTATGCTGTAATGTTCTTTATCTTTCTGGCTTACTTCACTCTGTATAATGGGCTCCAGTTTCATCCATCTCAATAGGACTGATTCAAATGAATTCTTTTTGACAGCTGAGTAATATTCCATGGTGTATATGTACCACAGCTTCCTTATCCATTCATCTGCTGATGGGCATCTAGGTTGCTTCCATGTCCTGGCTATTATAAACAGTGCTGCAATGAACATTGGGGTGCACGTGTCTCTTTCAGATCTGGTTTCCTCAGTGTGTATGCCCAAAAGTGGGATTGCTGGGTCATATGGCAGTTCTATTTCCAGTTTTTTAAGGAATCTCCACACTGTTTTCCATAGTGGCTGTACTAGTTTGCATTCCCACCAACAGTGTAAGAGGGTTCCCTTTTCTCCACACCCTCTCCAGCATTTATTGCTTGTAGTCTTTTGGATAGCAGCCATCCTGACTGGCGTGTAATGGTACCTCATTGTGGTTTTGATTTGCATTTCTCTAATAATGAGTGATGTTGAGCACCTTTTCATGTGTTTGTTAGCCATCTGTATGTCTTCTTTGGAGAAATGTCTGTTTAGTTCTTTGGCCCATTTTTTGATTGGGTCATTTATTTTTCTGAAATTGAGCTTCAGGAGTTGCTTGTATATTTTTGAGATTAATCCTTTGTCTGTTTCTTCATTTGCTATTATTTTCTCCCAATCTGACGGCTGTCTTTTCACCTTACTTATAGTTTCCTTTGTAGTGCAAATAAATATATATGCACCCAACATAGGAGCACCGCAATATGTACGGCAAACACTAACGAGTATGAAAGAGGAAATTAATAGTAACACAATAATAGTGGGAGACTTTAATACCCCACTCACAACTATGGATAGATCAACTACACAGAAAATTAACAAGGAAACACAAACTTTAAATGACACAATGGACCAGCTAGACCTAATTGATATCTATAGGACATTTCACCCCAAAACAATCAACTTCACCTTTTTCTCAAGTGCACACGGAACCTTCTCCAGAATAGATCACATCCTGGGCCATAAATCTGGTCTTGGAAAATTCAAAAAAATTGAAATCATTCCAGTCATCTTTTCTGACCACAGTGCAGTAAGATTAGATCTCAATTACAGGAAAAAAATTGTTAAAAATTCAAACACATGGAGGCTAAATAACACACTTCTGAATAACCAACAAATCATAGAAGAAATCAAAAAAGAAATCAAAATATGTATAGAAATGAATGAAAATGAAAACACAACAACCCAAAACCTATGGGACACTGTAAAAGCAGTGCTAAGGGGAAAGTTCATAGCATTACAGGCTTACATCAAGAAACAAGAAAAAAGCCAAATAAATAACCTAATTCTTCCCAGCTCTTACCCCTGACCTATCATTGGCTGGTGTGTTTGGCCTGTGCCCCACTGTTTGAATGGAGACCCCAGGAGAGCAGGGGCTTCCTCCTGTTTCCCCAGCGCTGGACACCAGTGATGTTACAGAGTGTGGACTTCCTCCTCTGAGTGCTGGAGAACTGTTGAAGATGCTAACTAGGAGTGGGGTGGGGTCACATGAGTGCACCGGGGTGTTGGGAAGAGCAGTGTGAATGTCACGTCCAGCTGATGACAGGTGAGGAAGGAAGCACCTTGGTGCATACGGAGGGCAAGGGAAGGAAGCCGAGATCCTGCTCCTCGGCTGCCTTGGATGGGGCCCAGCCTTGCTGCCCTGGTTGATTATCAGTTGGTGGTGCTAGTGGTAAAGAACTTGCCTGCCCGTGCAGGAAACTTAAGAGACCTGGGTTCGATCCCTGAGTCGGGAAGATCCCCTGAAGGAGGAAATGGCAACCCACTCCAGTATTCTTGCCTGGAGAACCCGTGGGCAGAGGAGCCTGGCAGGCTACAGTCCCCGGGGTCACAAAGCAACTGAAGCGACTTAATACCCACAGTATTGATCTCATTCTATAGCAGATGTTTTGAAACTTTACTAAATGTTACAGAGAAGCTCCAAGAATTTTCTTTCCTCTCCTTTACAACCCAGTAGCTGCCTGAACATTCCAGTAGATATCCTGATGTCATTATATGATAATCACTTTAATCACAATAATATGATAATAGTCATAGTAGTATGTATGATAGTCACATACATGTATGTATGATAGTCACAGTAGTATGATAGTCACTTTCTTTATTGATACTTCAGTGAATTATCTTTCTTTGGAATGCATTGAATGCTTTGATATAAAATGAATTCTTTAGGTAAAAATAGGTTTGAGGACTTCCCTGGTGGTCCAGTGGCTAAGATTCCATGCTCCCCATGCAGGGGGCCTGGGTTTGATCCCTGGTCAGGGAACTAGATCATACATGCCACAACTAAGACCTCAGGGCAGCCAAATAAATAAATAAATAAAAATAAAAATAGGTTGATGTCAGAATATGATAATCATTTACTGCATTTATTTATACTTCCATGATGGATTTGAGAAATCTTAATGAATTATCTTTCTTTGAAATGCCTTGAATGCTTTAATATGAAATGGATTCTTTATGTAAAAATAGGTTTAATAGTTTCAAGACAGCTGACCTCATAGCTATTTGTGGCTTGCAGCTAGATTGTCTGGAAAGTTAAAAAACAAGATAAGAAAGAGGACATTCTGCAGTTCTTCTGAGAGCATTAATATGATGTATTATCCTGTTGATTGGACTTGAAGAAGGAGTGAATAGTTTCTCATATATAACTTTTCTTGGTAACAGAACTTCATCACTTTAAGGCCTGGGTATTTTTTATTTTTTTCTTCAACTTTGGATGAATATTTTCCTAAAATTATTTACTTTCTTGTGTTCATAAGCAGAGTGTATTCAACTTCCCTTTCCTGGGAAAGAAAGAATTTTGCACAATGATTGAGGCACATGATTACTGTAATGGTTATTGATTGGCTGAATATACATTAGAAGGACTGATGCTGTAGCTGAAGCTCCAATATTTAGGCCACCTGATGCGAAGAACTGACTCATCGGAAAACACCCTGATGTTGGGAAAGATTGAGGGCAGGAGGAGAAGGGAATGACAGAGGATGAGATGGTTGGATGGCATCACTGATTCAATGGACATGAACTTGGGCAAACTCTGGGAGATAGTGAGGGACAGGAAGGCCTGGCATGTTGCAGTCCATGGGGTTGCAAAGAGTCAGAGATGACTTAGTGACTGAACAACAACAATGTATTGGCCACTTGTGACTGTCCTGACAAGTGACTCCAGAATGCCAGGTTTTCAGTTACTGTCCTTGGTTTTTAAGTAGCGGGTGCTCCCCACAGCATACCCATGTGTGCCTTTCTTGAATTAATTCAACCTTCCTCTTGAAGCCTGGTGAACAAGATAGTTTATTTGCTTTGTAAAATGAGAGTAAATAGGCCATGGGAGGGGCTCTGTCTGAGAAGACCTGGGTAGGTCAAGTGAGTGGATTTTATTGCATAGACTTTCTCATATCCTTAAAAAAAATATAGTTCCCTGTGATATACACTCAATGCTTGTTGCTTATCTATTTTATTTTATTCATTTATTTTTATTTTTTGGCCATGCCACAAGGCATGTGGGATCGTAGTTCCCCGACTGGGGATTGAACCTGTGCTCCCTGCGTTGAAAATGCAGAGTTTTAACCACTGGACAGCCAGGGAAGTCTTGACTTTATCATAGCTTTAACATTTCAGAGAAAGAGGACTCATTGTTTATTTTTCAAGCTTTCCTAACAAGTAATCTGTATCTGAAAAAAAAAATGATTATCTCTCTTCCACTGTCAATGATGACACTGGGTTTGTGAAGGGAAAGAAAAATCCTCAAGTCTCTTATAGTGTTTGTCCAAAGGCCCCGTTGCTTCCTTTAGGTCGAAGGTGTTTGAGAGGAGGTCACTGGAAGTGTTTCTGTACTAAAGGTTGCCATCGTCTCTGATGACTTTCTGGGCAACTACCATACATAAGGCACTTTGAACAACACAACAACACAGGAAGTGCCTTCTTCCTAGAGATTTGAATCCTAGTTTGGAAGAGCAAGTAGTGGAGGAAAACAACCGCAGCGCTTGGACGTTGGAAGGGGACGCAGCAGTGTGGTGTAACCCTAGAAAGCCCAGGGCTGAACAGGAGACGTGTCTCCAGAAGGTTGACAAGACAACTCAGGTGGAGCCGAGGGGAAGAAAGAGCCCCGGATAAGGCTCGGCAGCCAATCAGCCGTGTCCATCAGCAGGGTGGTGCATAGTGACCAGGTCAGCATACCGAGTTAAAGCTTGTCTGCACATGCCTGGAGGGTGGTGTTAACAGCGAGGGCCACGGGAGTCGGAGGGAGGTGATCACGTCCATATGGCGGGGGGAGTGGTTCATGAAAAGTGCATAGAGTGGGAGGGTTTGTTTTTTTTTTTTACTTTTTATTTTATAAAGAAGTATAGAAAACTCCAGGAGATAGTGAAAGACAGGGAAGCCTAGTGTGCTGCAGTCCATGCGGTCACAAAGAGTCGGACACAACTTAGAGACTGAACGACATAGCTGATTACAACCTTGTGATAATTTCAGGTGGTCAGTGAAGGTACACATATACATGTATCCATTCTCCCAGGAGGGTTAGTGCTGGATCTTGATGATTTGAGTGCCATTGCTGAATCACAGGAGCGGGAGGGCCGGCCAAGAGGAGGCGAGGGCTAGGATGGGGAGGGGAGGGGTGCTGAAGGGCCAGGTGTGTGTCACGACTCTGTCCTGCTCGAGAAGAAGGCTCCTGTCTTTGAGCCTCCCAGTGGAAAGACAATGGGTTCTGGAGTTGGATGAACTGGTCCCAAGACCAGTTCTACCACTCTCCAGCTGTGTCCCCTTCAGCAGTTTTCTTCATCTCTGTAATATCAGCTTCCCTGTAAGAGGAAGGGAGATAATAAGATTGATCTGTGGACTCTTCAGAAGAGTACAAGCCTTATATTTGACCGTGCCCCACAGAAACGCAGTATGTGCTCAGTCATTGGTCGTTTCCTTGGGCTAGCCCTTCCTCGGGGCCCTGATCTGCAGCTTCCTGATGCCCACAGGCTGTGTCCACTTGCTGACTCCCTTGTAGGTGCAATCAACTCAGTAGGTGAGGGACCAAATGCATTACATCATCTTCTAAATGTCTCCTCTCTCATATCAGATCTTTCCCGTTTGCCCTTTTCTGTGGCTGGGATTTTTTTTCTTTCTTTAATCTGCTTGTTCAGTTGCTCATTCATGGTCAACTTTTTGTGACCCCGTGGACGGCAGCATGCCAGGCTTCCCTGTCCTTCACCATCTCCCAGAGTTTGCTCAAGCTCATGTCCATTGAGTCGGTGATGCCATCCAACCATCTTGTCCTCTGTCATCCCCTTCTCCTTTGAGTTTGAATTCTTACAAGTTAACCCAGCTCAAACCCTTGGTGTCATCTTTGGTTAATTTTTGTCTTTCATGTGACATTTCTTCTTCTTTTCAAAAAAGATTTATTTATTTGGCTGCATTGGGTCTTAGTTGCAGCTTGTGAACTTTTAATTTTTTTATTTATTTATTTTTTTTCTTTCTTTCTTTTTTTTTTCAGTGAGTTTTGTCATACATTGATATGAATCAGACTTTTGTGAACTTTTTAAATTGCAGCATGTGGGATCTAGCCCCCCTACCTAGGGATTGAACCCAGGCCCCCTGCATTGGGAGCATGGAGTCTTAGCCACTGGCCACCAGGTAAGCACCCTCATATGACATTTATAGTGAAGTTGATGTCTTTCTCTTGCGATGTTACGGACTCCATCTGCACCGGGCTCACATCGTGTCACGAATGGATTCCTCAGAAGCTTCCTGACCTTGGTCAGTCTGTCCAGCTTGCATCCTTTAGGTTCTACTGAACACCTCCGTCCTTCCACAGTTCTTTGTTGTAGCCATACCTTTTCCATCTAATCTTGCTTTTCATGAGCTCTTAGAGTAATAATAGCTCATGTTGGTTTATGCTGCTTGTGAGCCAGGTATGTGACAAGGACTTAGACCATTTTCTTTATTTCAGCCCCCGACTTTGCACAGCTTAGTCAGTGTTTGAACCCAGGCAACTTGGCTCCAGACCTTATGCTTTTAAGACCTGCCTGTCTTCACTGTCTTCCTTCCGTATAAACTCCTAGGGAGCAGGATCCATGCGATTCATCTCTGCTCGCCACGCTCTGTGCCGTGTCCTGACATGTAGTAGACACCACTGAATGCACTCACTGCATAACTTCCTCCTTCCTCCTCTGGGCCCTAGTTCACGCCGTCCTCTCCCAGTATCACGGTAGGAGGTTCAGGAAGGGGTTAGTGCTCTGACATGAACTCGTACAACCGGGTTCAGCTCTCGGACATTATACCCACTGTCTCACCTTGTTCTGGTCACTTCTCTGAAGCCACAGTTGTACTCCATAAAAGGGGGATAATAGTAATGTCACCTCATAAAGCTGATACAATGAACCAGTGAAGTAATGTGTGTCAGATACTTTAGTTCTGTGCCTGGCATATGGAAAAGGGTCCATATGTATTCGCTCTTATAAGCAGTTGTATTAAAATGCCCTCCTCTGCCTCTTTCAGCTCATTTTTGTCTGTTCTTTTAGGCCTTTTTCAACTTGCATCGGGCTTCCCAGGTGGTGCAGTGGTCAAGAATCTGCCTGCCCAAGCAGGAGATGTGGGTTCAATCCTTGGGTTCAAAAAAATCCCCTGGAGGAGGAAATGGCAGCTCACTCCAGTATTCTTGCCTGGAAAATCCCATGGAGAGAGGAGTCTGGTGGGCTACTGTCCATGGGGTCTCAAAGAGTCAGACATGACTGAGCGACTGAGCCCACACACAGCTTGCATCATCTATCTGGCACTTATGTAACTTCTTCAGCTCACAGAGAATCAGATGCTTGCTTCTTTTTGACCATTTATTAGCTGTGTGACTGAGCAAGTTACTACACTT